>NC_000086.7:9923806-10248806 GCF_000001635.26 Mus musculus | reverse complement strand
AGCCCATTGTGGGCGGTACCATCCCTGGTGGTTATGTGTTCTATAAGAAAGCAGGCTGAGCAAGCCATGGGAAGGAAGCAAGCCAGTAAGCAGCACCCTGCCATGGCTTTTGTATCATCTCCAGATTCCTACATGAGTTCCTGTCCTGACTTCTTCAGTGATGAACAGTGATATGGTAGTGTAAACCAAGCAATCCCCCACCCCTGCAACTTGCTTTTGGTCATGATGTTTCATCACAGAAATAGAAACCCAAACTAAGACCAATCTCTATCTTGGTGTCTGCTTTTTGAGGAATTCAACTTTATCCCAAATCTACATTTCCAACATTAAGACACCCTGGTTCTATTGTTTGCCTTTAAAGTTCAGAGTTTAAAGCATCCTATCATTGACTTTGAGGATATCAGTGACACCATCTTAGTCTCCCATACCTACCACATTCATTCTCATATTTAATATAAGTTGGCTTGCAACCACTGGGAAATGCTTAGTAACGAGTTATTTAAAAATAAGAAGTTCTGCCTGGCGGTGGTGGCACAACTTTAATCCCAGCACTTGGGAGGCAGAGGCAGGCAGATTTCTGAGTTGGAGGCCAGCCTGGTCTAGAATGAGTCCCAGTACAGCCAGGGCTATACAGAGAAACCCCCTCGAAAAAAAAAAAGTTCTAATTCATACCACTTTCTTATCTGGGTCCCATTCCTAAAACAACCAACTTGAAGCTATGGCTGTGACTTCGATAATTACAGAGTTTGGAAAAATGAAGCAAAAAAGAATTGTTCCTGCAAGCTGCTCTGATCAGGCACCAGCGGCACACTGCTGCCTCCAACCCAATCCTATCCAAGTCTAAAGGCTTGGAAGGTATTACTGAAGCCACACTGTCGAGGGCCTTGAAAACCAGGTGAGGGGGTTTATGATTAAATCTATAGTTAAGAAATGATGGTTGAGGTTTTAAAGCCAGGTAGACAAGGGGACATACATCATCTTCATTGTGTCTTGAATCTGGTATTGTCTTTTGAGACATTCAGTAATGAAGAAAAGTGGAGGCAAAAAGAGAGAGAATAGTATGGGGTAAGAAGGAGCTGAACATATGGAGAGGCTGGAAAAGAAATAGAAAACAAACAGGATTGGTGGGACTTAGATTTAGAGAATATAACTCATCTTTGAGGAAAACCTATCAGCAATTAAGGGAAGGTATATTGAGAAGTTCATAAGATGCCAGGTTTTCAAATTGCACTATGATGTCTGAGTCTAAAATTTTAAATAACCAAATATTAATGCCAGGCGTCTCACTTTGCTGGTATTTTCATCTTATGAGCCTTAGGTATGAACCTGAAGTATTTCTGTGAAATTGCCATCATGTTTCCCTGGTTAAATCCAGACACTGAAAAGAGAACCAATGTGATTTTTTAAAAAATGAAGAAAATGATGTTGAAAATAAAATGTGACCTCTATCTGACTTACCGGGAAAGTTGAGTTTGGCCCAGTCACATGAAACTCTCAGAGTCTGAATCTAAAGTTCTCTCTCTCTCTCTCTCTCCCTCTCCCTCCCTCTCTCCCTTTCTCTCCCTCCCTCCCCTGTCCCTCCCTCTCCCTCTCCCTCCCCATCTCCCTCCCCTTTCCTCTCCCTCCTCCTTTCCCCCTCCCTCTCCCTCCTCCTCTCCCCTCCCTCTCCCTCCTCCTCCCCCTCTCCCTTTCTCCCTCTCCCTTCCCTCTCTCTCCCTCTCCCTTTCTCTCCCTCTCCCTCCCCCTCCCCCTCTCCCTCTCTCTCCCCCTCCATCTCTCCCTCTCTCTCCCTCCCCTTTCTCCCCTTCCCTCCACTCTCTCCCTCTCCCTCTCCCTCCCCCTCTAACTCGCTCTCCCTCCCTCTCCTTCCCCTCTCTCCTCCCTTTCTTCATCCCCCTCTTCCTTCCCTTTCTTTCTCCCCCTCCCTCTCTCACTCCCTCCCCCTCCTCCCCCACCCCTTGTGTGTGTGCATGTGTGTGTGTGTGTGTGTGTGTGTGTGACCAGTTATAATGCTTTAGGAAGGTTTAGCACACTAGCTATGCATAAAACAATATCTAATAAGTTGGTATAGCTAAAAAGGAGGGTGACTGTAGCAGAGAGTTTTTGCTACATCACTTTGGCTCCTGGTGAATCGCACATTTGCACCTGCCCAGGAGCTATTTTTAGATCCCAAATGAAAGACACATACATTAGCTTATTTTTTAACATGCCTTACTAGCTCAGTGGTTAAGCACTTATAAGCCTCCCTGGGTTAGCATGCCCCTCCCACAAGTACTTCTGGCTCAACACCTCCTAAATCTACTTTTAACTTTGCTGCCCTGTGACCTTATACGAAGCCCATTGATCTTTGCTGTCCAAGACACTTCTGGGTAGTAGCTGCTGCTTTCCTTTTCCTCCTACATTTCGGATGTTCTCCCCTCTGCAGCTCTACCTCTGTTCTGCCTGTCTCTCCCAGGTCATGGTGATTCTCTCCCTTCGTCGTCCTCCTGCGTCTTAGCCCTTGCAACTCTAAGGGTCCCACCGTCTCCTTTTGCCCAGCCTTTGGCTATGTGCCAATTCTTTATTGGCAATCAAATCCAGCTGGGGCCAGGCTTCCTTTACCCTGTGTGCAGGACACTGCAAGCAGGTATATTGGGTAACACAATTAGCAAGAGAACACCATTTTCTTCCCTTTGACCACTACAAAGGTCCTTTCTTTCCAATATACATTGAACATAAATGTAACAGGCATGTAAACTATGAGGCATGATATACACTCAAAGCATCCAGTCTACCAATTTTATCAATTTAGATAAAGTATTCTACCATCATTCCTAACTAAAAGAGTTTATAATTCTATACCTGCATTATGTTTTGATTTGTAACATCATCTTAACCATGTTTTTAGTTGTATATCATATCTTTTAATGTTAAACAACTTAAGTTTGCTAATGGGACTATAGTCTTCAACCCTGTCAGAAATCTGAGAACGAATTACATATTACCTGAGTATATAGGAAGCACCAAACATATCTTCTAAAACTTCAACAATTGTAGAGACAGCTGACTACCTAGACAGTCTCCTAATTTCTTATAAAGTTGGAACGTCTGTCTTCATCCTTTTGGCCCAGAACCATCTGGCAGATCCAACAATGAAGTAGGAATATAAAGGACTAGATTATCCTGACTTGGAAGAGATTACTAGTTGACTATCCCTCATCTGTTTGTCCTTTGGACCAATATTTTGTCTGCAGATGAACTAGGCAATTTCTGCCCCATGGTTACCTTGCCACAATAAGCAACCTCACCTGGAGGTAAAGATGCTCAATAGCTTCTTTGAACTGTGAAGGTGGTACTGTTAGGAGCAGTCATATCTCTAGTCAAAATTGATGATGATAATAATAATAATAATAATAATAATAATAATAATGGAATGATTAAATGTCATATTCTGTGGACATGATGTTTTTGAAGACTATGTAAATTATATCTGAACTGTTAAACCTTAGCTACTCTTAGCCATTTCTATTTGAGTAAATTTATTATAAGTAAATTAGAATCTAACCTTACCATGAGTTTACTATCTGACCCTTAACTTGTGTTACCTAATCATTCTGAAACAGTTTGTAATAGCAGCTATAGAAAGCCTTGTCTTCTTAAATGCACAATGCCTATCTAAAAGTAACAATATTAATTTCAAATTTTGTATCAACACACAGATTTATACCAATGAAAATCTTAATTCTATATCAATATATAAATTATTTACAAATTTAAGAAATTATAACTTCAATTTTTAAATAAATTACAAAGATTTCTACCAATGTAAGATTATGGGTATACAATGCTTTGTTCAAGAATAAATTCAGTACTTCATGCCATCTATTTCCTCCCTGTTCAAAATTATGACCATTCCTAAAGTATCCCTTAAAATGACAACCTATCTATGATTTGTAAAATAACCATAACGAGACACCCAAACCCAAGGAATCAGGCTGACTCTTTATAGCTTCTTCCTGCTGAATAGGGGCAATGAGAAATTCTTTCACGCGGTGAGGAGGGGTAGGGAAATTAGAAGATTGGTTAGACATGAGAAAGCTAGCTTTAGCATCTGTTATCCAGTATCTGTATGCTTAGAAGGCTCCGGACTTGACTGAAGTTCTGAATGGATCTGGAGGGTTGGATGAGACAAGATCATCTGGAATCAGTAGCAATTCCTGAAGCGGTTCTGGAAGCAAGTCTCTGGACAGCATCAGAAAGCAGGATACTGGAAAAACAGGTCAGTTCAGCATCTCTGAGGATGAATCTTGTCAAAGCTTACATTCTGTAGTATATGAAGCTCACAACCAAAATTTTAGTACCATTAAGATATTCGTATGGATTATGCAGGGTGCACAGATCAGTTAAGAATGAAGTGACACTCCTTCTTTGAGCAGGTGAAAGACAACTGTATTTTTTATGAGTTAATTTTATCAGTAACCAATTGTAATAAATCTTCATTCATACAAAGAAGGGCATGAAGAATCTTAAATATTCCATAACCAACAAGATTTATTGTCTCATAAGTTTTGTCTAGAGATATTTTTATGTCTAAGCCAGATACTGGGCTGTTCCCATGCCGAGAAATCAGCAGATCAGTTTACCTGTCTTGTTTGATTCTCTCGAATTTTTCGAGATCCTCAGGAGGTCTTCCACTGTCATAACTAATCCATATCATCACTCTGGAAGGGGTCCAGAGCCTTTTCTCCTTCCCTGTCACAAATACAGAGCATCTCTCCCAAAATAACATACCCTTGACCCAGTAACCAGACATCATTAAAGCTATAGCTTGACCTCTCTCCCAGAGGAATTTTAATATAACCACTAAACTCATAACCACAAGTATTTTGATAATTAAAACAATAAAAGGCAATTAAAGCAATTCAAACAAATATTAACTGTTGAGACCGTGCTTCTCCACCACCTCCTGCTTTTCGACCCATAATTTAAGATCAAAGCCCCAATATTTTTTACATCTATTTATACTTAAGTCCTCCATAATGAGGAGATTAATATCGCTGTGGGTACATATTGTAGTATGCCCCTTTCTCTTTATTTAATTCTCAAGGAATCAGCTTTTACTGTCTGAGATACGTTAGGCTTCCTAGCCCCTGCTTTCAATGTAATTTTTTAAAGATCGAATGCCTCAATGTTTTATACATTTGTATAATTAACTTTAATTAAATTCCCTTCTACTTACTGTATAAACCTAATTCTAGGCTCTAATATTTGTCATGCCAGGCATACAATCTCAGAGATCCTATGTAGACCACATTCAAAGATCCCGAGAATTTGCCCTTGCAAGACTTTTATTTGTTTATTCATTCTCCCTACCTTCTCCCTTCTGTGGAGCTTAGTATCTGCTGCTAATGTGTTTGTGTCTTTCATTTGTGGATCCAAAATTAGCTCCTGAGTGGATACACATGTGAGACCTGCCAGGCATCTCTAAAGGCATCACCTATATTGGTGAGTTTTTGCTACATCACTTTGGCTCACGGTGGATCTCACATGTGTACCCACTCAGGAGCTAATTTTGCTCTTACAGAGAACCCAGGTTCAGTTCCCATCACCCACATGATTGCTGACAACCGTCTATAACTACAATTCCTGGGGAACTAATGACCTCTTCTGATATCCAAGGGCACCAGGCAGGCACATGCTATAAAGATGTCCAGAGAGTCAAAACACTCATACACGTTAAAATTAAATTAAATTAAATAAATATTTTTGAAATATTACAAATTTTAGCTCTGTACAAATAAGTTAAATTACTTCAGTGATAGGTTTAGGTTTTGATTTACTACATAGCATTACTAATAGCATAAATCATTTTTGAAGGTTTTTTTTTATCTACTATGTATACAGTATTCTGCTTACATGTGTGCCTGCACACCAAAAGAGGGCACCAGATCTCATTATAGATGGTTGTGAACTGCCATATTGTTTCTGGGAATTGAACCCAGAACCTCTGAAAGATTAGCTAGTGTGCTTAACTGCTACGCCATCTCTCCAACTCCTGCATGAATAATTTTATAGCTTGGTCTCTGTAATCTTCATGACTTTTAAAAATGAGGACCAGACAGATGGCTCAGTGATTAGGAACATTCCCTGTTCTTCCAGAGCACCCAATATCAGTTTCCAGAACTCGCTTTGAGTGGAGCTGCCTTTAAGTTCAGCTTCAGGAAATCCAAATGCTTCTGGCATCTGCAGGAACACACAGACAAACACACACACACAGACACACACACACCCCTTCTGACACACCTACATAACAATAAATTTTTAAAGAACCTTAGAAAACATAGCATTTGAATGTTGTATATATTTGGATCCTAAAAGTTTTCAGAAATTGTTGAGGGTGTTATACCTTAAGCTGGAATTGAACAAGAAAGGCTTGTTTTATTGTCTGAGAGGATGTACATACATCATGTGAGCAGGAAGGGAAAGCAACCTTAGAATGAGGCTGTGATTAGCAGTCTTAGAAGAAGGCATGAATCTCACTTATTCATGACCTTATTAAATTTCAACATCAGCTAACCTCACAATCTTTCCTATCACCCCTTGCAATGTAAAATAATAAATGGCTTTACTATTTAAAATAATCCTGAAGTTAGATTTTTTTTAAAAAATTGTGCACTGGAAGCCAAATACCAACAACACAAAGTTATCTAAGGGTTTGAATGTTTCTTTCTCCTACAACAAAATAGAAATAGCAAAATCTTTCCAAGATGTGTAGATTCTGGTTCAGATCCATATTTATTGGTTAAAATGGCCTTGGACAAGTAAAGTTACCTCATTTGCAAGTGGAAAACAACACATATACATTTTTATTTTTGGTTAAATGAATTTATTTGATCTTTAAAGACTCATTTAATTTTTAATTATGTATTAGTATATGTATGTGGTGGAGAAACTCGTGTGTGTGTGTGTGTGTGTGTGTGTGTGTGTGTGTGTTTAGGAATACAGGCACCAATGAAGGGTAGAAGGTAGCATTAGCTTGTCTGGAGCTGGAGATACAGAATGTGAACCTACTGGTGTTGGTTCTGGGAACTAAATTTGGGTCCCTTTTAAGAGTAGTATGTACTCTTAAGCATTGAACCATCTCTCTAGTCTGGTGCGTTTTATTATTGTTTAAAAGTTGTAAATTAGTTTACCATAAATGTAACTTTGTTTTGTGTTTTAAGACCTACCTAAATTTGAGAGTAGATATTGAAGCACCCCACTATATTGAGTGAATTGTACAGACTGGGTAATCACCACTACAACTGGGCACAGAACAGTTCTACAAAGAGAAAACTACCTTTTTAAATGAACGTGTAATCACATGCAACAGATTATAATCACATTCTCTTCTATCATAAGCCATGAAATACTACTCATTTCTCTCTTCCCTATACTTTTGCTTTTTTCCCATAACATAATGCAAACAGAACTATACAGTATATAATCTTTTAAGACTGGCTTCTTTCAGTCAGCATAACATCTTAGAGATTTATCATGTATCCATATTATTGTACTGTCACTACTGTTTTCATTTTTATTGTTAAGTGGTAGTGTGTGGATATATCAATTTATTTTCCAGTTTCTTACATTAAGGAACATATCATTTATCTCTTGTTTAAGGAGCTTGTCAGCATATCTTCTGCAAACATCTATATATAGATTTTGCAAACAATATAAATATTATTTGTCTAAAGTAAATACTTACCAAAGAACGACTTCATCAAGCAGTAGATATAGGCTAAACTTTTGAAGGAACTGTTGGTGATTTCTAGGATGACTGCATGATTTTCTAGTATCATAAGGAGTACAACAAAGGTCTAGTTGCTACACATCCTTGTCAACATATGATAATGTCATTAGTTTTTCATGGTTGTCATTCTAATTGGTAATATTTTGCATTTCTCTAAAAACCAACAATGTCAAGAAAAATTTCCTGTGATTAGTTGTTATCTATTATATCTCCTTTTGTGAAATATAGGTTAAATCTTTTGCCTGCTGTCAAAAATTGATTTGTTTGTTTTCTTAGCACCTACTGCTTGTGTGCATGCGTGCACTTGCACCTTTTTGTGCATGTGTGTGTGCATGTGCGAGTGTGTATGTGTGTTTTCTTGGTACAAGACCTTTATTGGATGTAGCTTTTTTAAATTCTCAAGAGAGGTCATAAATCATAAATAAATAAATAAATAAATGTAATTTGTTCAAATTCTGTGTCCTAGGTCAAAACCACATGCTGGAGAATTTAGTACTTCTTAGTATCTGGCAGTGCTTCGTAAGCAGCTGGAATGGAGCTTGAATGTTCATGAGAACTGGCAATAGGAAATGAAATTGAATCAAGATAGTGAAAAACCAAATTACCTATCATCTGGCTATATTTTTCTTTTCATGTATAAATATGTTATCCAAGTAGCTCATGATTTATAGAAAATCTGAAAATTACTGTTCAATTAACAGATGGTAATGGGACTTTAACTAAAAATATTGACTCAGGGATGTTTTCTTTCTACGTCATTGCAAAATATTTATTTAAATAGGCAAGCCTTAGGGAAAACTGTGAAATCAGTAAAGATTTTTTTCCACCCCCTTTCTCACCATACGCTTTCAACTGAAACATTGGAAGACCAAAATTCTGAACAATGTGAAATGCTGATCAAGGGATTTAATTCTAATATTTCTAGTAGAGCACATTACCACTGAAGTCAATCTCCCTTTATCACTTACCCTGCCAGTTCTTGATTTTGAGCATAGCTATGAATTTTTCTGTGTTTAGAAAGTGATAGAAAAATCTCAACTGTTTCCAGATGCTTTTTATTTTGTGATCTGGTAAAGCAGATAAGATTATGAAATGCACGGCACAATTAATGAGATTGGAAAAAGGCAAATAAGTACGGTCAGTGATCCAAGTTTGTATCTGAGGCAGGCGAGATGAAAAGGGCCAATTCTCTTCCAGGATACCTTTTGTTTGTTCATGATCCCACTGAGAATTCTAGAGCCATCTCCTTTCCCATAGGCTGGTTCCTATCCCACCCCTTAGAAGTTCAGAGGTCAACCTGTGCATAAAGGAGATTTATTAGCACACCAAAGGCTATCAGGCATTAAGCAAACAAGGAAATCACAAAGGTTTAAAGTTCATCTAACAGCTAAGCCACTAACAGACACTTCCATGGCCAGGAGATTGGAGGCCCTGTGAGAACTTTGGCGTTGTCTCCTGTTGACAAGTGCTTAGTATAAAAGCACGGTCTGTATAAGAATTTCACTCTTGGAGGGCAGGCAGGTCACATGTCCTTGAACACCCTCAAAGGCCATTGCTTGGTGAATGACCCCTTTCCCAATTCTAGTTCTTGACAATCCTGTAGTCATCTTTCTGGTTGACACTAACACCTACTTGTGAACTCTTTTTCCTCTGCTCTGGGTTGTCTCGGATCAATATCTGCCACACAACAAAGGTGTTTCCTTGCTTTAAGCTATTGGTTTGGTGCATCTTTTCTTAAGGTTGTTCCACTGCTAACTACTGTGCTGTGTGTAAAATGGGACCTAGACACAGCTTGAAGATAGATTTTATGAAAACTTTTTGTATCCAATATGAAAGTTTGCATAGAATTTGGTCAAGGCTTGCTTATTGGATTTAGATATTCACCATCACTGATTTTAATCCTTCACAGTTCTTCAGTGGAGCTCAGCTGGAAAGTTTCTTCGAGGGAATCAAGTAGTTCATGGATATTTAGTCACCCTGGATTTTTACACAGCGTACTGCCATAAAGGAACATTCAGGTCAGGTCACATGGGAATCACTATAAAGAGAACTGACTCAAAGGTGTTGGAGCCAGTTATAGGTTGGCGAGAGTCTTGTTGTGTATGAATTATTCAGTCTCTCTAAAGTCTCAATTTCTTCCCTAAAATGGTCACTTTTAAATCAAATTACCATCCTCTAAACTAGCGAAAAATGAAAACGGAACAAATTCAACATTTCTCAGTGAGAAGTGACGTCTTCTCAGCATTCCTTTTTTCATAACTGATATGAAAACAAAGAATGTTGTTCCCACTCAGTACATCAACTGCCTAACATTCCAAGTTTTTAATCTCTTATTGTTCTAACATAACCCTGCCATGCTGATCAACCTATCTCATTTGAGATAGAAAGGAGATAATGTACTTAATGATTGTGAAGTGCTTCAAAAACTACAAAGCATCGTATAATGCCTAGTACATTGTTTTCTCGCCTTCCACTGTAAAGTAGAAGTATATTAAACATGGGTCACAAAATTGCTTCACTACTATGCCCATAGCCCTATTTTTCCAGTTAAAATTTGCAATTAAAGCCTACTTATTCAAAGCAATAAGAAACATGAAAGCATTTCAGTCCTTTTCTAAAGTAGGCTTCCCCCCATCAAGATCAGAAGACAGTAATTTATTAAGATCACCTTCAAGTTCTGATCATGTCACTGAATCACCTAACCTGGAGTGGAGTCCTTTTCTGTAATTAATGAATGTGCTGCTTACATCTCTTTTGCATGTATTGGTCAGTTATCAAATGCTCCTCATCTATAATGGGGTTATGCCCATATAAACTTATGCATCCAATTATACCTACTGTGCAGAAACTCGTAGCTTAGCAACATAGCACGGTAAACTGTTAGTTGTCTTCCTTTGTGATCATGCAGTTGAATGGGCTCTAAGGCTTGATCTTAGTGTCTAACACAGGAGCTTATCAGACTTATGATATTAGAATGAAAAAGGGTTTTAAAATTAGATTGCATGTTCATTTTCTGTTAAATGTGTATTATTTCATATCACTGTGAAGTTATAAATCACAAGCTAAGACAGATCTCACTACCATGTATTTTTCTTTCCTTATATGAACCCTGGACAGATGGGATAACTAATCCATGCGATCTTGGTTTAGGAAGGGGACAAAAGGGTAAGAGCAATATTCAGTTTAAATGAAAGCATATGATATCCTCAAGCGGAAACTATTTGCTAGTTGTCCTGCTTTCATTTGAAGTGTATCATAGCATGAAAGGATGAAAAAGAGGGAAAAAAAACTTGTGTTTTCACTGAAGGGCTTGAACATGTCCTTCACTCCTATTTTAGAGCTACTCTGGGACCAAATTGATGTAAAAGTATTTCACAATTTTTTTCATCTCTCTCTCTCTGTCTCTGTCTCTCTCTCTTTCTCTCTGTCTCTCTCTCTTTCTCTCTCTCTTTTTTGTATTTCACAATTTTGAAACTAACCAAATCCTCGGTTGTTTTCTTGTCTCCATCCTGAGACTGCCTTTGTTTTGCTAAAGTGAAGTTGGCACCTGACATTGTTCCTTAACTCTACTAAGTAAGTATAATTAAAAGTTATTTGTGTTCAATTATTTGCTTATCTGCTTGTCTGATTGTGCTCTGTCTTTTCGTCAATACCAATTTTACCTTTAGTTAATCAAAGCGGTGAAATAATTAGATAGATAAGAGATTTAAAGTAAAACTGATTCCTCAACCTTGATAAGACCTTAAGGCCTCCGGAAATGCCAACTTCCTTTATCGTTGACCTCTGTTAGATTCACCTTGATTTGTATATGCATGATATATAGATAGTGAGGAGATAGGTTAGTAAGGAAACTACTAAAATCAATAAGAAAGTGTTAAGAAGCAAGTAAAGAAAAATGCTTCTTATTTAATATTATAGAGAAATTCAATAAATACATAGAATCTAGCATGTATAAAAGTCTCATATTCAAAGAGGAGCTGTCTTAACATGATCCTTTAAGACAATCCATTGTATAAAGAAGGGAAATCTTACGTGGTGTATTTCTTATATTCTTAATAATGAGCATAGAATCTTCCAAGGGGCAGCCAGGAGCTGCCTGCAATCATAGTGTGTCCATTGATGGGTCCTGGATATCTTACTCCAATTCTACTTTCCAGAAACACTAGAAAAGTACAGCGGCATTCTCCAAAGTAGGAAAGGTGGGGAGAAAGTGAACAATCAAAACTGACTTTGGGGTTCCTAATAAAAGCTCTTCCATCATGGACTGGGCGAAAAGGAGTTTTTAATATGTAGCAGCAGACCCTCATACCCAGGTTCCATCCTGGGACTTACTGTATTATCTTCATGCTTCTCTATACCCCAGAGGGGAAAAAGCCAAGTTGTACAATACAGAGGACCCAGTGAATGCTCCCACCTCGGACTCTGAAACTTGGATCATTGAAAATGTTGTACTGTTGAGATGAGATGTAGTATTGTAAACAACGAGCAGTGCTGATTTTGTCAAGTTCTCAGCCTGGTCTTGTCTTGGCAAGCAAGACCAAGGTTCCTCTAGACTACACTAAGGCATCAATTGTATTCAGACCTGCTCTTCTCTTCCCTGTTTACTACTCTCACTCAGTCACTTCTCTTCAGAATTCCTGTTAATTTTGCTTTACCTTGTGTTTTCTTACTAAATCTTATTTCTTTCAAGAACTCTGACTGACTCAGAAATTGCTATCATAAACTAAGCTGCAGAAAACCTTGATAAAAATCAGAATTGGTTGACAGGCACTAACAGCCCTCTTCAGGAACATAGCTACAAACTAGCTTATCAGTTGCCAATAGTAACCTGCAATGCCCATCATGTATCCGATTCAGATAGAATACTATGAAGGGCCTGAGGAATTCAGTGACAGCTAATGAGGTAGCTGTTCTTTATAATAAATAGCTTTATAGTATAAAAAAGTTATTTGCCTCGGTTGAACTGAGATGGCCAAATAGAAATTCAGACTTTGATCCAGTGTGCTGATGAATTATAATATTGGTGACATTTCCAGTCCTGACAGATTTTAGAGGTGCATATTGGGGTATTATCTGATTTAATTTGAAAGCTGAGGCATTGACACAGAAATATATGAGAGGATTTTAGTAGGCCCTGTGAAGGCTGAATCCTTAATTCTCATCCAATCTCCCTTGCCAGATTAAGAAAGCTCTCCTACCTTGCCTGATGAAACTGTTGTTACCTTGCTTGAAGCTAGTATTTCACCTGGGAGTTGCCCTGCCATGTGAAGTGGGTTCTCTTCCCCACCTCACTTCCCTACCAGCTGTCAGATTTAACATGCCCCAGATGGGAAGAGGTACTAACAAAGTCAAAAGCCGAGGAAAGCCAACACATTTCTAGATTTCTATTTTTTTTTTTTTGAAAAAAAAAATCTCGAAAGTGTACATGGGAAAGTATGTGCACAGAGAAGTGTGTATGCTGAGAAGTACACATGGAGACTACGAGGATGCTTAGTCAAGGCTGAGAAACGCAATCTTAGATCAGTGTGGATCGAACACACCTCAAAATTCCTTGTAGACTGGGCAGGTATTCCAAATCCAGGTGTACAGAAGGCGAGGGATCCAGTGAGCAAAGCTTCCCACGGGGTATGTCCCTTAGAGGGAGAGAAGGGCTGAGCCACTTATCCATGCATCTTCATTTGTAGTGGTTAATGGTTCCAGAGAGGTAGGGATAGGGGAATAAATACATTTAAGGATTGGTGGCAAAAAGGTTTTCACAAGGATGGAAACAGACTTTCCTAAATTAAGACTGTTGATGGTCCTGTGAAGGTTCATTGGAAGACATACCAAATGGAGGAATCTTAAGGCTGCCTTATCTATTACTCTATATTTCTAAAATAAACTACTCTGACTCTTACAAATGTCACATTGCATTTTAAGTATGTAAACGTTTTAGAAATGTCTCATGTGCAAATTGTGGCTAAAAAAAAAAAAAGCCCTAAGATTATATTGAAAGTCATGTTCATCGAAGTTTAGAAGAAAGCAGCACTCCCAAGAGCTGAGTAAGCTTGCATATGTATTTCAACTGCCCACATTTTGAACTCTTAACCTAGATGTAACTTAGCCCTCCCTGCCTTATTGTATAAAGATCTAGAACGATAAAGGTGGAAGGGGCATTCTTGAGCACAGGAAATGGAGGAAGGAAGGAAATGAGAGAGACGATGTAAAATTGCAAATACAAACCCCAGCCCACTGCATTCCCAATTGTCTTGCTGCCATAGATTGATAAAGACTTCAGAGGTCATTTACTAGTGACAGCTTCCTTTTCAAGAAGGGACAGAACATTCTTTCTGGATTTCGTTTATTTACTGAGGCTTGAACCCAGCACCCATACATACCTAAGAAGTGCTTTTCCACTGAGTTGTAGCCCCATCCCTGAACTCATTTTTTTTTAATATCTAGAAATCTCGTTATATGAGATTTTAAAAAAATATGAATATTTAAAGAAGAAAGCACATGGGTTTCCACTAGGGCACTCTGTGGTGATTGATACTGTCTCTCTATTCCTCAGCAAAGATGAAGGCAGGGTGACTGACCTCACCCAAATGGATATTCTCACTCAGGATTTTGTTCTTGAGCAAAATGTAATGGGACAGTGACATTAGCAGTATGTTGAAAGCAATTGCCGCACCTGGCACTGGTGTCCTATCCAGTTTGGTCCTGCTACATTGCTGTTCTAGATCCCTGTCCTTTCTTTTTCTGAGCCTGGCCTTCTCATTTAATCTGGGTACATACAGTGCCTGTGAAACTCATGCACATGCCATAGATCAGTGACTTGTCATGCCTTCCAGCTTCTGGTTGGGGTTGGCCACTGGAGGGGTCATAGAAGGGGAATGGAAGAATAGAGTGGAGTGGAGCTACACATTCTAACTGATTCTTCCACTCTTTGCTTGACACCTTGGTTTGACCTATTCTTAATACAGATGCACTGTTTTCTTCAAGATTGCCCCACCTTGGATCTCTCCTTTTGGGTTCCAACCAATGCTCTCTTCCTTCATTGCTCTGGGCTACATGGCAGTAACAGCCCCACTGATAGTAGTCTGAGTTCTAGCACCATTGCTTTCTGTTTGTTCTAACCAACTTCAAAAGAAACTATTTCTAAGTAATTTTTTTTCAAAAATTATCTAAAATTGCTCATGTGAGTGCATCCTTTCTTGGTTAATATTGCCATAAAGAAACACAGCAGACAGCATCCTAGGAAGAGGACCAAGAAGGAACAAAACCTCAGAATTAATATGAAAGGTGAAATTTCAAGTAAATGGTTATAAATGAAAATGAATGTATCTGAGGGACCCTTTTGGGCAAAAGCCGTCAGTGGCCAAGAGGAGAGGAAGGGAGCAGAGAGAGTAATGAGGCATGAATATGGTCAAAGTGTATCATGTACTTGGATGAAAGCATCATTTATGAAACCTGTCATTTCACTGAATATATGTTAATAAAAACGCCACTCAAAAGCATAGTTGAAAATAGTTCAATTGACACTTAGAAGCTTTAAAAGCCTGATTTCCAGTCATAAATGACAATGACTAATAGCTAATACAAGAGGAGGTTTGTGTTCACAAACATACAGTTGGTCAACAGTTGGGACATTTATTTTGAAAAGTCTGACAGTCATTAGGTTCCCCCTCCCTGATCCTATGATGCTGCTTAAAAAGCACATAGGTTTTTCCAGATGTCTCCTCTCCAGTGTTCTTTGCTGTCTAAAAGAAAAGCTGTGCTGTATTTGGAATGATGCAGCATGAGAAAGCTATTAATCTGGCTCCATCTAGATGTGCCAAGTTTAACTGCAGGGCTGCCTCCATTTGATTATGAAAGCTTGTACAAGCCATGCGATTTTAGAAAACCAGGCCATGAGACCCAAGTAATGGGAATGAAAGACATGCAGCAAGGTAAGTAATATGTAAAGAGCTTGCTGAAAGCCAGGCACTGTACGAGATTTGTTCACACCCTCTCATTTGAAAGCACACAGTCTTGCAAATTAGAAGTTTGGATCCAGATTAAACAGATGTAGAATAAGAAGTAGTGAAGAAACAACTCACCTGGGATACTAAGGCAGAAAATAACAACAAAGCATGAATGGAAAGCTTGGCTTCTATCAGACTTGTTCTCTTATATGAGCATTGCAGGGAGGGACGACTCCCCTGGGAAGTGTTCAAGTCAGTCTACATTGGTTGAAGAAAGCAAATAATAGAACATTTAGCTATGCCTACTTACTGTCCTAGTTTTCTGTCCATTACTGTGATAAACACCATATGCAAAACCAATGTGGGGAGGAGCGGGTTGATTTGGCTTACTAATCCTGATAACACTTCATCACCCAGGGAAGTCAGGGCAAGAAGTTGGAGGCAGGAACTGAAGGAGAGACCATAGAGAAACTATGTTTACTGGCTTGCTCCCTCTGGCTTGCTCAACTTGCTTTTTTTTATATATATACTCGGGACTACCTGCCCAGGAATGGTGCCCCCCCCCATAATAATAAAATGCCCCCACAAGCTTGCCTGTAGTCTAATCTGATAGATGTGTTTTCCTAGCTGTGATTCCTCCTTCTTGGATGATTCAAGCTTGTGTCAAGTTGAAAAACAAAACAAAACAAAACAAAAAACAAAACACCTAACCAAAACCACAATTCTTCGCTTCTTCATGACAGTGTTTTAAGTGTCCATCAGCTTCACCTTCAACTTCA
This sequence comes from Mus musculus, assembly GCF_000001635.26. NCBI lineage: Eukaryota > Metazoa > Chordata > Mammalia > Rodentia > Muridae > Mus > Mus musculus. The sequence goes on along the minus strand of NC_000086.7, from coordinate 10,232,313 downwards.
AATTATTCTTCAAAGTAACCTTGTTTTCTAAACTTTAAATAAAGTAATTCTATTTTCAAAACAGTGTTTAAATGGGAAGACTAAGTGTTTCCTACCCCAGTAGTTCTCAGCCTTCCTGATGCTGTGACCCTTTAACACAGTTCCTCATGTTGTAGTGACCCCCAACAGTAAGTTAATTTTATTGTTGTTACTGTTATGAATTTCAATGTAAATATCTGTGTTTTCCAATCCTCTTAGGTGACCCCTGTGAAAGGGTTATTTGACACCCCCTCCTCAGAGAGTCACAACCCACAGGTTGAGAACCACTGCTATATACCTACAGCTTTTTGTAATGTATCAGAACACATCTCATATTCCAGCAACCGTTTAAAATGAAGAGTCAAAACATTCTTAGCAATCAGAGCCCTGCTACGCTGTGTGACCTACTAAAAGACAGTTAATGTCTCATTTGGATGCATAAGTTATGCCTATAAGAAAATAATGCTCCAGGTACTGCAAAAATGGCACCGTTTTATTAGAGCATGGTGTAATGGAAGGGGTTCAGTGATCCATGTCTAATAAAACTAGGACTGAATCATGGGCCAATATTTTCTAATAGAATCACTTACAGATCACTAACCTCTAGAAAGTGATTTAATAGTTCCTAGGACATATTTATTAAGTCACGCCAGGTGGTGCAAGCCTGTAATCTCAGTTACTTGGGAGGCTGAGGTAGGAAGATTGCAAATTCAAGCCTTGCTTGGCTGACCTGGTTAGACATTGCCTCCCCCACCACACCCCCCATGAAAGGGAAAATGAAGGCTGTGGAGCAGCTCAGACACAGAGCGCTTTCCTAGTCTCCGTTCCAGGACCCAGCCTTCATTCCGGGGACCACAACCCCCTACTACAAAAAAGGGAAGAAAGAAAGAGAGAAAGAAAGAGAGAGAGAGAAAGAGAGAGAGAGAGAGAGAAAGAAAGAAAAGAAAGGGAAGGGAAGGGAAGGGAAGGGAAGGGAAGGGAAGGGAAGGGAAGGGAAGGGAAGGGAAGGGAAGGGAAGGGAAGGGAAGAGAAGAGAAGAGAAGAGAAGAGAAGAGAAGAGAAGAGAAGAGAAGAGAAGAGAAGAGAAGAGAAGAGAAGAGAAGAGAAGAGGAACTTGAACTATTTTGGTTTAGATATCTGTAATATTTTTCTACCAACAATATACTTTTAAATACATATTATTAAAAAGATTATTTGCTAACAAAGACATTTTGTTTAAAAAAAATGTTGTCTCTCCATCCCATGATCTTTTTTCCCATCCTCTTTGTGTCGCCTGTGCCTAGCAGCATCCTTTCTACTTTTTTGTCTCATGTGACCTTTTACACCCTTGTCCCTAATTCCAGATACTTGTTGCCCCTGCTTGGTCTATTTAGTTTCAGATACTGTGCCATTCTCACTGCTCCTTATTTAAAGACATGCACATATTAAAAGTCAACATCTCCATCTGAGAAAATGTGAGCCACATGTCATCGTGACACTGAATCACCTCACATATCATAATATTTATAATTAGATTAATTTACCTGAAAATGTCATAATTTTGTTTTCTTGACAGCTGAGAGGGAGTTATGCTAAAGAAGTAATTATGCTCAGTACACATTATAAAGATTTTTAAAAACTATAATTTTATTGTCAAATTTTGTTTTGGAAAGGTCAGAAAAGTTAGATTCACTAGCCCTAATCCTGATGCAGAGAATCATTTCTCTTCTTTTGTTTTTTAAGACAGGATCTCACTGTGTAGCCCTGGCTGGCCTGGAACTCATTATGTAGGCCAGGCTGCCCTTGAACCCACAGAGATCCACCTGCCCTTGTCTCCCTAGTGCTGGAATTAACGGCATGCATCACTATACCTAGTTTGCCAACTTAAAAGGCAACCCCCCTCCCCCTCCAAATCCCCCCCCCCCAAAAAAAAACCAATCACCTTCATTGTTTGGTTTTTGAGACAAGGTTTCTCTGCATAACCCTGACTGTTTTGGAACTCTCTCTGTATCTGTAGATCGTGCTGGCCTCCACCTTGCAGATCCACCTACTGATGCCTCCCTAGTGCTAAGACTGGCCGTGAGCCATGCTGGGCTGGGTTGGGTTACATTGCTTGCTGAGATTTATTGCCGATTTGCAACTGAGCAAATAAGCATTCAAGAAAAGTACAAGGCCAGGAAACCTGTAACAAAATAGACTCCTCAGCGTACATCCAAAGGCACAGTAGTGATGCAGTTTATTTGAAATAGAATTAAATCTTGGGTATGTGAATACAAAAGAAAGGTGTTTAGAACTTTTTAAAATATGAAATGGGAGACTCTTAAAGACTGTTAGGCAGGGAAATACATGACTTAGTTTCTATCTTAAAATATCTGTCTGGCTTCTCTGTAATCATAAAAGAATATGAATTTGGAAGAAAAAGTTTTTTAAAAGGTAATACAATAATCCAGATTCTACCTTACCATTTCATAATTTTTTATTTATATAGATATTTTTATATTATTATTATTGTTGTTGTTGTTGTTATTCACTTCATATCCTGCTCACTGCCCCCTCCTGGTTACTCCCTCCCACATTCCTTCTCCCCTTCTCCCTTCTCCTCTGAGCAGATGTGGGGGGCCCCTGGGTATCTCTCCACCCTGGCACTTCAAGTCTCTGTGAGGCTAGGTGCTTTCTCTCTCACTGAGGGCAGACAAGGCAGCCCAGTTAGAACGTATGCCATGTATAGGCAACAACTTTTGGGATAATCCCCATTCCAGGTGTTCAGGACTCACATGAAGACCAAGCTGCACATCTGCTACATATATGCGAGCTGGGAGGGAGGCTTCTGTGATGCCACCAAAATTGGACCCTCACTGGGACTCCCCTGAGTCATTCTGTTGCTGCACAATGTCACGGAGAGTCTGCAGCTTTGGATCTGTAGCACTGGCCCTTTCAAGCACCCTAACATTTTGCAGATGATATTAATTTTAGGGTGAGCCAACTCAGATCCCTGGATCTTGGCCTGGGTGGCCATTGAGCTGGTCAGCCTTTGGGATCTCCCTTATTTGCACCACCACAGGGAGCTCTCCAACACTCCTCTGGCTAGGCCATCCAATGCCTTCATCAGCTTGCTCTGGAGGTCCTCCACATTCACACCTCCAGAGCAAGCTCCACTGTGCTGACCAGTCAAGGTGCAGTGTCCACTTTTGCAGTCCAAGTACTGCAGCCTGTGAGGGGCAGGGCTAGCTCTTCTGCTCTCACATCCTTGGGGGTGGCTCAGCTGCACCTTTGCCAACAGGGCCACCGTTTTGAGGTGTAAGGCCTGCTTTCCTGATTGCCACAGCCAGTGAGTAGGCAGGGCCAGCTCTTCTGTCCCCTGACATAGTAAAACATTTCAGATGCATATTAAAATATAGAGATTAACACATAGCCTTCTTTTTAATTAAAAAGTTAACAACATCTCACCATATTTGTTTTAGATCTCTCATCTTCAATTGTAGATATGCATCAAGTTTCACTGCTCAGTCTTCTTCTTGCCTTCTTATTCCAGAATGAATCGCATGAATGATTACTTCAGGTGGTGGTGGTGGTGTGTGTGTGTGTGTGTGCATGCACATTCTCATAACTTAGATTTTGAGTTCGTTTTTAAGACATAGTTCTTTTTTTAATCTTTTTTATCAGGTATTTTCTTCATTTACATTTCCAATGCTATCCCAAAAGTCCCCTGTACCCCCCCCCACTCCCCTACCCACCCACTCCCACTTCTTGGCCCTGGCGTTCCCCTGTACTGGGGCATATAAAGTTTGCAAGACCGATGGGCCTCTCTTTCCAATGATGGCCGACTAGGCCATCGTCTGATACATATGCAGCTAGAGACATGAGCTCCAGGGGGTACTGGTTAGTTCATATTGTTGTTCCACCTATAGGGTTGCAGATCCCTTTAGCTCCTTGGGTATTTTCTCTAGCTCCTCTGTTGGGGGTACTGTGATCCATCCAATAGCTGACTGTGAGCATTCACTTCTGTGTTTGCTAGGCCCCGGCATAGTCTCACAAGACAGCAATATTAGGGTCCTTTCGGCAAAATCTTGTATTTTATGTATGTGAGTGTTTTCCTGTATGTATGTGTGTATGTATGTATGTATGTATGTATGTATATGTATGTTTGTATGGTGTGCAAGCCTGGTGCCCACAGTGGCTAGAAAAGGGCGCTGGCCTTCCTGAAGTTGAATTACAAATAACAGTAAGTTGCTTTGTGGGTGCTGAGAACTGAACCTTGTTCTGTTCTAAAACTAAACTGGATAGTTTTAAATCAACTTGATACTAGCTAGAGTCCTTTGAGAGGAGGGGGCCTCAGTTAAAAAAATGCTTTGGCTATAGGCAAACCTGTAAGGCATTTTTAAAATTAGTGATTAATGTGGGAGGACTCAGCCCATCCTGGGTGGTGCCATCTCTACACTAGTGGTCCTGGGTTCTATAAGAAAGCAGACAGAGCAAGCCATGGGAAGCAAGCCAGTAAGCAGCACTCCCCGCCCCCATGGCCTCTGCATCAGCTCCTGCCTACAGGTTCCTTCCCTGTTTGAGTTCCCATCCTGAATTCCTTCAGTGATGAACAACACTGTGGAAGTGTAAGTCAAATAAATCCTTTCCTCCCCAATTTGCTCTGGCCATGGTGTTTTATTACAGCAGTAGTAACCCTAACTAAGATAATTCTGGTCCTCTAAAAAAGCAACAAGAATGAGTTACCTTCCTATTCATTTAGATAATTTTTACATACCATATAATGCACATCATTTTGTAATTTGTTTTTTATTAACATTACATTTTTGCAATTCTTCCTGCTCATGAGTAAGGAGCTAGTTTTTTTTTTTAATTTTAAATACTATCTAATATTCTGCTATGTAAATAAAGTCTATCCATATTCCTTTACTGATGCATAAATTGTTATATTTTTAGTCAATTTTCTGTTACTGTATCAAAATATCTGAGCTAAGAAGCTTGTATGGAAGAAATGTTTTCACTTGCAGTTTCAGAGAGCTCAGTCTATGTCTGGTTGACTATTGCATGAGAACCTGTGGCAAGGCATGGTAGTTCCTACCATCAAAGCAGAAGCATGTGGCAGAGGAATCTGCTCCAGAGAATGCCAAGAAGAGACTAAGAACCTCCCCCCCAAAAAACTTTCAATGACACATTCCAAATAATCAAGCTTCATGCTACTAAGCCTTAACTTCTAAAGTTTCTACCACCTCCTGATAGTAGTTAAAGATGACATCCAAACCTTAACACAAAAGCCTTTGGAAGACAGTTACCTCAACCTAACCTGTTGTTTCCAAATTTTTACAGGACAAATACCATGATGAGGATCTTCATTTATGTCTCTTTGGATACACATTATCTTTGCAATTTTCCTGGTTGTGTGAATTATTTTTCCAATGTGGTTATACTAACTTCATCAATAATCCCCTGCAAAGATTACTATCTATATGAGTTCTCAAAAGCACATAAAATTATTTGTATTGTTATGTTATATTCAATGCCAACTTTCTGAATTTATCATTTTATCTTGTTATTATTTATTTGCATTTCTCTTATTTCAAGTAGAGTCAAACATCCTTTCACAATTTTGTTATTTGGATTTTTTACCTCTGTAAAAGCAATATCTTTTACCCATTTTAAAATTCCCTACCCTTTTGCCTTTTTCTAATAGATCTTTGATGTTCAATATATATTCTTCTTCATACTACATCCTCCCTCTGTTTAAGTATATAATCAATTTGTCAAACAGTCTTTACAGTCTTTTCTTTTCTGGCTTCTACAAACTAGTTCATATGTCTTTCCACAGAGAATGCTAAGTATGCTCTTTGAACCAGGAGCAATCCCTTGGGACTTCTTGAACTCCCAGGTAAATTGAACCTAATTTAGATGTGTGGAATCAGAATCTGCATTTAAAAATCACTAAATGGTTTGTATTCAAATTAAAGGTAAATAGTATATCAAATACAAAAGAAACAAAAATGCAAGATTTCCCCTCTGGGGTAGTAGTTCATTAAATCCTAGCTGCCTTCTCTTTCTTTCTTTTTAAAAAATTATTGTATTTATTTTTGAAATTATAATATAATTACATTATTTTCCCTTTCCCTATCCAAACCCTCCTGTATACCTCTCCTTGCTTTCTGGCACATTCATAGCCTCTCTTTTTCATTAATTGTTGTTATATACACTTGTGTTATGTGTATACCTATATATCCCTCAACATAACCTGCTCAGTTTGTCTAATGTTACTTATATGCATGTTTTCAAGGCTGACCCTTTGATAATGGATAATTAATGGGTGTGCTCTTCTTTGGGGAAGACTATTTGTTCTGTTCTAAGCACTCTTTCATTGCCTGTATGTCTTTATCTAGGGTTGAGGCCTCCTGAGCTTTCTCCCATCTACGTTAGTATATCTCTTTTTGTACTTGTTCAACTCATGGCTCATGCTGGTAAGAGTTTATGTGTGTAGCTTCTGAAATTTCTAGGTGACACTGTCTCCCAGCAACTCCTCTGCTCTTTAGGTCTTTACAATTTTTCTACTCTCTCTTTTGCAATATTTCCTGAGCCTCAGGTACAAGTGTTGTTTTGTAGTTGTCATTTGGGCTGGGCTTCACAACTTCACACTTTGATAGGTTGTGGTTTTCTGCAGTTTTCTCATCTGTTGCAAAGAAAAGCTTCCTTGGTGAGGTAGAAGTTAGGTCTGGTTCTTCCTCTCAGCCCTATGCTCCAAGAAATAAGACTCAGACTCAAAATATATTTACAAATACCTTGGGTATATAGCTAGGCTCTTCTTTTAACCTACATTCTGCCATGTGGCTGGTTACCTGTGCTCAGCTACCATGTGTCTGTCTCATCACATCTTCCTGGGTGAAGTTCTTCCATCTGGCTCTATCCCAGAGTTCTTTCTGCTTGCCAGATGTCCCACATTTTATTCTACCCTTTCTTGTAGGCCATAGGCTTTGTAATTGACCATTGATACATCCATGCAATTTGGTATGTATTCTCTACAGCGAAGGATGAAGATGATACTTATCGGTGGGTATAAGGAAAAATATTTAGAATGTAATTTAGGATTATTCTCATTTAATAACCTGTTGACTGTATGTTTTCCTCCAAGTTTCATGATGTCACTAGCCCTGGGTAGTTGGCTAGGTTTCCAGTACCAAGTATTTTCCTTATTGTTGAGCAGGTCTTAAATCCATTTAGATACCTGGTAGTTCCAGCCAAGGTACATGTGAAGCCCACATGTCAGCTCCCAATACCTAGAAATATATTTGACCCGGAATGCTCAGTGCCTCCATAGCCACCGCACTTCCCTAAGAACCAGAAAGGGCAACAAAAATCAAGGAACAAAACACTCACCCAACAAAGACAAAAGCTGGTGTAGCATCTTTCCAATCCCAGATGCCAGAGTAAAAACAAAATCAATAACAGACAGAATAATATGACTCCTGTAGCAATCAGCATCCCTACTGTAGTAGGCTTAGAGTATCACAACATAGCTGATGCACAAAAATAAGACCTTAAAATAGCCTTTAGAAATGATAGTTGTTATTAAAGAAGACATAAATAAATTCCTTGAAGAAATCTATGAAAACACAGAGGGGGAAATGAATAAAACTGTTTAAGACCTGAAAGTGGAAATAGAATCAATAAAGAAAGCCCAAACAGAAGGAAACCTGGAAATGAAACCTTTAGAAACTCAAACAGGTACCTCAGAGGCAAGCCTTACTAAACAGAATATAAGAGAATCTCAGACATTTAAGACATAATAGAAGAAATGAATACCTTGGTCAAAGAAAATGTTATATCTAAAAAACGCCTGGCTCAAAATGTCCAGGAAATCTGGGACACTATAAAAAGATCAAATCTAAGAATAATAGGAATAGATGTAGGGGAAGAAATCCATGTCAAAATTACAAAAATTGCTTTCAACAAAATCATAGAAGAAAATTTCCCTCACCTAAAGAAGGAGATGCCTATAAAGGTATAAGAAGCACACAGAGCACCAAATAGATTGGACCAGAAAAGAAAGTCCTTTTGTCACATAATAATCAAAACACTAAGCATACAGATACAAAGAAAGACTATTAAAAGCTGCAAGGGAAAAGGCCCAAGTGAAATATAATCAGACCTATTAGAATAACACCCGAATTCTCAACAAGGATTCTCTAAAAGTCAAAAGGTCCTGGGAAGATGTTCTATAGACTCTAAGGAACCAGAGATGCGACCCCAGACTATTATGCCCAGCAAAAGTTTCAATCATAAAAGATGGTGAAAAAAAATGACATTCAACAAACAAACAAGCAAACAAACAAACAAACAAAAAAAAAACAGATTGAAGCGCTGTCTACAAATCCAGCCCTACAGAAGGTGTTCTAAGGAAAGCTCTAATCCAAAGACAGCTTAAGTATACCCAAGAAAGCACAAGGAATAAGTAATTCCAGATTAACAAATCAAAAGAGGGGAAGTACGTGTGCTCGTGCACGCGTGCGTGAACACACACACACACACACACACACACAAAATCACCATTAACAGCCAAATAACAGGAATCAACAAACACAGGAGGAGATAACAAGTTGATATATCTCAAAATCATTAGTCTTAATTCTCCACTGAAAAAACAAAGAGTTACAGTATGAATGAGAAAACAAGATCCATCCTTCTGTTGCATTTAAGAAATACAATACTTAAGAAATAAAATACTTTCTAGAATTGAATGAAAATGAATAGACAACACCCCTATATTTTTGTAACACAGTGGATCTGGTTCATAGCACTAAGTCCCTACATAAAAAAACTGGAGAGGCCTTGTATAAATAACTTAACAGTACACCTGAAAATCCTAGAGCCAAAAGGAAAAAAATTCACCCAAAAGGAGTAGATGACAAGAAATAAGAAACAACCTCATGGCTGAAATAAACAGAATAGAAACAAAAATGAAGACTCGATGTAACAAAGTGTTCTTTAAGAAAATCAAGAAGAATGATAAATCACCATCCAAATTTACTGAAAGGCAGAGAGAATACCAAAATTAACAAAATTAGAGATGAAAGGGGGCAGAATAATAGACACTAGGGAAATCCAGACAATCATAAGGACGTTGATCCTATAGAGCCATGAGCATGGGAAATCTTTCCATCTTCTGATATCTTCTTCAAATTTTTCAATGTCTTAATTTTTTTATCCTATAAATCTTTTACTTACTTGTTAGAGTTACTCCAGGATAGGTTATATTATTTGAGGATATTTAGAAAGATGTTGTTTCCCTGATTTCTTTCTCAGTCCATTTGTCATTTGTTTATAGGATGGCTACTGTATTTTTTTCCAGCTGCTTGAACACCAAACCTGAACTCCAATAAATTGGAAAACCAAAAAAAGGGATAATTTTCTAGATACACAACACTTACCAAAGTTAAATCAAGATCAGATAAGCAATTAAAATAGACTTATAAAACCAAGTGAAAGAGACACAATCCTTAAAATTTCCCAACCAAGAAAAGTCCTGTGCCAGATGTTGTTAGCACAGAATTCTACCAGACTTTCAATGAAGAGTTAATGCCAATACTCCTCAAATTATTCCACAAAATAGAAACAGAAAAAACCTTGTCCAATTTGTTTTATGAGGCAACAGTTACCCTGATGCCCAAACCACATAAAGCAGTAACAAATAAAGGATTAGAGATCAATTTCCCCTATGAGCACAGATGAAAATATTCTCAATAAAATACTTGAAAACCAAATCCAAGAACACAACAAAAATATCATCCACCATTATCAAGTAGTCTTCATCCCAGAGTTGCAGGATTGTTTCAACATATGTAAATCTACTAATGTAATTCACCATCTAAACAGACTGAAAGACAAAACCACAGGTGTATCTCATCAGATGCAGAAAAGGCCATTAATAAAATACAAGAACTATCCTGGAGAGACTAAGGATACAAGGGATATGCTTCAACATAATAAAGGCAGTTTATAGCAATCCCATAGCCAAATAAGTGCAGAGTAACTCAAAGCAATTCACTAAAATCAGGAACAAGACAAGATTGTCCACTCTCTTCATACCTATTCAATATAATACTTGAAGTCTTACACAGAACAATAAGACAAATGAAGGAGATCAAAGATATTCAAATTGGAAATGATGAAGTCAAACAATCTTTATTTGCAAATGATATGGTAAGTGACTCTAAGAGTTCTACAAGGAAACTCCTATAGCTGAAACTTTCAGCAAGCAGCTGGAACAAAATGCAGTAGCCATCCTATAAACAAATGACAAATGGACTGAGAAAGAAATCAGGGAAACAACATCTTTCTAAATATCCTCAAATAATATAACCTATCCTGGAGTAACTCTAACAAGTAAGTAAAAGATTTATAGGATAAAAATTAAGACATTGAAAAATTTGAAGAAGATATCAGAAGATGGAAAGATTTCCCATGCTCATGGCTATAGGATCAACAGCAAAAATGGCCACCCTAGTAAAAGCAACCTATAGATTCCAGGCAATCCCCATCAAAATTCTAATACAATTCTTTGCAGATTTTGAAAAGACAATTTTTAGCTTCATAAAAACCACAGAAAGTCCAAGATAGATAAAACTATCCCGAATAATAAAAGAGCTGCTAGAGGTATCATATAAGAATGTACAGAGACTGAAGTAGCATGTGCAGGGCCTGCACAGGTCCTTTTCATATACATTATGGCTTCCAGGTTAGTATTTCTATGGGATTCCTAAGTGTGTGAACAACTGGGTCTCTGTTTCTTGTGCCTGCTCTTGGGCTCTTTTCCTTTTGTTTTTTGGTTCTGTCTAATTCCAGTGGGTTCGGGTTTTTTTTTTTATCTTATAATATTTTATTTAATTATTAAAACATTTCAAAAATCCAATATATCATTAGAAGCTGTCTTAGGCAGGGTTTCTATTCCTGCACAAACATCATGACCAAGAAGCAGTTGGGGAAGAAAGGGTTTATTCAGCTTATACTTCCACATTGCTGTTCATCACCAAGGAAGTCAGGACTGGAACTCAAGCAGGTCAGAAAGCAGGAGCTGATGCAGAGGCCATGGAGGGATGTTCTTTACTGGCTTGCTTCCCCTGGCTTGCTCAGCCTGCTCTCTTATAGAACCCAAGACTACCCAGAGATGGTCCCACCCACAAGGGGCCTTTCCCCCTTGATCACTAATTGAGAAAATGCCTTACAGCTGGATCTCGTGGAGGCATTTCCCCAACTGAAGCTCCTTTCTCTGTGATAACTCCAGCCGGTGTCAAGTTGACCCAAAAACTAGCCAGTACAGAAGCTCTCAGTGAGCTCTGCTGTTTAGGGATCTCCCAACGTATTTTTTTTTTTTTGAAGTACCGACACACCTGCTTATGTTCCTGCAACTTGAGGAACAGTGAAGGCAGTTGCATTGTAATGTGGCACAAAATTCAAATCCTGGAAGAGTTTCTTCAATGCTGGCAAATAAGAAATGAAGTTCAGGGAGGAAACACAGCCCATCAAATGTCTTTCTTATTCGTACATGCTTTTATTTTTAGTTGACAAAAACATCCTCAGAAATTACTCCCAGCTAGATGTAATACAGTCAATAGCCAAGACTTCTACTTTTTTTTTCCCAGATATGTAAAATTCATGAGAACCAACACAATTTCCCAAGGATTATCTGAGTTTTTGGCTGTGTGTGCATCAGAAGGGAATACAATACATATGTGACATGAATATACCTAAAAGCAGAGATTTTTTTTTACCATTTATTTAAAAAAAGCATGCAAATTTCCATCCTAGTAAAACGGCCATGCTCTTTTATTTTTACATAAAGAATTCCTTTTTGACCTAATAGTTCATACTTCAGGACATGGCATCTTCATTTTTTTTTTCAAAATTAATCAATGTTTTGATTTTAGAATCACCAATGCCAAGAATGCTATTTTGCATAAATATACAATTAAAAACAGTAGAAATATCTTGAAACTGTTTGAAAAATTCTTGGAAAAAAATCTGTCCTAATCCCACACCAAATTTCATTTAATGACTTTTTTTAAATGAAATTTCAGTCTGCAATTAAAATAGTGAGTTTTAAAAATCAAGTATTCTAAGGCACTATAATCCATATAACAATTTGATGATTACTAGCTAAGAAATGACACTAAGAAAATATAAAACGTGTTTTTTTAATTAAAGCATCATGTTCTTGTATATACAACAAACATATAACAATACCTCTAAGCTGAAGAACAGCAGCAGTTTGCTCACACTGCATGTTTATGAGAGCACACACAGTTCAAAGTGCACAGGTCCTGTGTTTAGGAGTGAGGCTGTAGGAAAGTCACAGGAGACAACACAGGTGATTGATGGCCAGAAACCCCTCAGCTCATTACACATTTGATTCTAAATTTATCTTTTGGTCATTATGTGTTCCAAAACCTTCCACTGTTGGCAAACATTTTGTGGCCCTCCATATTCAGTTTCATGACAACATAGGATAAATAGTACAAATGACAGTTTGGAAAGCTGCAACTTAGACACTTCATGCTCTCCAACTGTCAGGATTGTGGGAGAGGCCCTTATTGTTTTTGAAGGGCCAGTGGCTCTCCTTTAATTTCCAGTCCCCTTGCAATGCACACAAAACTGGAAAAACACATCTATTCTGATCTAAAACACAGAATTTCTAGCCTCATTCTGTTGCCTTCATGAGGTAACCAAGGAGGTCACGCTTACAATGCAGCTAAAGCATGCTTATACTTCCATCAGTATCCCAGGCGCCCATGGGACCCGCTGAAACCACTGAGCCTTGCTAGGCATGCTGCAGGAATAAAAATGACACTTTTGAGCCGTTGCCAAGATTTGAGTGCTATTTCCATCGTGGCACACATGGCCTGGCTTTGCCTTCCAGTACAGTGAGCATAGCCAACTTTGCCTTGTTTCTAATACCTACTGGTATTAAGTGCTACTGTATTCTGGGCACTAAGATAGAAGCTAGACATTCATTACCTCGGATGTCTAAGACATTTCCTGAGATAGAGCATATGAACAGATAATATATAATATAAATGATCTAAGGTGCCATCATAGCTGTATGTGTGTGTGGCACCCTTAGATTATAAATATTAGATGAATCAAAAGTATCAATATTATATTGTAAGGGGAATTTTATTCTTCTCTTCTTCTCTGCTAGAAAGCTGTGTGTCTGAGCTAATGCCAGCGTCTCCACCATATTCTCTGGATGCAAGGCCTTGCTGTCTTCCAGGATTTCTATTCTATTACTTTTCTGAAGAAGGATTCTCTCCGCATCTATTCAATTGGACCTCCCAGTGGTATCATACATTGCTTAGTTTAACAGAAGCCCTCCTTTCACCCCTCTTCCCGGCTCAAATGCTGCTTCCTCTCTTCCTGGGTCCCTCTGCACTTACTGTCTCGAATGCTGATGCTCAAGGGATGCTTTTCCCTCAGCGTCTCCAACTTCCTACTCCAATACTGTTTCCTCTTCCATTGCCCCAGCAAACCGCTCTTTTTATAACACAGAGAATGATCACCATATTTCTAACTTCAGAAGGTAATTCGGTGTCATTTAATTTGTACACATTATGTGGACAATTTGATTATACTCTTGTTTGGTGCAGTATTTTCCAGTCTCTCTCTCTCTCTCTCTCTCTCTCTCTCTCTCTCTCTCATCACCTTTTAAGCCTTATAACCCATTGCTAGGATATCATACTTCGGCATTCTTCACGATTCACCTTAGATTCCTTTGTCCTTCCCTTTCCTTCTTTCACCTGTTCCCGAGACTGCCATGATAGCGTTGATCCAGGAGTTCCATAAGTGTCTGGCTCCATCTGGACCTTCTGTGCATCAGTTGCTTGCTGTGCTCAGCAACTCCACCTGACTTTCCTATGTGTTCAAGGGCTGAGCTCACTATCTCTTCCATTACCTTACTGACCTAACTCTAACCTCCTCTGCTCCTTGCATAGCACTTCCCATCTCTGTAAACGGCACCACCCTTGCCTAGATACTTATGTGAGAAACCAGCGTGGAAGTGCTCAGCACTGACTTATGCTCTGAAATTTATTTTTAGAAGTCAATGAAATAACAGGATAAGCAAAGAAAGTCTTTAAATATTCTGATTTTTCTCATCATGATTGTTATGAGCCTTTAGACATGAGTATTAAGTTCTCCTCAAAATAAGTTAAGTTACCTTTTTTGTTCCTTTCTGCTGATGTAAGTTATATGATAGGTCAGCATTTTCCAAGAGTTGACAACTAGACACCATTTCCTGTGTGCCAAAATACTGAACTTCGGGCAGCCTGACCACTTTTGTACCTAAATACCTGTAATAGCCTTTGAATTGCCTCTCAGTGCTCAAACTGCTTGTCAGAAAAGCAGCCCAAACAGGTAGAATCACTTCAAGAACATGCATAACTGGTCCTTTCCTATCACTTCTGAGCTTAAAGCTCCTCCATGACTTTCCATAGTCTTTAGGATAAAGCGTCCGATTCTGTGGACATGCCATCTCACCTCGAACCAGCCTCAGCAAGGTCCTGGGAGGAACTGATCACTTTATCAGTCTTTGCATACAGTTAACTATGTCCAGACTTCTTTAATTTCATTCAGTTTCTTTGGCTTCAGACCTTCCTGACTTTGTCGTCATCAGACAAGCTTTTGTCTTTCTTAAATCCCTGTTCCCAGGTCGGTGCTCCTTGCTAAGCATCTTTACTAGAATCTCATCCTCAACTTTAGTTTGTACACAAGTGATTGGATTCTATTCCCTCTTTCCTTCCTAATAAAAGTGCCCTGAGTAAGTGTAGGTAATAACTCTCGAATTCTGGGAGCCTTAAATTCAGTTGTGCTTGATTGAGACCCAACTACCTCAGGTATACAAATGGACTCATCCTGGAAGATTTTCTTCCTATTTATTTTATTGTGGCCAACTATTATGGGTGGAAAACCAAGGTTTATCCAGAAAAATATAATATTTCAGAGGAAATTGTATAGATCTTGGCCCTTTAGTTTTATAGGAGATGCAGGCGGACTGTTTAGACCTCAGGCTAAACAACCTGAACTGTGCTTCTCTTCCTATGTTTAATTGGCATATCCGCAAACAGGAATGGCATTATTCAACTTGCATGATTGTAATAACATTTATTACGACCATTTATTCAATAAGGATCTAATGTGTGCATCGAGTATATTTGTTTTGTTCCTAGGATTGCAAATGACATTTGGGATGTAAACCGCCTAGTACCTTGCTGTGTTACAGATTGTTAGTCCTAGTGTGTTGTCAAAGCTGTGCGTTGACGTTTGCATGAGTCACAGAAGTTAGGGCTATGTGAGACATGATGTTGTCACCATATCCCCTCTAGGTCCCTGCATGGCCAGGATCCCTTCAGAAGTAGATGCGCTCCAGAGTCTGCAGCATGGCCGCTTCCAATCGCGACCGCTAGAGGGTGTGCGGTCGCTTACCGCCGCGACCATGGCATCTGCGCTTGCGCCTCACTGACACAGCTTCCGCCAGCCTCCTTCCAAAAGCCTTTCGCCCCTCCCCGCCCCGCAAGGCTCCGCCTCCGTTGCCCCTAGCGTCTGTTTGTTGACTTCCGGGAGCACAGTAGTGGTCTATGCCAAGAGGGTCGCGATGGGGGTCCCAGGGGGTAGGGCAGCACCTTAGGCTCAATCGAGTCGCCCCTGCTATCTTTCCGAAGCAGGCACAGATTCCGTTCGCAGGCTTCGGCATGGCGGAATCTGAGTCACTGGTGCCCGGTGAGTCGCGCGCCCCCAGTCGTGGCGGCTGGCCTGGAGGGAGGGTCCGCGGGCGGGCGGGCGGGCGACAGGCCAGGCCCCGCCTCCGAGCCGGCCCCGTAGTGGTACAGGCCGCAACCTGAGCCTCAGTCAACCGCCTTAGATTTGCGTTTGGGAATAAATAAATTCCCTTTGTCGGGCTGGAGGAAGGGACAGGGACATGAGGGACCCTGTGTGTGTTATTAGCAAGCTGAAATAATGGCTTTTCTTGGAGGCGGCGGCAGCCATTATTCTCTCGCGAAGCATCCCAGGGTCTCTAAACATTTGAGCAAGCGGATGTCCCCAGGACCCGGTTAGGTACAGAATTCAGTAACGAGTGGAATGCGGGGTGAAAGGTTAAAAAGAATGGAAGAAACGAACTGGATAAAGAGAGGAGGGCCTTCGGTGAATTTTTTTTTTTTTTTAAGACTGACTGTCGTGAAGTCTTTTAAAATTATGACTCCGTACGGCTTCCGTACCGGGTAGCCCAGGTAGACATTTCCTGGAGCAGCATTTATTATAAGCGTAGAGTTATAGAGTTGTTCAGCTAAAATGGTGGTCATAATCTACTGAACTGGTTTTTGCATATACTCTAATGGGCTGTTACTAGCATTATGAAAAATAACCACTATATTTGAGCAGAATTGGACATTTAAATATGTATTGCACTTTCTGCTGTGGTCTTGGCTCAAACAGAATTTGATTCTACACCACTTGGAGCTCATACCTTAGTGAGGGTGCAAGAAAATAGTTACAATAGGCTTGACATTAGTTGGCAGAGGACAGAAAGGAACCACCCAACCTTGGTTTTTGGGTTAGGGGAGTGTCTGAAGAGAGATTCTGGGGAGCCAGAGTAAACACCGTTAAATAATTCCTTGTAGGGAAGCCTTGAATCATTTCGAGGTCCTTGCCTCCCAAGGCTCAGTGACTTGAGTCGAACTGGCTTGCTTCAAGCTTGTTCTCAAGTGGTTTAGTCCCGTGCACATTGATATATATTATTAATATTTACATTCAGTATGCTTTCTCTGGAAATTTCCCCCAAACTGGGTCTGACTTTCTATTTGAGTGGTGTGTGTGTGTGTGTGTGTGTGTGTTTAAATAGTTACTTGGAAATGTTAATGGATATTTAGTCTTTTGAAAATGATACTGGTCCAAGTCTGTGAATATTCCTCAGATCAGACAATGGCAGTTGAAGAATGTCAAATCTCAGCCTCCATCTCCAATCCCCATGGACTGATCCGTAGCTTGAACTCTCATTTCTTCTCAATGGGAACAGGAATACCCGAGGTGTTTCCGTAGTAAAACCTGGGTAATATGCTATCTTTCACACTGAAAGTATTGAAAGCTGTGTTTGATTTCCTACTCAGCATTCTAGTGATGTGAAAATGGTGGTAGAGTGATAAATAGTGTAGAAGGGAAGTTTTCTGTTTGAAACTTAGCACAAACTTCAGTGTAACTGATATTTCCTAGAGGAACGTCTTGTGCAATGGGTATAAGTAGCAAGGAAAACCTACACTATCAGTAATACAGTTGAGCAAATAAAATACTTATCAATAAATATTTTGGTAGCGAATCAATTAGAGAGATTGCTGTGTAGAGCATAATTAATTGCCATATGGCCTCTATTCATTGCAAGATTCTGAGAAACCAGTAATTTCCAATGTTTGTAATAGGACTTTACAGAGGTAGCCATCAGTTAATACATTGGAGATTACAGATTCTGTACTAGATTCCTTATTATAAAAGAGAGAATACAACCCTGTGTTTACAATATTGTAAATAGATTGTGTACAACAAACCTTTTCGTACCTGTGTTAAATTCAAGGCATAAGAATGTGTATTGGTATTTTAAACACCATTTAGAAATAACCATAATGATTAAAGGAGGAAGTTAAGGTTGGGTAAAGTAACCCATTGAGTATTGTATTAAGTATTAGATTAGGAATTTGAATACATGATTACCCTCCCATTTTAAAACATTTTCTCTCTCCCTTATCTCACTGTGTGTGCCAAATTTCTGGGAGTCTTTTCATTCTTATATGGGTGCTGGGGCTCATACTCTGATTGTGGTCTATTGACTTTTAAAGCCTTGTATAGGTTCCCATAGTGCAAGTGAAACAGTATGTAATAATATGCTTATGTCTGCCCTGCACCTAGCTTTAATGGACAGTCGCAAGCATTGTCAGTAAGAGTTTGGCATTTGTAGTAACATCCCTCCCTTGTATGCAAACACTGGCAATCCCTTGGAAGGGGTAAAGAAATTCCAAACTCACTTAGACCCTTCCCATGAATTTCCTGTGGTATTAACGAAAAAATGTGATACTGTTTCAGTTCTGAGTGTGGGGAAAATGTCCTTAGTCAGGGACCAGACTGTGGGGTCTTAACCAGAGTGAGTAGAGTTGTGTTTAATAAAATTCTTTTCTGCCTAATGTTAGGAACTTTTACACTTAACAGAGTCAGCTCATACATAGAAGGACAAAGTAACGTGCTTCAACACAGAAAGATACATTTGAAAAGTCTGATTTTTTTCTCTTACTTCTAGTTTTATGTCTAAAAAATATCAGCTCATTCGGGAGTTGGCTGTCCATCGAGTGTCAGCAGAACAATTAGTAATGGATGATGCTTATCTTGTCATTGTATATATTTACGTCATATCACTCAAGGAATAGCACATATTCAAATTAACAGATGTCATAGATGAAACTAAAATGAAGTCTGAGAATTAGAACTGAATTAAGGTGAAAGAATGAAGGTTTAAACTGTTTAGACAGATTCAAAGCTGTCAGGGAAGAAAGCATTTATATGTGTGTAATTGGAAATGTTTTAATAACAGACATCGTGGTTCAAGTTGTGAAGTAAAAACTGTCTTACATTTGTAGATACAGGTGCTGTGTTTACGTTTGGAAAAACTAAATTTGCCGAAAATATTCCTAGCAAATTCTGGTTTAAAAATGACATACCCATATGTCTTTCATGTGGAGATGAACATACTGCTATTGTTACAGGTTAGTATTATAATCTTAAATGGAGACAGTAATTCTTAGAGAAACCTAATTATTACTAGAGTTGTGTTTAATAAAATTTTCTGCCTAATGTTAGGAACTTTTACACTTAACAGAGTCAGCTCATACATAGAAGGACAAAGTAACGTGCTTCAACACAGAAAGATACGTTTGAAAAGTCTGATTTTTTTTCTCTTACTTCTAGTTTTATGTCTAAAAAATATCACTGATTTGAAACCCAGGAACCCCAAAGAAGGTGATGGTCTACCATTTCACTTGACTATATTTTTACTTTTAAAATGACTTAAACGTTACTGTTATTGTATATGTAGAGAAGAGGATTTACCCTGTGTTAAACATATTATACGTATATAGAATGTGGTTTTGTACTTGTCAGAGAATTCTTTATAAATTGATTCAAGAGGCTTTTCACCTTTAAACTACTTTTGTATAGTTAAATGGCTTTTCTCCATGCATATCTTTCTTGGAATCTATTTCATTACAAGAGAAAATTGTTAACATAAGTCTTAAAAACTCTATACTGAATTGAATGTGCCCATATAGAGACAAGATTTGTTTTTTAAAAATAAGAGACACTTATTTTTGTCCTTTGATATATTTAAGTGTATTTTCTTATTTCCTTGTGATTCATTCATTTCTTGTTATCTATGTGAGGATTGCTTTAATTTGTTGTTTCTTTTCCCCTCCCACTAGGAAATAATAAATTGTACATGTTCGGCAGTAACAACTGGGGTCAGTTAGGATTAGGATCAAAAGCTGCTATCATCAAGCCAACATGTATCAAAGGTTTGGGTCTTTTTTTTTTCTTTATATTGTATTATTTATATTCTTTTAAAAAATATCTTCCAGATTACAAGAAGTAACTTTAGTACTGATTCTTTGACTCTTTATTTTCATAAATGAAACATCTTTAATGTTTTTATTTTGTAAGTTTTACTTGAATGTTGCTAGCACCTACATTTAGTAGGCGGTGGAGAGTTCTGCCGGTGTGGTCAGAATAGTCTTCTTTATCTTCAGGGCCCAAATTTCAATTTCAGCTTAAAATGTTGGTGTGAACTTATCCTAACCAATGCTATTTATATGATTATTATTGGACTGTTAATGTTATGGTTAGAAAGCATGTAGCTGGGCACAGACGACTAAACACCATGGACTTAGAAATACCTAGTAGAACATTACTGCAGACTGTGAGATCCATGACCATAGAGACAATTAGTCAACCAATTAATTAGGCGATATTTGTAAATGTTTAAAAATATGTAGATGAGCAACTTGGACTCAAGTGCGTGCCTATGATTGTTAATCTTATGCCCTTTGTGAAGTGGGCCAGCTGGTGAGAAGCAACACAGGAGAATGGACTGGACCTTGGTGCATTAATTTTATGATGTGCAATAAACTGTGGATAAACCTGGATTAGTAGTGAAGAACACTGATTTAGAGTCACATATGTAGGGTTTTAAAGTTCAGTTGTAGGTTACAGATATAGTTAAGTTTCTGAGTGTGTATAGCATCCTCCAAGCTTTGGGTTCCATCCCTGGAAGTACAATAAATGAATGAATCTCAGTTTTACCAGTTACTTATCATTTGACCAGGAGTACTTATCATTTTCATATCCATAAAATATTGTAATTGTCATATTCTCGTGTCTAGCTCTTAAGCCTGAGAAGGTGAAACTTGCTGCCTGTGGAAGGAACCACACCTTAGTTTCAACAGGTACAGTATTTACCCTGTACAGTTTCTCTCCAGCCTTGAGGACTGAGGTCTCCCTTTGGTAGGACGTGTGGTCCTGCAAAATGGATGCATGTGATACTTTGTTGGTAGGTAGACTAGAGTTTTAACAATGTAGGTGTTTAGTACATGCGCTTGCCTTCGCAAACATACAAAGAAGTGCTGAGTACCTAAAGATCAAGGGGTAGCAGTAGTGCATTGTTTCCTCTTGTGTCTTGCTCTTGTTCCTTCTCTGTGACGTGTTTTGTGGAAGCCATAGGAAATTCTACTGATAGCAGTCATCTCCGTTTTAATCAAAATCTAACTAGGCAGTATAATGTATCTAGAAGTTGATAAAGTGATTCATAAATTTGTATAGAAAATCAAAGGAGAGACACACTAGTCAAAACAATTTCCAAAAACAACAAAATTTGGGGCTAACAGTATTCTGAATTCAGTCTCTGTCATAAAGCCACAATGGCTATGAAAATGCAGTACTGAGGGAGATTAGATAAAGTGGAATGCAGCACAGTAGTGTTGAGAAGCAAGCCAACACAGATTTCTGACGAATTTCTGCTTTTAGGTTCTCGCCTCCTAAGCTGTAGCCGCAAGAGTTGATTTCTAACTAATGTTTGAGGACAGTTGCGTGGAGGCCATGCTGCTGAGGACAGGAGTGCCTTATTCACTGTCCCCTCTGCTCCCCGGCTTCCTCGCTTTTCTTCTGTCTCCTAGCTAGTCTCTGCTGTAGCTTCTCTATACCTCTCTTACCTAGCTAGTCTCTTTGCTGTAGCTTCTCTATACCTCTCTTACCTAGCTACTCTCTTTGCTGTAGCTTCTCTATACCTCTCTTACCTAGCTACTCTCTTTGCTGTAGCTTCTCTATACCTCCCTTACCTAGCTACTCTCTTTGCTGTAGCTTCTCTATACCTCTCTTACCATTGCTTATATGCTTTTAACTATTAATACAGGAGATATGTGCTGTTTAGTAGTGTGTCTCAGAAGCAGGGTGGCTACAGTATTAATTAATATTTCTTCCATATGTGCAGATACTGGTGGCGTATATGCAGCTGGTGGAAATAATGAAGGTCAACTGGGGCTTGGTGACACTGACGATAGAGACACCTTTCATCAAATTGTCTTCTTTACACCTGCTGATACCATTAAACAGCTCTCTGCTGGCGCCAATACATCCGCTGCTCTTACTGGTGAGTAAGACTTGCTGTGTTGCTGGCTGGACACATCTTTTCTTTCAAATAGGATGCAGCAACTCAGTAAATACATGACAGTGCCAGCTCTCTGTGTACATCCAAAAGACTAAAAGTGCACTGTTAGAGCTATATGTATATTTTGAGAGGGAGATAAATGCACATGTAGAAGGTGATTGATAAATAAGTTCTCAGCTCTGCTAGCTATTCATTATTCTTTTTGATATTATTAAACGTTATCATCATTGCATATTCAGGCATTCGCTGAACCTAGGATGAGAACTACTGATTGGAATCAGTTGGGATGTATGTTGTTAAAGTGTGGCTTGGCACGGTCATCACACCCCTGCGTTCTCCTTTTCTAAAGGAGAGATAAGAACTTGTCTTTCAGATTCCGAGCCAGGACCCATGTGACCTGAGGAAGCTGCTGCCTTGCAGTGCTCTTCAAGCAGGAGATTCTCTGCAGATCTGCTGTGGGTTTGGGCCACTGGGAAAACCAGTTCTATTTGATTCACCAACTGTAATAATTTACTATTCAGTCTTACTCCTTCAGTTTTTATTTCTAGTTTTAATTTTGGCTTATCATTAAATCAGCTTGAGGATCCACGTTTTAACTCAAATGAACTTGCTGAGTATTGTTGCAGTATTAGTCTCTTTAACTTCAAGGTCAGAGGCATGATGGTCATCACTACTTCATGGCTAGCTCGTGCTACAAAGTAAGATGCTGTTTCAAAAACCAATAGAAGTAAACAAGTATTGATAATCCCTAAAAATGCTTCTCCTCCATTTAGCAGAACTATTCACCACACTGAAACCTCATCAACAGGACAGGAGTTAAGATGTTAAGCTGTTACATGCTAATATAGCTCATTCGCTGAAGCCGGAGAAGCTGTATTTCAGACATACAGTCATTAGGAAACAGGTTAGGGAGAGTCACTGTGTCCATTGTGGCTGAAGAGCACGCTTGTCAAGCTGGGCACTCGCTCCTCTGCCCTGGAGACATGGAGGTGCTTTCTGTTGTCTCTCAGTTCAGTGGCAGGCAGACTACCTAGCAGAGGTGATTGTTTCTGTGTGATGACATTAAAAGGATGCAAAGGAAATGACGTCCTGTTTTTAATATTGAGAAAAATATGGTAACTAAAGTGATTTAGCATCCTTCTCGGCTTTTTCTCCTTGTAGAGCATATGACATTAGAAATTAAACTCCCAGGTCACAAGCTAGTGTAAATGTCTTGGGACTTTTATGACATATCATTTCCAGTACTGAGTTAATGTTTCAAAGGAGGAGCAAAATAATAATGTAGTGTGGATTATTTTTTCTCTTTTTGTTTATTTTGAGACAGTCTTACTTTGTAAATCTAGCTGGCTTGGTATGTCTCACATAGCTCTGACTGGCTTTAAATTCACTGCCATCCTCCTGTCACAGGCCCTTGAGCTCTGGTATTAGAGACGTGAGCTGATACACCTGGCTGTATTGTTTTTTTCAGAGTTACTGCCAGAGGATTTTGAGTGTTTTCAACCCAAGGAAAGAATAATACTATACAAATGACCCTGATATGACCATTACACACACACATACACACACACACATATACATACATTGAAGTATCATCATATTGTATTCCATAAACATTCTGTAGTTATTATATATTAATAAAGACTAAAATAAGACTAAAAAATATAATCCAGAAGGCAAATGATAGTCTGTAGGAAATGTTATAGCTTGGGAGCTGGCTAGCCCTTTAAAGACTTTTCTCCCTTTATGCTTTCTTCATAGAGGATGGAAAACTTTTTATGTGGGGTGACAATTCTGAAGGGCAGATTGGTCTAGAAGATAAAAGTAATGTATGTATCCCTCATGAAGTGACTGTTGGAAAGCCAATTTCCTGGATCTCTTGTGGATATTACCATTCAGCTTTTGTAACAAGTAAGATGAACAGTTTTGATTCATTTCCAAGTTATTACTGCTAATAAAATTATTTACAGTTCACAAATTGTTCAACTACTGAAGTAATATGTGTTTTAATGAAAACCATTTCTCTGTTTCTGTATTGACAATTTATAATTTCAAATGTTCTCTGACATGCCAACTTCTTAGAAAGTGAATACTAGGCCTATTATAAAAATTTTAAATTGCTATTTTAGAAACCTTTCTAAATGTTGGTTCTCAACTTTCATAGCCTTGTATGGTGTTAAGAACAAGACTCACGAGCCATTTTCCCCTGGATTCACTTCTGTACTTTGACCTGCTCTATTTGTCCTGTCCTGCTAACTTCTTTTATTGTTTCAAATAAGTGAGCCATAGAGTATTCTTGTGAGAACCAGAATGAAGATTTGATGGAGAAGGATGTGGCCTTGATCCTTTGGTAATACATTTCTCCATATCTGCAGCTTTTTCTCATTCCTGGGTCTATTCATAGTCTCTGCTTGGAAGTGTTGAGCTGTTAGAGTCTAATTCTATGTTGACATCTACATTCATAGCTGTACTAGTTAACAATGGAAGGAGGATTGTGGATTGCCTTCTGACCAATCGTTTCTTAATAATCAGATGCCCAGATGAAACAGTTCAGTGAATTTTTTTAGAACAGTAGTTAATTCAGAGACTCATAACTGAAAAAAGTGCTGAGACTAAGTGATTGGCAGGTACCCAGCCCTAAATCACTGCCTCAAAAGCTTAGGAAGAGAAAATGGAAGAGCTGGAAGATAGGAGGAGTGTATGAAATGCCGTCTTCTGGACATGATGTAGCACTGCATGTGTGTGCTGTGGTTACTGACATACAAGATCTGCAGAAGGTGGGGTGCCCATCATGGATTGGGGGACCTGATGAGGCACCATCCCTTCTCAGCAATTTCATGGTTACAGCCAGAGGGGAAGTCAGTTATTCTCAATGGAGTAGCCACTAGTAGGTGGCCAGTGTTCCAGGAAACAAGCCTTTACCAGTGCTCATGCAAGAATCCCCAGTTAGTGGATCAACAAACAAACAGAAGAAATGAGCACAGGGGTGGAAATGGGAGAAAGGCCTTGGTGGAGGGGGATGAGAGAGGGTTATACAGGCATGTAACTGTCAAGAGTAAGAATCAAGTTTCAAGTGTTTTGTAGAAAATTAAGTTGATAAAAGCATAGTACTTACCATTTAGAGGTTTATAGCTACAAAATATATAATGTTTGTCCATCTAGAAGGCATTTAAGACTCCAAAGATATTTTATTGACTCTCCCAACAACTTTGTGTGAGACTTGTGCCGTCTGTCGTTTCATATATCAGCTAGAGTCAAGGTGATGCTGCGCCCTTTACAGTTTATAGACCGCGTGGTTTCTCTCAGCGTGGGGTTTCCTGACATACACAAGGAAGTGGAAGACGCAGCAGCAGCAGCAATGACTGAATGACTAGGCACTGCCAAGATCTCCTCAGTACTTCTCTAGTCTCTATTTTGTTTCTCTGTATGAAACAGCAACTCCATGATGTGGGCTCTTTTCTTCTGATCTCAGAACATCAGTGATTACTAGTGGACTCAGAGAGGAAGTTAGAGGATTTCAGAAGTAAGAGAATAAGAAAGTCCCTGCTTTCAAGAAGCTCACACTCATGTGGGTAACTAATGCAAAGGAAAGAAAGTAGTGTTGCTGTGGACAAGGTGGAAATAGTTGGTCTTGCTATCTGATACAATGTAATCGTCATAGTGATTTGATGTATGCATTTCATACATAGCCAAGCTTTCTAGAGCAAGTATCATTAAAAAACAAAGGCAAACAATCTTGACCTGGCTGCAAAGATCTATAGTTGTAGCTACTTAGGAAGCTAAGGGATAAGGATTCCAAGTTCAAGGCATGCTACAAGAGTGAGTTCAAGGGCAGCCTGGTCAACCTACTAAAACCCACTCTCAAAACTTGAAATGTATAGAGGTGCTGGGCCTTGAACTTGCACTCCAGCTCTGGACTAACGTGTGAGGCATTAATCCCCAGAACCACCATCCATATCTCTCTCTCTCTCTCTCTCTCTCTCTCACACACACACACACACAAAGGTATAGGGAATATGTAAGGTAGTCTTTGCTATGTTTTCTGAAAAAGCAAAAATGATTTTCTAATTCTTTATAGTAATGAATTCTTTATGAAAGGTACTAGATTAAAATAACTAGGAGTAAAGAGGAAAACAATCCAGTCTTTTTTTTTTTTAACCTTGCAATGGCAGACATCTTAGGAAAGATCAGATTTTCTTAATTACTGGGTAACGTTTTATGGAGCCTGAGAACATGTGGCAGAGCATCTGTATTCTGTTTCTCTATGTGTCCCCATTAATCATTGTGCTTCTCCTCCAACAGTGGATGGGGAGCTCTACACATTTGGAGAACCCGAGAATGGGAAGTTGGGCCTTCCCAATGAGCTGCTGATGAATCACAGATCACCCCAGCGTGTGCTGGGCATTCCTGAGAGGGTCATTCAAGTGGCCTGTGGTGGAGGGCACACTGTGGTTCTCACAGGTATGTGGGGAACGTGCTGCTCCATTCCCTGTATTAAGTAAGGACATTTTAATGATCCTTTTTACTGTGCCAAGATACGAACACTCAGGGCTGGAGAGACGGCCCAGTGATTAAGAGCACTTGTTCTTCTATCATGAGTCCTGAGTTGGACTCCACCACTGGAGTTGGGCAGCTCACAAATGGCTGTGTAATTCCAGCTCTAAAGGACCCAACACCCTCTTTTGGTCTCAGTGGGCACCTCCACACACAACACATAAATCATAAGGTAAGTCTAAAAAGAGGAGAATTTAACATGAGCTATAACTTCTAAAGAGCTTTTAAAGTGTAATGTAGGATCTTTATCTCTATATCTGATGCTGTTTTTTTGAAACCTTGCTTAGATATAACAGACAGGCGCCTGCTGTCCAGTGCATCCTCATGCACTTCTTGGCTGCTGGGAACTACCATTCTCCACGACTTTGACTCCTGTAGATCCTGTATGGAAGCAGGCTTGAATGGCTTTTGGTTATGATCCTTGCCTTTCATTTATATAGATTATACATACTTCTGGCTCAGGGAAGACCTTTTTAAGTAGGAAAAGCTGAATTCTGCTGAATTATATTCATCTAAAATTAATATTTTTCCTAAAATAATTTGATTTGAAGAAGCTGTCTTCATACTATTTTCTGATGTTAATAATGTTTTATATATTTATAATGTGTAAACTTAAATAATTCTTTGTGTTTTTTAAAAATTTTTTATTAGATATTTTCTTTATTTACATTTCAAATGTTATCCCCATTCCTGGTTTCCCCTCCAAAAACCCCTATTCCCCTCCCCTTGCTTCTATGAGGGTTCTCCCCCATCCACCCACCCACCCACCCACTCTTGCCTCACCCCCTGGCATTCCCCTCCACTGGGGCATAGAGCCTTCCTAGGACCAATGCCTGACAAGGCCATCCTCTGCTATATATGCAGTTGGAGCCATGGGTCACTTCATGTGAGGTCTTTGGTTGGTGGTTTAGTCCCTGGGAGCTCTGGGGGCATCTGATTAGTTGATATTGTTGTTCCTCTGTTATAATAATAATTCATTAAAAAGTGTGGGTTTGTTTTGTTTTGTTTTGGTTTGGTTTTGGTTTTTCGAGACAGGGTTTCTCTGTGTAGCCCTGGCTTTCCTGGAACTCACTCTGTAGACCAGGCTGGCCTCAAACTCAGAAATCCGCCTGCCACTGCCTCCCAAGTGCTGGGATTAAAGGTGTGCACCACCACCACCCCGAGGTTAAGTTTTATATTACAGGTGAAAAAGAAATTTGAAACCTTCAAAATAGTGTCAATTTGACTTGTGAATTTCTCTTTTTTTTAATTAGAATTTTCTTTATTTACATTCAAATATTATCCCCTTTCCTAGTTTCCCCTCTGAAAATCCCCTATCCACTCTCCCTCCCTCTGATCCCCAACCCACCCACTCCTGCTTCCTGGGCCTGGCATTCCTCTATACTGGGGCATTGAATCTTCATAGGACCAAGGGCCTCTTCCTCCCATTGGTGACCAACTAGGCCGTCTTCTGCTACATATGCAGCTAGAGACATGAGTCTCTCCGTGTGTTTCTTATTTAGTGTGATATGCTAGGTTATTTGGGTTTCTAGTCAATATGTTAAATTATTCTCAGCAATTTATAATATGAAAACCAAATAGTTGTCTCCAAATTTGTTAAGCATCAGATTTAATTTACATAAGTAGTATTGTAGTAATATATTTAGATAATACATTTTTATTATGGATTTTTAAATTAAAAAACTAATAAGAGCTGGAGAGATGGCTAAGTGGTTAAGAGCACTTGCTGCTCTTACAGAGGACCGGGGTACCGTTCTGAGCACACACATTGGACATCTCATTAGTGCCTGTAGCTCCAGTTCCAGGGTATCTAGTACACTCTCTGGCCCCTGGAGACACCCGCATGCATATGGTGCACAAGCACACATAGTCATTGCTTAATCTGCAGCAACCCAGAATTGGAAATGCTCTCGAAAAAAAATTTTTAATTAGGTATTTTCTTCATTTACATTTCCAATGTTATCCCAAAAGTTCCCTATACCCCCCCCCCCCGGCCCTGCTCTCCTACCCACCCACTCCCACTTCTTGGCCCTGGCATTCCCCTGTACTGGGGCATATAAAGTTTGCAAGACCAAGGGGCTTCTCTTCCCAATGATGGCCGACTAGGCCATCTTCGACCACATATACAGCTAGAGACACAAGCTCTGGGGAGTACTGGTTAGTTCATATTGTTGTTCCAGCTATAGGGTTGCAGATCCCTTTAGCTCCTTGGTTACTTTCTCTAGATCCTCCATTGGGGTCCCTGTGATATATCCAATAGCTGACTGTGAGCATCCACTTCTGTGTTTGCTAGGCCCCAGCATAGTCTCACAAGAGACAGCTATATCAGGGTCCTTTCAGCAAAATCTTGCTGGCGTATGCAATGGTGTCTATGTTTGGAGGCTGATTATGGGATGGATCCCCAGGTGCAACAGTCTCTAGATGGCCATCCTTTCATCTCAGCTCCAAACTTTGTCTCTATAACTCCTTAATTAGCCATTTCCTATGTGTCTGGCTGTGGCAGGCAAGATTGAATGGGGAGGTACAGGAGAAGATATTGTGATACAGGAAAAGTGTAGATAAAACTAGTACACTTAGAACAGGCAATATGATATATAACCTACTAATTAGGAGATCAGCTATATTAAAATAAGAATCTCTTGTCATTGCCTCAATATGCCTTTATATCCTTGTTATGAATGTAGTTTCTGTAAGGAGTTTTATCTCTATATTTCCAGCATTCTTATTGGAGAGAATTATTATTACGTGTTCATCAGTAGCCCTCGTTCTCAGAGGAGCTGATTAGATATTTTGCAAAATAATAATTCTTTACAACTGAATATTTTAAAACTTACCTGGATAGATTTTTTATAGGATTTATTAGCTAGGGTTTTAACATCAGATGATCTGAGGAACTTGCCCACTGGCTGCAGCTAGCAATAAGAATATTTGCTTCTGGCTTTAGTGAGGGATTCATTTCTGCTCTCCTTTCTATGAGAGTCCGCATAAGAAAGTAACATGACCATCATGTTTCTCCGAACATTGACTGGTGAGATTGTTTCATCAGTAACTTTCGTCATCAGTCACATATCCTGTTTTGTACTTCCCATCTCTAGATGATAAGTGAGCTCAATTTACTGAAATACTGAAGGACATTTGCTGTTGCCTCAGTATAGCAGCAATATAGAGAAAGATTTTCCCCTCCTGTATTGTAAAGAAAATTTGCTTATGAATACATACATCTAGCATATCTACTGTACATTTTAATTCTTCATCAAATAATTTTCTGATATTGTGTGTGCCTGGGTGTGCATGCACACATGTTCATGTATGTGTGTCCATGTTCATGTGTGTCTGTGTGTGTTCATGTGTGTCGGTTTGCACATGCATGCTGTGTTCAACAGGTCAAACCTGTGGCTTTGTGTATGCTAGGCATGTGTTCTACCTCCAGCTCACAAGTTGTGTTTCCTGGAATTTTATTAACCCACTTTTACAAGTAAGGGATTATCTGTGTAGGAAATTTCTCGTTTTCTAATTTGTGGCAGTGAAAGGAAATAGTTTAATATCAGAGGAGAGTTTCTGAACTGATGTAATTATAAATGCATTTTAGGTTATTCTCTGAATTATCTATCTTATAAGATACCTGATGATTACAATAATTCCTTTTATGGTAATTCATAAAAGACTAAATCAGACCCACATCATTATTTTATAACTTATTTTTCTTCTCCTTCATCATTGAAAACTTCTACTTCATATCAGTATTTTTATGAACAGTTCTTTTGCAGGCACTTTATGTCCATTCTAAAAGTTCGAATGCCAGTTATTTCAGATATGATGTACTTCCATGCAACTCTTTTTATGTATGTGTTCACTTCCTCTCAGAGAAAGTTGTGTATGCCTTTGGGCTGGGGCAGTTTGGACAACTGGGCCTTGGCACTTTTCTCTTTGAAACATCAGAACCCAAAATTATTGAGCGTATTAAGGATCAGAAAATATGTCATATTTCCTGTGGAGAAAACCATACAGCTTTGATGACAGGTATGGGATAATTTTTCTTATTTTTGTTTCTAGAATTGGATATAGTTTATCATAATATGAATGATAATGTGGGAATGAGTGTATCTAACTTCTTAGGGAATTTTTGCCTGAGAAAATGGAATTATGTTATTGATATTTTAAATATAAGGTTATAAATAAGTTTAAAAATAAATTAAGGTATAATTCAGATTACAATGAATATGGATGCTGTAGTATAGCTCAGTGGGATCACATGTTCTTAGCTTTATGAGGCCTTAAGCTCAATCTCCAGCACCCCCCAAAAAATTACCCACATTTAGAACCTTAAAGTAGACCTTTGCTCAAGAGTAAGACCATAAAATCCTTTTAAAATTGTATTTGCTTAAAAACTCTTAACTTTTCCAAAATTCTCTCAAGCCAGAGAGAAAAATCATACAAGAAAAGCTTATTTTTCTATCTCCTCAGTAGAGAAAAGCTGTAGTCATGTCCAGTGAGAGTTTAGGTTGCTTTGACCACTAGGGGGCGTTTCAGGATTGACTCTTTCCTTCTCTTTGGAAAGTAGTAGACAGAGAAGGGCATTGCAGTGACCACCAAGGGGCGTTGTACACTGACTCCTTTCCTTTCTTGGCAAAGTAGTAGGGAGAAGAGCACTGCAAAAACTACTGAGCAGATACATCTCCTCTTTGTTGTTTTCTCTGTTACCAAAGGAGATGTTCCTTTGGCCTGCTTACTTCTCAGTGTCATAAACTAGATGCTGTTGATAATGTGGAACTCAATAAAAATCTCCCTTGAACCCTGATATAGCTGTCTCTTGTGAGACTCTGCCGGGGCCTGGCAAATACAGAAGTGAATGCTCACAGTCAGCTATTGGATGGAACACAGGGCCCCCAATGGAGGAGCTAGAGAAAGTACCCAAGGAGCTAAAGGGATCTGCAACCCTATAGGTGGAACAACAATATGAACTAACCAGTGCCCCCCGGAGCTCTTGACTCTAGCTGCATATGTATCAGAAGATGGCCTAGTCGGCCATCAGTGGAAAGAGAGGCCCATTGGTCATGCAAACTTTATATGTCTCAGTACAGGGGAACGCCAGGGCCAAGAAGTGGGAATGGGTGGGTAGGGGAGTGGAGGGGAGGGTATGGGGGACTTTTGGGATAGCATTGGAAATGTAAATGAGGAAAATACCTAATAAAAAAATTAAAAAAAAATCTCCCTTGAAATGACCTAGCACTTTGTAACAAAAGGACCTATTACTCAACTTTTTTATCTAAAAACAAAGTAAAACATGAAAAAGTCAGAAATAGTTCTAGTATATTTGAATAATCCAGACTCTGGCATTCCTGTCTTCTTTCCTTCTATCCAAACCTTCTCCAAAAAGAGCAGAGCTCATGAAACAGTGTTTTAAAAAGTAGAAATTGGAAAACATGAACTACTACCATAAATAGTTCTTATGGTAGTTTTACTACCATAAAGCGTTCTTTCTCACAGAACTCTTCAAGAAAAATGACCTGCCCCTTATCAAGTATTGATGATCTCCTTTGCCTAGCATGTAGCAACACTATGTAGTATATAAAAAATGTATCATCCATTCATTGTCCTTCCTGTAGGAGCTGTTGATAGGCGCTCCTTAACAGTGGTGCCCTAATGATAGCTGCTCTGTCCTAGTGCCATTTTTCATTGACTAAATTATCACTGATGGGCACTGTACTTTGTATGAATCATGTGTCTCACTATAGGTTATTTAGTTAAGTTTGCAGAGTACTTTTCTTCCCTGATGAAAAGAGTCTGGCACAAATAACTGCATTTTAAGTTTGTTCACCGTTTTGCTCGTGCATCCTCCCCAGGGAACAAGTGTTACAGATTTTGTTCTCTCATACAATGAGATATGTGTAGTGTGCTGGTTGTTCCCCAGCTTGAAGCTCTATACTTTTTTTAAAAAAGCTAACCACTCTCCAAATATAATACAAAAAGGTATAATTTAAACAAATTCTCCTATCCCTAGTGTGGGTCTACCTGCTTTAGACCCCGAATCTCTAACAGTTCTATTCATTTGGCTTGCTGATTATCTTTTAGCTTCTTGTCTAATCTGTGGTCTCTATTATACAAACCTTCCCATGTAGTACTGACTCTGCCTGGAGGATGCTTTCTCTCTGTCTCTCTGTCTCTCTGTCTGTCTCTCTCTCTCTCTCCCTTCCTTTCTTCCTTTCTTTCTTCCTTTCTTCCTTTCTTCCTTTCTTCCTTTCTTATAGTGAAATTCTATCTTTTATGATTCACTGTGACAGCCTTCTCTATTCCCCTGACTAGAGTGAAATTCCCCTTCTCTGTGCCCTGATGGGCTTCTGCTTCCATGGCATTTGCCCCACACCCATTAAATGTAGGATATGCTGGAGGGGCTAGCGAAGAAGTGCAAAAGTTAAATGTAACTGCTGGGCCAATATGTGACAGGGTTAGTTAGAAGTGCTAGGATTGCTTATCATTGTATGCCCACCAGGATGGAACCCAGATACTGATGTGGGAATTAGTCAGAATGGTTGGTTCACCTCTGACATTGCTTGGGCAGCATTCCACAGCCCAAGAGCTAACCTAATGAAAGAGACAGCCCCATTCTAAGTGACATAGCTCTCCACCAGCGACAAATTTGCACCCCTAGGAGACATAAATGATGTCTAGGGACATTTCTGATTTTCATTGCTGGAGAAAGGAGTTATTCTACTGACAAGTAGTGGACAGAGGATAGTAATGGTGCTAAATAGACGGCAAGGCATAGGGCAGACACACAAGGATACTTTGTCCACTAAGATGTAGTGGTCTATTCTCAGTTCGATTACCTACTGTTGTATGTAGAACCATAAACACGATACACTGCTTGGCTCAGTAGACCAGAGTGAATTTAATTTACAATTCTATGACAAGGTTATAATTGTAGTAGAACTTAATGTATTTGTCTCTAAGTAGAAATGGACCTTGTGTAACATCAGTTTTGTTTGCATTTTAGAACTAGGCCTCCTGTATACTTTTGGAGACGGCCGACATGGAAAGTTAGGACTTGGGATGGAGAATTTCACCAATCAGTTCTTTCCTACCTTGTGCTCTAACTTTTTGAGATTTGCAGTTCAATTGGTAAGGGTTTCATATCCCCTCTTGTATATTTTATACTTCTAGATTTGAGACTCTGGTTATTTCATAGAAAATGCGTATTTTTATCTTTGTGTGAGGGTTTCCTAGGTACAGCTCATAATAACTGTAAGAGCCAAGTGTTAGACATTGTATTCCTCTGGAAAAAAAAAACTCTCCTTTTCTAATTTTCTTCCTTTAACAACATTTTTCTACAAATTTGAGTTTTCTGCTTCCTTTTAACTTTTCTTGGAAACTAGGACTGTGCCATGTCTGTAAGCTTCGTATCTCATGTAGCAAGCACCAGTAGGGCTCACAGTAACTACAGGGCAAATGAAATGTCACTGGTTGAACACTCTCCAACCCAGCCCAAGAAGAGACTTGATACTAAATGAAGAATGTTGCATATTGGTTGAACACTGAGATAAGAATTACTCTTTTCAGTGCCACAGGAACATCACCATCAGTCTTTCTGTTTTATTGTTTCTAGTATTTTTGCAAGTTAAGAACTATAGACGTGGGCTGGAGAGATGGTTGAGTGGTTAAGAGCACTGGCTGTTCTTCCAGAGGACCCAGGCTCAATTCCCAGCAATCACATAGCAGCCCACAACTTTCTGCAAATCCAGTTCCAGGGGATGTGACACTGGAATATATGTGTGACAGGACACTGGCATATGTGCATCAAAACATCTCTACATATCAAATAATTAAAAAAAAAAAGAACAGTGGACATGTAAGCTCTTGTTACTTGGTGGTACTCTTATTGCCTCTCCAAAGACATCGTGCCTCACGCTGTGGTACCTCTCTTTTTCATTTCATAACTGGGATAGTTTTAGTTGCCAGCTTGACACAATCTAGAATCACCTGGGGAGGGAGCCTCACTTGGAGATTGTCTACATTAAGTTGGCCTGCAGGCTTGCCTCTGAGGAATTTAAACTAGGTTCTTTGTCCTCTGAAGCCACATCCTGACCTGCAGCAGCTGTTTGCTGGCTGGGCCCTAACTGGCATGGATGCTCTCTGCTCCTGGCTTACCTCCCCGAAGCTCCTGTCCCTGGGACCTGCTTGCTTTGGTGGGCCTGAATCTGCAACCAAGAGTGAAAATAAACCCTTTCTCCCCTAAGTTGCTTTTTTCAGGGTATTTTATCCCAAGAACAGGAAGAGAAAATAAGATAATAACCATTTAATGAAAGCCTACTGTGTATAAGATATTGGTGTAAATATTAGGAATGCAAGTTACTCAGTGATGAACAAAATACCAACTGCTAATTTGGTGACCTTTATGGAGAGGATGCTTTGAAGGTATGCAGTTCTTCTGTCACCAGGAAGAGCCCTGCAAAGTGGCTTGAATCTGAGTGTGACTTCTATTAACAAGTTAAGACCATTTACATTTAGAATTATTATTGAGATAGATTTGTAGTTAAAACATTAATAAAAATATAATTATATCACTTCTCCTTTATCCAACCACACCCCCTTTCTTCAAAATTCCTATCCTCTCCTTCTTTAGTCTTATATATGCACAAATGCATATGTAGGTATAACTTGCTGAGTTATTCTATGTTGCCTGCATGTACATAGTGTAGGGTTGGCTCCTTGGCATTGGATAAGCAATCAGAGGGCTCATTTCTAAAGACGACTAATTCTCTTTCTCCCTGCAGTTATTAGTATAGGGTTTTTGCAACATTTTTATAAAAAGATTTATTTCTTAAAACTCATTGGTGGTTATATTTTTTATTATTTCCCCCAATGTGTTTGTATTTTACTCTAAAGACTTATAAGCCTTTAATTTAGAAAGTGTTCTCATAAAGGAAAAGGCTTGGAGACATAATCTTTTCTTTTTATTTCTTTTTGACAATTATATATATTATATATATATATGCATATATATGTTATGATTGCATTCATCTCATTACTCTGTCATATTCTCTTCCTCCTCCTTCCTTCTCCTTCTTAATGCTTTCCTCTCAACTAGTACATCTCTTGCTCTCATGCCTTTTTTTTTTTTGGTTCACTGAATTTAGGGTTGTTTACATAAGCATGATGAGAGGCTGTTTGCTAGAACATGACCAACACACTACTTAAGTGTTTCTTAAGTGGCGACATCACTTACGCGAATGTCTCCCTCTCCCTCAGGAACCATTATGTGCTAATAGTTCCTTAGAACAGGGTGGGAGTTCATGGATACCTCTCCCTCTTCCTTAACCACATGTGGAAGGGCCTACTCTTATGCAGACGTTTTACAGATATGTATAACTGCTATATATTTATTATAATGGTCAGACACATAGTTATTCCTAAGTAATTTCCCTACTAATTATTCTTTGGATATTTGTGACTTTAATGTTCTTCCAAGATCAAACGTAACATTTTCAAAGTTATGAGATACCTGTGACAAGGGCATTTTCTCTATATTAAATTGAAAGTAAATGGTGGATCAAACTGATTTTAATTTTCAGCCAGTGTTTAAGGAATATTTGTTTAATTCATGTACATGTGTGTATGTTTATGTGTGTGTATGTATGTGTGCGTGTATGTATCTATACACACACACACACACACACACACACACACATATATATATATATATATATATATATATATATATATATATAAAATTTGGAGAGTGATAGAGAAAAGCTGTGAATCAGTCAGTCTCTGAATTTTGCTTCTAAGAAAATGTCTTGGTGCTAATCTGGTAAGTGTTAGCCCATTTGTGTTTGGTGTTAACATTGAGGAATTCTTTTGTGGACTTATGCTTGCAGATTGCCTGTGGTGGATGTCATATGCTAGTTTTTGCCACTCCACGACTTGGTACAATAGATGAACCTAAATTTGAAGACGTATATGAGCCTTATATAAGTACAGGTTCTTTTTCCATCAATGACCTCTCCCCAAGAAGTTCACTGAATAGATCTTTATCAGCACGTCTGCGGCGAAGAGAGCGGGTACAGTGTGGCTGCATTCTGTATGATAGCATTAGCGGGTACAGCGGGTATAGTCTTATCTACCACTGCAAAAGAAGCAGGAACAATCCTGTTTACTTTTTAAGTCAAAGGAGGGTCTTTCAAGATGAAAGTGGTAATAAAATGGTCAGAGATAAAGGCTTTGAAGTTCAAAGTTAAGCTATTAAACAATACAAATGATTATCATGGATAGCCTTTGTTTATAGATCATTATCAAGCACACAGCATATTTTTATAGATCTTCCTTATCTCAGAGTGGTCTCTTGATTGTTTTTAAGCTGTATGTCGATTGATTGTTCCATGTTTTGTTCTGATACTGTGGTAAGAACATTCCTATCCATGTAACACAGCTTTTAGAATGTAGAGTACAGTATTAGCATGAAAGATGCAGTGTACTATTATACAGCAGATACGGAGGACTTAATCATTTGGTGTAACACTGCTGCCTTTTGTGGTAAGCTTCCTGAGCAGTAGAAGTTATAGACTTAAATGATGAACCACGGAAAACAAAGAAATAAGCCATTTACTTGGCGACAAGAAAGGCTTCCTACTAGTTACATTTAGAGACCCTCTTGCTGTTCTTTATAATTGCTATATAAGGCGCACATCTTTTGAAAGAAAATATTAATACTTAAAATCTTTGAAATTATTTTAAGTTCTAAAATATGTTCCTTTTGAAGGGAAAAGGTCAAGTCTATATTTTATTATGGAAAAGTATGTATGGAAATACTGAAAACTGTCCCCAGTCTGTGGCAAGTTTGTTTCTTATGAGCAAATTTTTGTTTCTCGGAGTAGAGAGATGAAACACAAACACACTTCCTAGCACACCATCTAAGATATAAAGACAAAGAACAGAAGGGACATTGGCAGAGTTCGAAGCTTTCTTTTAATTATTTTCAGTAAGTGCAAGAAAGTGTGTGCAGATGTTACATAGAATGGCATTTGACAGTCTGTTTAAATTATTTTAAAGGAGAGACCCCCATGCTCAGCTTCAATGGTGGGAACACTGCCTCCATTAGAGGGGACTTCTGCCTCCACTTCAGCTTATTTTTACCCCAGTTCACCCCCCTTCCATTTGTCTGTGAATAACTACCCAGAGAAAAGCCCCTCTGAATCAATGGAGCCACTGGACTCAGGTAATGTTGGCTGCTTTCAAAGGACACGAGCCCTGCACCTGCCATTTTCATGCTTTTCTTGAGATGTTTTCTCCTGGGCCAGGGACATAGGTTAGTGGTATAATATAGTACTTGTGTAATGTAGGTTAGACCCTAGGATTGAGTCCTAGGGTCCTAGGAAATTAATGAAGCATGTGGACCCCCCCCCCCCGCTTTGTTATACTATCCTGTTCCTAGATAGAATCTGACATCTCTAATTGGAGCCAAAATCTAGATGTACCATCCAGCCCTCAGCACAGCAACTCTGGAGCAATGGGTACTATACATAGTCATTTTAGGCCTGCGTATTTCATGAAGTGGATGGGGATGATAGTCTTTATTTTCTTGGTAAGTGAAGCGAGGCTCAAAGAGATGGAGTAGCTTTCATGTGATCATTGAGCTTATGAATGTAGTGGACAGGATGCAGATGGAGATTCTATAATGCAGCTGCAACGCATCACAGTGGTTCTGTGCTTACCAGGGCTTATGCACTTCAGTTGATCTAAGTGGCATGCTTGGTTGGGTACTTCTAAACTATGGGACCGACGTAATTTCCCAAAGCTTCAGTTTCTTTATTTTTGAAATGGGTTTAATAATACTAAAGTAAATGTCTGGGAAAGAATCACAGAAGCTAAAGGTCCTTCCTATGTATGACTGACAACCTCCTTTTGATCTGTAGAACCACATAGAGGTCCAAAGAGAAAACTGATTGACTGCATAAAATTGTCTCCTGTGACACACTGTATATCATATGCTGTGCATACCTAATAATCATAATTCAAAAAAATTTTAATAAGTACACAATTAAGAGAGAAGTTGTATGAGTTAAGAGATCCAGCATGAAAAATACATGGTAACGTATTCAGCACCTCTATAAACGCTTCCTATATACACTTAACCTCATTCCGTATAACCTACAGGTGTTATTATTGAAATTACAACTTCAGCTCTTTTACTAGTGTATATCTCTTATACTCTACTTTCTCTTCAGATCATATAAATCCTTTTTTATATGAATTTGATTATTATTTTTATTATTATTGATATTCATTATTGATAT
The DNA here is from genome assembly GCF_000001635.26 of Mus musculus. NCBI lineage: Eukaryota > Metazoa > Chordata > Mammalia > Rodentia > Muridae > Mus > Mus musculus. The sequence goes on along the minus strand of NC_000086.7, from coordinate 10,193,739 downwards.
TCTTTTTATTGGATATTTTCCTTTATTTACATTTCAAATGTTTTCCCCTTTCAGGTCTCACCTTTGCAAACCCCCTATCTCATCCTCCCTCCCCCAGCCTCTATGAAGGTGCTCCCTCACCCACCCACCCACCCACATCTTCTGGCCCTGGCAGTCCTCTACACTGGGGCATCAAGCACCATCAGGCCCAAGTGCCTCCTCTCACTGATGTCCAACAAGGCTATCCTCAGACACATATGTGGACAGCGCCATGGGTCCCTCCATGCATATTCTTTGGTTTGTGGTCCAGTCCCTGGGAGCTCCAGGGGGCAGGGAATCTGGCCTTTTGACATTGTTGCTCCCTCTGTGGGGTTGCAAACCCCCTCAGCTCCTTCAGTCCCTTCTCCAACTTCTGAATCGGTGGCCCCCACACTAAGTCCAATTGTTGGCTGCAAGCTTCATCCTCTGTATTTGTCAGGCTCTGGCAGAGCCTCTCAGAAGACAGCCATATCAGTCTTCCATCAGCAAGCAGTTCCTGGCATCCAAAATAGCATCTAGGTTTGGTGGTTGTATGTGGGATGGATCCCCAGGTGGGGCAGTCTCTGGATGGCTTTTCCTTCAGTCTCTGCTCCACAAATTGTCTCCATATTTCCTCCTGTGAGTATTTTGTTCACACTTCTAAGAAGCACTGAAGCATCCACATTTTGGTCTTCCTTCTTCTTAGGCTTTATATGGTCTATGAATTGAAATTTGGGTATTCTGAACTTTTTGTCTAATATCTACTTATCAGTGAGTACATACCATGTGTGTTCTTTTGTGACTGAGGTACCTTACTCAGGATGATATTTTCAAGTTCCATTCATTTGCCTGCAAATTTCATGAAGTTGTTGTTTTTAAAAGCTGAGTAGCATTCCATTGTGTAAATGTACCACATTTTCTGTATCCATTCCTCTGTTGAGGGACATCTGGATTGTTTCCAGGTTCTGGCTATTATAAATAAGGCTGCTATGAACATAGTGGAACATGTGCCCTTATTACATGTTGGAACATCTTCTAGGTATATGCCAAGGAATGGTATAGCTTGGTCCTCAGGTAGTACTATGTCCAATTTTGTGAGGAACCACCAGACTGATTTCCAGAGGGGTTGTACCAGCTTGCAATCCCACCAGCAATGGAGGAGTGTTCCTCTTTCTCTGCATACTTGCCAGCATCTGCTGTCACCTGAGTTTTTGATCTTAGCCATTCTGACTGGTATGAGGTGAATCTTAGGGTTGTTTTGATTTGCATTTCCCTGATGACTAAGGATGTTGAACATTTTTTAGGTGCTTCTCAGCCATATGAATTTCCTCAGTTGGGAACTGTTTAGCTCTGTTCCCCATTTTTAGTAGAGTTATTTAGTTCTCTGGAGTCCTAACTTCTTGAGTTCTTTGTATATAGATACTAGACCTCTATGGGATGTAGGATTGGTAAAGATCTTTTCCCAATCTGTTGGTGGCCTTTTTGTCTTATTGACAGTGTCCTTTGCCTTACAGAAGTTTTGCAGTTTTATGAGGACACATTTGACTCTTGATCTTATAGCACAAGCCGTTGGTGTTCTGTTCAAGAACTTTTTCCCTGTGCCCACGTGTTTGATATTTTCTCTTCTTTCTCTTATATTAGATTCAATGTATTTGGTTTTATATGGAGATCCTTGATCCACTTGGACTTGAGCTTTGAACAGGGAGATAAGAATGGATCGATTTCCACTCTTCTACATGTTGACCACCAGTTGAGCCAGCACCATTTGCTGAAAATGCTGCCTTTTTCCCTGGGTGGTTTAAGCTCCTTTGTCAAACATCAAATGACCATAGATCTGTGGGTTCATTTCTGGGTCTTCAGTTCTATTCCATTGATCTTCCTGCCTGTCACTGTACCAATACCATGCAGTTTTTATCACAATTGCTCTGTAGTACAGCTTGAGGTCAGGCATGGTGATTCCACCAAAGGTTCTTTTATTGTTGAGAAGAGTTTTTATCCTGGGTTTTTTGTTATTCCCCATGAATTTGCAAATTGCCCTTTCTAACTTGGTGAAGAATTGATTTGGAATTTTGATGGGGAATACATTGAATCTGTAGATTGCTTTCAGTAAGATAGCCATTTTTACTATATTAATCCTGCCAATCCATAAGCATGGGAGATCTTTCCATCTTCTGAGATTTCTTCAGTTTCTTTCTTCAGATATTTGAAGTTCTTGTCATACAGATCTTTCACTTGCTTGGTTAGAGTCACACCAAGGTATTTTATATTGTTTGTGCCTATTGTGAATGGTGTCAATTCCCTAATTTCTTTCTTAGCCTGTTTATCCTTTGAGTAGTGGAAGGCTACTGATTTGTTTTAGTTAATTTTATATCCAGCCACTTTGCTGAAGTTGTTTATCAGATTTAGGAGTTCTCTGGTGGAATTTTAGTGGTCACTTTCATGTCACCTGCAAAAAATATTTTTTGACTTCTTTCTAATTTGTATCAAATGGATACAAATTAGATATTTTTGACTTCTTCCTTTCTAATTTGTATCCATTTGACCTCCTTTCTTGTCTAATTACTCTGGCTAGAACTTCAAGTATTATATTGAATGGATAGAGAGGGCAGCCTTGTCTAGTCCCTGATTTTAGTGTGATTGCTTCAAGTTTCTCTCCATTTAGTTTGATGATGGCTACTGGTTTGCTGTATATTGCTTTTACTATGTTTAGGTATGGGCCTTGAATTCCTGATCTTTCCAAGACTTTTACCATGAAGGGGTGTTGAATTTTGTCAAATGCTTTTTCAGCATCTAATAAAATGATCATGTGTTTTATTGGTTTTTTTTTTTGTTTTAGTTTATTTATGTAGTGGATCACATTGGTGGATTTCCATATATTGAACCATCCTTGCATCCCTGAGATGAAGCCTATTTGATCCTGGTGAATGGTTGTTTTGATGTGTTCTTGGATTCAGTTTGTGAGAATTTTATTGAGTATTTTTGCATCAGTATTCATAAGGGAAATTGGTCTGAAGTTCTCTTTCTTTGTTGGGTCTTTGTGAGGTTTTGGTATCAGCATAACTGTGGCTTCATAGAACGAATTGGCTAGTGTTCCTTCTGTTTCTAGTTTGTGGAATAGTTTGAAGAGTATTATTGCTATTAGGTCTTCTTTGAAGGTCTAATAAAATTCTATACTAAATCCAACTCATCCTGGGATTTTTTTGGTTGGGAAACTTTTAATGACTGCTTCTATTTCTTTAGAAGTTATGGGACTGTTTAGATAGTTTATCTAATCCTGATTTAACTTTGGTATTTGGTATCTGTCTAGAAAATTGTCCATTTCATCCAGATTTTCCAGTTGTGTTGAATATAGGCTTTTGTAGTAGGATCTGATGACTTTTTGAATTTCCTCTGTTTCTGTAGTTATATCTCCCTTTTTCATTTCTGATTTTGTTAATTTGGATACTCTGTCTTTGCCCTCTGGTTAATCTCGCTAAGGATTTATCTACCTTATTAATTTTCTCAAAGAACCAGCTCCTGGTTTTGTTGATTCTTTGTATAGTTCATTTTGCTTCTACTTGGTTGATTCAGCCCTGAGTTTGCTTATCCTGTCATCTAATCCTCTTGGGTGTATTTGCTTCTTTTTCTTCTAGGTGCTTTTGGGTGTACTGTTAAACTGCTATTTAACACTAGTAGGCTCTCTCCAGTTTCTTTTTGGAGGCACTCAGAGCTATGAGTTTTCCTCTTAGCACTGCTTTCATTGTATCCCATAAGTTTGGATATGTTGTACCTTAATTTTCATTAAATTCTAAAAAATCTTTAATTTATTTTCTTATTTCTTCCTTGTCCAAGTTATCATTGAGTCGAGTGTTGTTCAGCTTCCATGTGTGTATAGGCTTTCTGTTGTTTTTTGTTGCTATTGAAGACCATCCTTAATATGTAGTGATCTGATAGGATGCATGGGATTATTTCAGTTGAAGTCTGTTGTGTGGTCAGTTTTGGAGAAGGTACCATGAGGTACTGAGAAGAAAGTATCTTCCTTTGTTTTAGGATGAAATGATTATAGATATCTGTTAGATCCATTTGGTCCACAACTTCTATTAGTTTCACTGTGTTTCTGTTTAGTTTGTGTTTCCATGATCTGTCCATTGCTGAGAGTGGGATGGTGAACTCTCCTATTATTGTGTGAGGTGCAATGTGTGCTTTGAGCTTTAGTAAAGTTTCTTTTATGAATGCGGGTGCCCTTGCATTTGGAGCATAGATGTTTAGAATTGAGAGTTCTTGGTAGATTTTTCCTTTGGTGAATATGAAGTGTCCTTATCCTTTTTGATAACTTTTGGTTGAAAGTCGATTTTATCCAATAGTAGAATGGCTACTCCAGGGACCATTTGCTTGGAAAATTGTTTTCCAACCCTTTACTCTGAGATAGGGTTTGTCTTTGACACTTAGGTGCATTTTCCTGAATGCAGCAAAATCCTGGGTCCTGTTTATGTATCCAGTCTGTTAGTCTATGTCTTTTTTATTGGGGAATTAAGTCCATCGATGTTAAGATATATTAAGGAATAGTGATTTTTGCTTCCTGTTATTTTTGGTGTTACTTTCTATGTTTGTCTGGCTATCTTCTTTTGGATTTGTTGAAAGAAGATTACTTTCTTGCTTTTCCTAGGGTGTAGCTTCCCTCCTTGTGTTGGTGTTTTCCATCTATTATCCTTTGTAGGGCTGGATTTGTGGAAAGATATTGTGTAAATTTGGTTTGTCATGGAATATCTTGATTTCTCCATCTATGGTACTTGAGAGTTCTGCTGAGTATAGTAATCTGGGCTGGAATTTGTGTTCTCTTAGGGTATGACATCTGCCCAGGATCTTCTGGCTTTTATAGCCTCTGGTTAGAAGTCTGGTGTAATTCTGGTAGGCCTGCCTTTATATGTTATTTGACCTTTTTCCCTTACTGCTTTTAATATTCTTTTTGTTGTTGTTGTTTTTTGCTTTTGGTGTTTTGACTATAATGTGACAGAAGGAATTTTTTCTGGTCCAAACTGTTTACAGTTCTGTAGGCTTCTTGTATGTTTATGGCCATCTCTTTCTTTAAGTTAGGGAAGATTTCTTCTATAATTTAGCTGAAGATATTTACTGGCCCTTTAAGTTGGGAATCTTTGCTCTCTTCTATATCTATTATCCTTTTGTTTGGTCTTCTCGTTGTGTCCTGGATTTCCTGGATGTTTTGGGTTAGGAGCTTTTTGCTTTTTGCATTTTCTTTGACTGTTGTTTTGTCAATGTTTTCTATAGTATCTTCTGCCCCTGAGATTCTCTCTTCTATGTCTTGTATTCTGTTGATGATGCTTGCTTGCATCTATGACTCCTGATCTCTTTCCTAGGGTTTCTATCTCCTGGGTTGTATCCCTTTGTGATTTCTTTAGTGTTTCTTTTTTTTTTTAACATTTCATTATTTTTTATTAGGTATTTTCCTCATTTACATTTCCAATGCTATCCCAAAAGTCCTCCATACCCTCCCCCCCAATCCCCTACCCACCCACTCCCACTTCTTGGCCCTGACGTTCCCCTGTACTGAGGCATATAAAGTTTGCACGACCAATGGGCCTCTCTTTCCACTGATGGCCAACTAGGCCATCTTTTGATACATATGCAGCTAGAGACAAGAGCTCCGGGGTACTGGTTAGTTCATATTGTTGTTCCACCTATAGGGTTGCAGACCCCTTTAGCTCCTTGGGTACTTTCTCTAGCTCCTCCATTGGGGGCCCTGTGAACCATTCAATAGCTGACTGTGAGCATCCACTTCTGTGTGTGCTAGGCCCCGGCATAGTCTCACAAGAGACAACTCTGTCAGGTTCTTTAGTGTTTCTATTTCCAGTTTTAGATCCTGGATGGTTTTGTTCAATTTTTTTTACCTGTTTGGTTGTGTTTTCCCTTTCCTGTAATTCTTTAAAGGATTTTTGTGTTTCCTCTTTAAGGGATTCTACCTGTTTACCTGTGTTCTTCTGTATTTCTTTAAGGGAGTTATTTATGTCCTTCTTAAAGTCCTCTATCACCATCATGAGATGTGATTTTAAATCAGAGTCTTGCTTTTGCAGTATGTTGGTGTGGCCAGGGCTTGCTGTTGTGGGAGAACTGGGTTCTGATGATGCCAAGTACCCTTGGTTTCTGTTGCTTATGTTCTTGCCCTTGCCTCTCGCCATCTGGTTATCTCTGTTGTTACCTGGTCTTGCTGTCTCTGTCTGTGGCTTGTCCCTCCTGCAAGCCTGTGTGTCAGTATTACTGGGAGACCAGTTTTCTCTGGGAGGAATTTGGGTATGGAGAGCTGTGGCATAGGATCAGCTCTGGCATGTAGATAGAAACCAGAAGGATCCTGTCCCCTGCTGTTCCTTGGTTCCATTGTCCTGGTAGTTCTGCTAGAGTCTCTATTAGGCCAGGAATTTAAACCAAAGTGGTGGTCTTACCTGTGCTTACTCCTGGGAGACCAGCTCTCTCTTGCTGGTATTTGGGTATATAGTGCTGTGGCACAGAATCAGCTCTGGACACTCTGGCATAGGATTAGCCCCGGGCGCAGAGGGAAACAGGAAGGCTCCTATCCACCCAGGCTGCTTGTTGGTTCCTGTGTCCTGAGGGTTTGAGGCAGGTCCCTCTGTGCAGAAGTGGTGGTCTTACCTATACTCATAGGCTTGTCCACACTCCTCGGAGGCTCACTCTCTCTGGCCACTATTTGTGTATGGAGCTCTGTGACACGGGATCAGCTCTCAGATCATATAAATTCTTAACCCTTCTCTATTATGTGCCTCTCCTACATAATTTTATTTGTAGACATTGAGTGTCTTTCAGGAAAATTCATCTGTTACTGCAAAGGTACACTTGACTATAACCTCATGACCAAGAGATTAGAGAAACAGTGGTCTGGGAATTAAAATATGAAACCAAAGGTGAGGTGGCTCAGGGGTTAAAAGTATTTAATGTGAAGACTTGGTGACCTGAGGTTCATTCCTGGTTTTCACATAAAGGTAGAAGGAGAGAACTGACTTCACAAACTAGTCTTCTGACCGACCCTATGCTATATCATATAAGCACCCATACACACACACACTAACCAATAATGTTGAAAATAAAACCTAAAAGTTGGGGATAAAGCATGGCAAAGATGAATGACTTTTTATATCTTTGAGGAATTGATAAAGGGCCAGGAACCCACCAAAAGCAGATCATGGGATAGTCAGCATAAGCAGGATGCCAATGATGAGCTGTGTCTGACATGCACCTCCCATAAGGTTCACTTTGAAATAAGAATGAACATCAGATGGTGCTTTTTAACCTTAGACATGAAAAGATTTGAAGGTGTGAGGTAGCATGGGAAGAATTAGAGGAGGAGTGTGTGGGGCAGAGATGGTCATATTTCATTGCATACATATTTGAATTTCTCAAAAATAAAAACTTTAGAAGCATTTAAAAGTGTTCAAAGTAGTAGCATATTCTGCCAAGCAGTGTGCACAGAGAAAAGGCAAGTTTATAGTTCGGGAAAGTTATTTCACACTTCAAGAGACTTCAATATGGAATGATATATAATTTTATACTTTTGTAGCTTGAAGTAAATAAGAATTAAATTTAAAGTTTAAATTAAACCTTTATGACTAAATTTAATAAAAAAAGTACTTAAAGAGTCAGCCACACAAAGAGACAGAATATACATATTCCAGGCTAAGAACATAGTAGAGACAAAGATTTGGAAAAGAAAAGGCAACCACTGTATGAATAGAAGATGTGGAGGTGGGGGTGGGAGGAATTCACATGCATTTGTTATTGGAGAAAGGCATGGGAAGAAAAATATTCATTTTATAGGTTAGAAGAGATATATTTGCAGTGAATATTTTTCTTTGGTCTAATGGGTTTTTACCTGATATGTTCCAGTCCAGTTGACCCTTTAAGGTAATCATTTCTGGGTCATTGTGGATTGTTGGGAAGTCAGACTATAAGTAGGAAGAACATGTGCAATTTAGAAGGTAAATTTGGAAGGACTAATATTCGTCGGTAACAATGATCTCAGGAAATTAGTATCTGAGACAGTGGTATTTTGAATGCCAAATATCAGTGGTCAGAGCTCAAACCAAAAGCGGATAAGCGGAGGTGAGCCAGTGGTACAGGAGAGCATGGTAACACTTGAGAGGCTGGCACGCAGAACAGCCTGTGGTGGCAGGGAAGATACATGTTGGTAGGAAAATGAGAAGAAGTGTTTGGCAGGGGGCGGGTAGGTGAGAGGACAAAATAGACATGGTTTGTCATCTTTACATTTTCTCAATCAATCCAGAGGCAAGGTCCTATCAGTCTATATAAGCTGCTATCTTTTCCAAACCTATATTCTCTATATGACAATCTATCCTTCTGTGATAGTTTCCACATCAGTCTTTCTGTCGTGCAGTTTAATGCCTATCTGTTCTTTGTCCATTGAAGATTCCTGATTTTTATGAAAGTGTAAAATTTCCCATATATGTCCCATCTGCTCTTCTTGTTTTATCTCTCAATAACATTTCCTTATTCATCTGAGTTAGGAGACAGCAAACTATGGCCCATGAGCTAAATCTAGCTGGTATTTTATTTTTATAAGTGAAAATGTAAGAAAATCCAGCCATCCTAGTTCTTTTGTATATTGTAAGTAACTACTTTCCATGCTAAAATGTCAAATGGAGAGAAAGGCAAGCAGTTAAGAGCACTTGCTTTTTAGGTCCTCTGCAGCAGGGAATCAAATAACCTATTCTAGCTGCTCCCCCCCCCCCCATATTTCTCTGTCTCTGTATATATCTGTGTGTCTGTCTCTGTCTGTATCTCTCTCTGTCACACACACACGCACACACACACACACACACACGCATATACACTAAGAGTAATATAATATCTTTGAAAGTTTCAGATATTAAGGACAGCCCTACAGACCTTGTCCTTACTAAATATAAGAAACTTTCAAAAAAAAAATCCTCAGATGTTAACTCTATTGTCTTGGTGCCTTGGTATTAATCAAAATGAGTGGTTCAGTTTAACTTACCGAAAAGAGCATGGGCTATATTCAGATGGAATTGAGACAGGTCATCAAAGTCTGCTTTCTTCTCATTGTCATTGGGTGCATTAGTCAGGGTTTAACTGTTGTGAACAGACACCATGACCAAGACAAGTCTTGTAAAGGACAACATGTATTTAGGGCTGGCTTATAGGTTCAGAGGTTTAGTCCATTATCATCAAGGTGGGAGAATGGCAGCTTTTAGGCAGGCATGGTGCACACAGAGCTGAGATTTCTACATCTTCATCTGAAGGCAGCTAGCAGAAGACTGGCTTCCAGGCAGCTAGGATGAGGGTCTTAAAGCCCACACCCACAGAGACACACTGATTCCAACAAGGCCACACCTTCTAATAGTGCCACTTCCTGGGCTAAGCATATACAAACCATAACATGGGATTAGCCTAACATGGGCTAAAGTATATGCTTCTGATACATGGGAAATCTTCAACCTTCTTGTATCTTTCTCTCTGCTCTTTTGCTTTATTAGTTTTTTGCTCTGTTCCCTTTTACCCTATATCCCTACCTCCCTAATCCTTTCATGTATTACTCAAGTGAAAACTTTGCTTATTCCCAATATCTATATGTGAGTTTTTTCTTTACCCATTATCCTATGTTCTTCATCCCTTATAGAATATGAGTTCATTAAGAATTAGCAGTTACATTACTACTTCTTAGTGAACACACACACACACCATCTGTTTTATACCTTAAATACATCATTCAATTGAAGCCTCAGAAAATTGGACATAGTACTACCGGAGGATCCCGCAATACCTCTCCTGGGCATATATCCAGAAGAAGTTCCAACCGGTAAGAAGGACACATGCTCCACTATGTTCATAGCAGCCTTATTTATAATAGCCAGAAGCTGGAAAGAACCCAGATGTCCCTCAACAGAGGAATGGATACAGAAAATGTGGTACATTTACACAATGGAGTACTACTCAGCTATTAAAAAGAATGAATTTATGAAATTCCTAGACAAATGGATGGGCATCATCCTGAGTGAGGTAACCCAATCACAAAAGAACTCATACAATATGTACTCACTGATAAGTGGCTATTATCCCAGAAACTTAGAATACCCAAGATATAAGATACAATTTGCAAAACACATGAAACTCAAGAAGAACAAAGACCAAAGTGTGGACACTTTGCCCCTTCTTAGAATTGGGAACAAAACACCCATGGAAGGAGTTACAAAGTTTGGAGCTGAGACGAAAGGATGGACTATCTAGAAACTGCCATATCCAGGGATCCATCCCATAATCAGCTTCCAAACGCTGACACCATTGCATACACTAGCAAGATTTTGCTGAAAGGACCCACCCAGATAGAGCTGTCTCTTTTGAGACTATGCTGGGGCCTAGCAAACACAGAAGTGGTTGCTCACAGTCAGCTATTGGATGCATCACAGGGCCCCCAATGGAGGAGCTAGAGAAAGTACCCAAGGAGCTAAAGGGATCTGCAACCCTATAGGTAGAACAACAATATGAACTACCCAGTACCCCCTGGAGCTCGTGTTTCTAGCTGCATATGTATCAGAAGATGGCCTAGTTGGCCATCAGTGGAAAGAGAGGCCCATTGTCATGCAAACTTTATCTGCCTCAGTACAGGGGAAAGCCAGGGCCAAGAAGTGGCAGTGGGTGGGGGAGGGTATGGGGGACTTTTGGGATAGCATTGGAAATGTAAATGAAATAAATACCTAATTAAAAGATAAATAAAAGGGAGCATTGAGTGTGTACTGACAATTTTAATGGAAATTTCCTCAGGAAGTACCCCATAGATGGTCAGGTCATCAAAGGGGCAGGGTGACAAATGGACAAAGGTTCAAGCAGAGCTAATCATTTTGGAATTTTCTGCTTTATAATATTTTGTGATATAACTAATATTTTGAGAAATTCGAAGTGCTTGCACTGGTTTTTCATTGCTACATAAAAAATTTCAAAATGTAACTGGTCAGATTAACCTATTTATTATTTGGCACAACTTCTGAGAGTCAGGAATTCAGGAGGAGCTTGGCTGAGTGTCTCAGACTCAGGCTTTTTCTGGACTTGAGCTGTTAGATGAGATGGTAGCATTGGGAAGCTTGACTGGACTTCTGGCTCACTCATGTGCGGGCATCACGCAAACTTACTATATAGACTTCTTAGAAATGCTCACAATATGGCTTCTCCTAGAGCAAAGAGAAAAATAAGCACACATCAGTGACCAAGAAATTAGAGTGACGTCAGTTATTGTGCATTGTCCATTTTACTGGCTTGACCATATCCATGGAATTCAACCCTATATCTTACACATGAAGAAGTACACTGAGGAAAGAATACCGGAGGCATTGGGGTCACTGGAGCTGTCTTAAGGCTATCTGGCATTACTTGATACAGCTAAGCTGAGAAGTATTTATTCCAGAGGAATAGTGTTTGCTTGTCCTTGTGAATGAAATTGGTGCTACATACTTGGCAACAAAGTAATTAACTTTCAAGATGAGATTTGAGAATCTGCTACTACTAAGGATGACTACCATTCATCTCCAGCCACAAGACTAAAGCGCCTTGGCTGCGGTTACACCCCATGGTGTATTATAGAATGCAGATTTGTTCATTTGCCTTTCTCACTTCTGTTAAGATCTGAGTTTGACTTTTCCCTTCTACTCATTCAGATTATTTTGAAGATAAAATGAACAAAGACACAGAGACAGAAAATTCTTCAGCAGTGGATTCAGAAAACTTTGGTGAAACTAATGATATCTTAAATATGGTAATTATTTCCTGGCTATTAGATATGAGTTATGTGAATTTTAATTACTTGTGAACTGGTGTGTATATATACTCTTTATATCTTTTATGTGTTAAAAGCTGACTTCGTTACTATTTAATAGTACATATTAATATTAGTGAATTTCACTGTGTTATTTCCATCCCTGCGTAAATCAACCTTTGATCATGTGTACCCTCCTTTTCACCATGTTGCCCTACTCTAGTTCCTTTCAGCTACCCCATATCCTTCACTTAACAGTCTCTGAAGGGACTCTAGCCAAAGTGAACATGGCAAACATGGCCTTGCCCTTCTCCCCATTCCCTCTGCCTTGCTTAAAATTGTTAGATTATATTCCTAAAGCCAAGGTCTATTCCCTTATTTAGCTGCTTCTTCCTCTGCAATCGAAAGCCCCCTTTGGCTACCTTAATTAACCTGCCCAATCAATTATCCTAACACAGCTTTCTCCTTGTACCTTTAAAACCTGCCCTTTTCCTGTGTGCCGTATGTGTCGCCTCTATCCGGACTCAATGTTTTGTCTTCCACAACAAATAGCCCTCCTCCTTCTCCCTTGTTCCCTTCCTCTTCTCCCTCATCCTCTACCTCCTGCCTTTCTCTCTTATCCCTTCCCTTTGTCTCTCTGAAGCAAACACATCTCCTTTGTGCTGAGAACTTGCTCTTGGAGTCCTGAGCCAATACTACTTCCTTCACCTTCCCTTGAAGTTGTGTAGTGATTTGATAGTCTTTGAGAACTATTATTTAGCTTTCATGTATTTCCTTGCTACTGATTTATATTATTTTCTATTTTACTCCATATGGTCTGATAAGATATCATACATTAAAATGTTTTTGAATTTTGTACAGTTTTCTTTGACCTTATATATGGTCTATTTTAGAATAAATTCTGTATGCTGATGTCAACAAATGTACACTCTACATCTGTTGAAATATTTGTTAAATCCACTTATTCTATAATATAATTTATCAATAACATTACTGTGTTGATTGTTTGCTTGCATAAGAATGTACTACTGAAGTCACCACTATTATTGTGTTAGAGCCAATTTTATTAAAAAAGAAGTGAGTGCTTCAGTATTTGGCACTTAGGAAGGAAAGGGATTTTACTTCACATTTCACTCACAGTTCTCTACATCAGCTCATCATCAAAAGCATTGAGGGCAGGAATTTAAGCAGGGCAGGACCCTGGAGACAGGAGCTGATGCAGAGGCCATGAAGGAGTGCTGCTTACTAGCTTGCTCCCCGACCTGTTCAGCCTGCTTTTCTTGTAGAAGCCAGGATTAGTTGCCACAATGTGCTGGGCCCTCCCACATCAATTATTGAGAAAATGCCTTACAGGCTTGCCTATAGTCTAATCTTATGGGGACATTTCCTTGATTGGGGTTCCCTTCGCTCAGATGACTTTAGGTTATGTCAAGTTGACATGAAACTAGCCAATACACTAGGTGTGGTAATTTTGATTGGCAGTTATTTTTTTATTAATGCAATGAAATATATTATCATTCCATTCTCCCTAGTCTTTAGGTCCTGCTGATAAATTTTATCTTATTCTAATTGATTTGCCTTTAAATAAAACTGAGTGCCTCTCTCATAGCTTGTTTGTTGGTGGTTGATTTTGAGGTGGGGGTCCCATTCTGTAGCCATTTTGTTTGAGAATTCACACTCTAGTCCATGTTGGCCTTGAACTTATGATGGCCTAAAGGCCACAGCCTTCATAACATGTTTTTATATGGAGGTCTACACATTTGTTGGAGTGGCTGTGTCTTACACTATTATGTGAGACCCTCCTTAGTAAGCACACCTAGTCTTACGGTATAACTGGAGGTCTCAGTTTGTTGTTAGTGTTGATTTCAAGTGCAATTGAACTTCTTAGTATAAAGAGCTTGTAGAACATCTGGCAGTGATCAGTTTTTGACCTGATGTGTGTAGTGTCAGTCTGGTAAACCCACACACTCTCTGTGCAGTCACACAACGCCATCACACAGAATCTTACACAATTCTCCTTCTCAAGCTTCTGACAGTTGGGCTCTAAAGATTTCTATTTTCAAGGAAACCTCTTTCCTTTCAGCTCAACATTGTATTCTACTTCCCCCCTGCACAGAATTCTCGGGGCATTGCGTCAATATGTCTTCTTCCTGGCCAGCCTGACTCTAGGCTAATGCCCACTGAGCTAGTACAATATTGCCTGACAACTATTGTGCAGCTTTTGCTGGGGAGACATGAACAGACATGTATTCATTACATACAGGGAACTAACAACAGACTAAAGTAACAGTACTACCAATGTCCCACTTGGAGACCCAATGAGTTTATTGTGGGTTACTTACAAGAATGAGGGTGAGGGGTTAAGTACACATGCATAGATGACTCCAAGGTCGTCTATGAAGATGCTATGACTGAAAATCCCATCTCAGGGTGTGTGTGTGATGCTGCCCAACAATTGCCTCTCTAGAACCCCCTTGATAACTTAAAGGTAGCTCAGCAGGCCAGAGAGCCTCCTCTTACCAGTCGTCCTTACTGCTTATGCAACCTGGAAGGAGGGATTGGGGGAATCTCACAAGTTTCACTGACTCCTTGAGGCTTGTGATTTGTTTCAGCTGTGGCACTAATTACTATTCACCAGTCATCTTCAGAACTATAAGAAATTACACTCATGGGCTAGGGAAGACACACAGTCTAGCTAGTCAAGACTCTTAAAATTAGCACAGAAAGCTCTCTCTGAAGAATTTCTCCATATTTCCAAGATTATTCTCAGGTGCTGTAACTGGAGAACCATCTTGGGATGGTTTACTAAGATCAACAGCTCTAGGAATTAAAGCCTCCTATATTTTTCTATCTTCGCAACCATGTTGTGTAGCAATTTCCTTCCAATCAAAGCATTCCAACTTGTAGAGAAGCTCATTAAGACTTAGGAAGAAACAAATATAAGCTCCTAGGCTCAGGAACACACATGACTCATTGTTTTCTCTCATGCATGGATTCCTGACTGAAAAGAGAAAGATGACATGAAAGTGGCAAGAGGACTCTTTAGGGGGCAGGGGCAGGGGCATGCGAAGGTGGTAGAAGGATGTGTGTGGCTGAAGCACACATTGTTCATGCATGGGAATGCCATGAGGAGACATAGTATTTTCTTGAATTGGGAAACAGTTTTATCCTTTTACATCTAGGCCTATAAAGAGTGAAACCAGAAATCTGTTAGCTCCTGCTAGGCAGTTCCATATCCCTGAGTTCCAGAGTCTGGCCCAGTGGTGTTCACCAGGGCATTTTGTCTTTCCCTGTTACCCTCCCAGAGCAACCACCCAACCCACCTCTAAGAGTCTGTCACTACAATATTACATTCCACCATCCGCCTTTCTTCATCCTCCTAAAGAACTAGGAAAGGCTCCTCTCTTGCTTCTAATATGGAAAAGTTGAAAGGCACTGGCTTGCTTTAAGCTCTATTTTGCATATTAAGTCTATTCATGATGTTCTAAGTAGCTTTTCTCTCCTAATATCATTAGTATGGTAGTGTGGATAGATTGCATTAATGCCTGGATTTCTTTACATTCGTTATTCATTTGTAGTTTTCCATTTACCTAGAAGACATATTCTTATTTATTTCAGACACATATGATGACTACGAGTTCCAATGAGAAGTTATTAGATTTTTCACCAATTCAAAAACAACAGGTATAACACATAGCTGTTATTGTTGTTGTTGTTGTTGTTATATTACTGTTATTGTTGTGGGTAAGAATGTTTTATTATTTCTTTAAAAACTTTTTATTATTTCTTTAAAAACTTTTTGGAAAGAAGACTTATATTGAAATTTAAAGGGCAGGATTGCGACGTAGATGATTCCTATTTGGTTTCTTTTATTCATAGCTATTTCCTCATAGATTTTAACTGCTACAATTTGCTCTTCCAGTTAGTTACCTGCCCTATGATAATGATTCTTCTCAACTGAGCACTAGATCCTCAGTCATCTTAGCTCTTGCTTTGGGGAAGAGGTTAGTAGTTTTCAGAATGGACCTCAGAATTTGCTTGTGAATGACTTGGCCTGAGTCACTATGCTGACTTATCTGGAGAATATTCACATTGTTTCTTTGTGTTCACTAGTTGATAATCATTTTGTAATAGGGAAGGATTAGCATAAAACAGAATAAAATGAAATTGGAAATTAGTGAGAGGCTATAAATAGGTAAGAAAGAGAGTTTAGTTAGTAACAGTGTTAGTAACAAAAAGTCAGTCTGTGATTTTCCCAACTTAGATAAATGAAGGCATGCTGGGCAGCCTTTTTGCTCTTAATGACTTTAGGGGCCAATGAAACAAAAATAAGAGGTGTTTGGCAGTTAATAAAATAAGCAGTTGACTCTGGCTTAGGGAATCGTGTAATTTCTGTTTTCTACTGCCTTTGCTACCTTGTTTGTTTAAAAATTCTTAAAGACAGATCCTACAAAATGCAGGAAGATCCTGCTTAACTATAAAAATGCATAGCCAGCCCTCGAAAGGTGAGAGGCACAGTGAGGAATAGCATGCTTTTCACCATGGGCGAGCACTCCATGTCTTGGTGGCTTACTCTGCCGCAAGCAGGGCCTTAGTTTCTAGGAGATGCTAGACAGAGTTTCGCTGAGTTGCTTGGAAAAGAAAGGTAGCTACATTTAGAAATAAGTTCTAGCAGCTGGGCCTGACTGCCTTAGGATTATAAAAACAACTTTCAAATTAAAACGTTTCTAGAAACAGTAGAAATGGAAATCCTTTTTTAAGAAAACTGATGTATTGTCCATATTTCAAATCTTTTATATTAGATGCTGTCAGGCCTACTTTAATGAGTAAAAAGATTGCATTTGTTATACTGTTTTTGAATATTAGCTTGTTAATTCCTAACTCCTGTTTCTAAGAATTTATTTGGCAAATACTATGAACCACTAGATGTAGCATGTTTCCCAGTTTCTAAAGTTTGAATTAATGAGCTTTCAATGCATAAGCTTGTAGATTAAAATCTTTGCAGTAATTTATATAACTATGATGCCTTTGTCAACTAATAATAGTATGATGGTTACTTCAAAAACTTTACAGAATCAAGACACATTTGAGAAAGTGATGGAAAGTACACCGTGCACTGAAAATGAGGATAGTTATGAATATGAAGAAATGTCAAAAATAAAAGAAGTGACAGTGTACAAACAATATTTAGCAAAAGGGATCTACATGATACGACCAGCCGAGATTCTGGAAGCATTTTCAGATGAGGAAGTGGGTAATGGCCTAGACCAGGTGGAGGAGCCGCGGGTCTTCACTGATGGAAAGGGCTTACAAAGCAAGCAAGTAGGAAAGGAAAGTGATGAAGAAATAGTCTCTGAGAAGAAAACTGAGGTGATGGAAGTGGCAGATGTGAAAAAGATTAGAGAAAGTGAAGAGAACTCAAAATCAGATTCACTTTTTGATGACTTACCAGATAAAACCATGAATTCTGAGAGTGAAGACAATAAAGATATTGCTGAGGAAAGGAGAAGCAGTGAGCAGAATATGACCTTTGACAGTGAAACAGAATTGGTAGAAGAACCAGACAGTTACATGGAATGTGAGAGGCACAGTGAGCAAGACAGTGCTGAGGAGTTGGAGCAGCCCAAGCTAGTAGAATATAGTAGCGAAGAGAAAGATGAGAAAGATGAGAAAGATGACGATGAAGTGGAGACTGAGAACTTATGGTACGACAGGAACTGTACTGAGCAAGAAACTGAGAATGTATTCAGAGCAACCAGATTTTTCCCAAAGTTCGATCTTAAGCATGATCATTTGTCAGGGATACCAGAGGAGCAGGAAGGACCAGAGGATTCAGAAGGAAATGTAGTAGTGGAGCAAGTAGTACAGGCACAAAAGGAAAATTTGGAATTTGAAGGAGACAGAAAGGAGGCAAAAGCAGAAGCCCCATCAGATGTCATTACAGAAAAAGAGGTGAGTGAAAGTGAGAGAGAGTCAGGGGGGGAGAGAGAGGACGGATCTGAGGGTGACGGGGATCAAATCTGTGAGAAGGTGAGTTTAGAAACAGAGCATTTACAAAGGGCACAGGGAAAACAAGAGAGGAAGAAAGGTAAGGATAAAAGAGCAAGGTGCATCCTGGATATGAAAGAGAGAGAAGAGGATAAAGGATGGGAGAAAGGGAGTGAAGGAGGAGACAAAATGAAGAGGGATGAAGGAAACCAAGAGAAAAGGAAGAAAGAGATGGAAGAAAGAGATGCAGGAGATGAAAGAAGTGAAGAAGAGGAAGGGGAGGAAGAAGAGCCAGAAGAGGGGGAAAAAGAGGAAGGAGGAGAGGAAGAAGAAGGCACATCAGAGGATCAAAGTAGGGAGGATGAAGGAGATAGGCAAGAGAAAGAAGGGAGAAGGGAGGGGAAGGGAAGGCAAGAAGATGGGAGAGAAGGGTGGAAGGAAGGAGAGGAGCAAGAACAGGAGGAGGAAATAGAGGAAGGTGAAGAGGAAGAGAGGGAAGGAGAGGAAGAAGGGGGAGAGGAAGAGGGGGAAGGCGAGGGGGAGAGAGAGGAAGAAGGGGAGGGAGAGGAAGAGGGGGAGGGAGAGGAAGAAGGGGAGGGAGAGGAAGAGGGGGAGGGAGAGGAAGAAGGGGAGGGAGAGGAAGAGGGGGAGGGAGAGGAAGAAGGGGAGGGAGAGGAAGAAGGGGAGGGAGAGGAAGATGGGGAGGGAGAGGAAGATGGGGAGGGAGAGGAAGAAGGGGAGGGAGAGGAAGAAGGGGAGGGAGAGGAAGAAGGGGAAGGAGAGGAAGAAGGGGAGGGGGAGGGAGAAGAGGAGGGGAGGGAGAGGAAGAAGGGGAGGGAGAGGAAGAAGGGGAGGGAGAGGAAGAAGGGGAGGGAGAGGAAGAAGGTGGGGAAGATGATGAAGGAGAGGAGCTAGAAAAGAAGAAAGGAGATATTACAGAGGAAGAAGAGGAGGAGGAAGAGGGACAAGAAGGGGATGAAAGAGAAAGGGAAGAACACGGAAGTTGTGAGGATGATGTGGAGGAAGATAAAACATATGACAGGGAAGAAGGGGAATACAAGAAGGCAATTGGAAAAGTTGCTGATAATGAAAGTCAGGAAGACAGAAAACAATCCCCAAAAGTAAGTAAAATAAATGGGTCTATGAAATATGGCAGACATGGCACATACTCAGAAAAGCCCATTACTAACCTAGGGAAAACACAGCCGTCTAAAATGCCAATGGAGTCCAGACAACTTGTAGAGAATGGCCTCCTAGGCTCCGAACGATTCTGGAGTGATGTTTTACCACTTTATCTGGAATTGAAGTAACAGGGAAGTCATCTCCATGCCTGATGCGTAATAGGTAGACATTACATTTCATTCAACTCATCTGTTACTATAGAATGTGGTTGAAAAAACAGACAACTGATGACATTTGTACTAAGGTGTCAAAGGCAACAGGAGACAGTGTTAAGTCTTGATTCCTCCTCAGCTCATATCTTGTGTTCTGTCCCCAAATTACTAATCCGTAACTAAAATATTATTAAAAGGCATTTTGTTATAATAAACATTTATATTCCTCATTAATGGTTTATATACTAGAAGCCTACTATAAGTAATATATATACATATACACACACACATATATACACATACACACACACACACACACACACACACACATATATATATTCATTCCAGTCTGTTTAAAAAGTACAGATATTTAAGGGCTATCAAAACTTCTGATTTTTAATAAATATTTTAGTACCCCTTTTCCGTCTCTATGACTGAAAATATTTTTGTAAGAAGTGATGATAGTTTAAAACTAAGGTAGAAAATTGGTATTTTAAAAAATGACATTTGTCCCTTTCCCTTTTTTGTACCCTTTGATAGAAATCTATAACGTGACAGCTATGTTCAGGTCTTAGAGACTTAATGATGTGATCTCTTTTGATTGCTGTCTAGGCATGTGACAAAATAGCTTATGAATTGAGTAGCTGAAACACATAAAATAGGGCTCATAGAAGTTTAGGCGTTTCAAGAAATAAAACTAAGCACCTATGCTCATTTGTCTGCTCTTAAAAGTAATAATTTCAATGTCTCCTGTCTTCTGTAATTTGAAATTTCTGAATTCAAGTGATTTCTGTACTAACTTTGCCATCAGAGCTTCCATTCTCATTGTGTGTTATGCAGCCTCAATGGATTTTCACTGACTTCTGTAATTCTGTTGCTTATCAGAATGTTTCAGGTAAAATAAAGATTAAATGTATGCACTCGGTATTGCTTGTGGAAGAAAAACTGTCTAAACTAGATAGTAAATTTCTAAAAGTCACATTTGATTAGATCTATATAATGTAGCTATTTTGGTTGTGTATTTTCACCTTTTTTTCAGTTGCTTTTCTTTCTCAGCCTGTTCCATACCTTCATTGTAAATGTTGTGTGCTTGAACTCCATACATCTGATTCTCTCTAAGAAGGAGCATGAGATGGCCAGGAATCCAATGAAGTAGCATTTCCTAGAGCAGTCTGTAATTAGAACCTGCAGGTAGTATCCCTGAGTATCGGACTACACTGATTTGACACTGCAGCCCTTGGCCAAGTCGACCACATTCTACTGTTTGTAGAGTAGAATTAGCAGTATGATAAGGTGTGTGCACCAAAGGTGATCATTTAAGAATAGTTTTGAAATGATTAAATAAAGGGGGTGGCAGGCATGAAGTGCATAAAGGAAATTCATAAGAGAATGCCGGAAGGATAAGAAGCTAAACTTCCAGTCATGTCAAAGGTGGGGGTGGGGGAGCATAGGTTTTCCTTGAAGAGACTAGCCCAGGAGTACTGAAGTTATATTCTAAAAGTACATCTGCTTCACTGTTTGAACTGATAGAGATAGCCACTTTGAAGCAGCATTTCTGACCAGTTTCATGACATTTCCCTGCTCCAAAACGTGTGGTGTCCTTTTGAAGTAATAGTTCCTACAAGGTACAGTCAAAAGAGCATTTATGTAGTCATTTTGCCTCCAGGGCCCTACTGACAAATTGTGCTTTCAGGCTGTTATGAAGTCACACCAGCTTCTTTGGCTTTGTCGATGTCTGTTTTGGTGTGTGTTTGGTTGGTTTTGGTTTTGTTTTCTAGGAATGTACAGAATTAGGATGTGAGACCTAAGGAATTCCGTAGGAAGAGCATTGTTAGAGCTTTATCACACTATAATTCTTGCTATCCCTACTCCTTAATTTAAGACAGAAGCCTTAAGTTTAGTCACAAGAATCACCTAGTCTTCAAGCAGTTCTATGGAAGTGAGCACTAGCCCTAACATGCTAACTTTCTCTGCCCAGTGTTCAGTGAACACTTAGTAAATCACACATTGTGGCAGGCCCAATACACTCAAAAGTTTATGGTGAGGAGTTTGTTGGTGGTTAGTGATACATTGAGACAGGGTATAAAAGAACACAAACTTTCATAAGTAGAGGTTATTTTTGTATACATCTCATTAGAGAATTAGAAACGTAAGTGAAGAATAAGACCACTTGGCCCCTCCTGACTTGGGAGCTGGTTATGTAGATCTCAGTAGTTCGTCCTTCCTTGTTTGTTTCTGAGACGGTCTCTCATAGCCTAGGCTTACTATGTAGCCAAGGATGGCCTTGAGCTTCTGAGACTTCAGTTGCTACCTCTCCAGTGCTGGGATTACAGGCATGGTAAATCTGCTAGGTGCTCAAGTACTTGCTTTAGTTTACTGGTCATTACTGGGGTAAAAGTGAGGCATTAACCCTGTAGAATCTCTTAAGTTACTGTTTCCTAATGTGGACTCTGTCAGAAAGGGACCTTCAGGTAAGCTGCAAAGGATTTCTGCAGAGCATCTCTGGCTGTTCAACAACAGCCCTCAAGGTGAGTAGTGCTAAAGTGTGTGTTGATTGATAATGATTGACTGTAGAGATGAGTTTACATGCGTGTGTGCTCTCTCCAACCAATGCTTCAGTAAGGGAAGGCATTGTCATATTTTTCTTCATTCTTTTCATTGTGAAAATTCAATGTTCTGTGTTATGATTAGTTCCTAACATAGAGCTTAATAACTGGTACATATTATTAAATCACGTATTTATATATCCTGTCCCCCCAAAAGAGTGCTCTTCCTCCAGTCAGAGGAGGATGCCTTTAAAAGGAAAGCCAGGTATTAATTAATCTACCACCCATGGCCCAGCCCACTCTTCCTCTGTCTTAACTGTCAGGAGGACTAAAAATGTTTCTCCAAAGAACACTTGAAACCCCGATGTACTTCAGCCACGACTTGTTCTTTTCTTTTCTTTTCTTTTCTTTTCTTTTCTTTTCTTTTCTTTTCTTTTCTTTTCTTTTTTAAATCATTCTTTCTTGTTAATTATATGCATAACTTAACAGTGCTGTTTGTTTTTCTACTCCTGTATCTTTATCCAAAGCTGCACTAAGATGAAAATTAAGCTCCAAATTACATGTATACCTTGCTTTTTAAAAACAGACTAATTAAAGAGAAGAAAAAAAATATGTGTCTTAGATAGGCAAGACATAAGACAGGGCCCCTTGTTTCAGAGGACTCTATAAGCCAACAGGAAATCCATCATTGCAGCAGAGTATGTTAGCAGAGTGACTTCGGCTTCTATATGGAAAGGTTCAAAATGAGCTTGCCACTAGTGAGTAGGGAAACTTTGAAATAAATCTTGTTAAGTAGAACTTAACCAGCAAAGGGCGTTATATACTCATACAAGATGTTGCAGGGAAAAGGATACATTGACTACACTTGAGGTTTTGTAAGGTTATTCTGGTAGCAATATGAAGAATGATTCCAAGCAGGCATGAATAAAGTCAGGCATGGCAGTGAGGAGCCAGTTATAGTAGACCAGGTAAAGAATGAACTGGACATGGGATGAAGACATGGGGATATGTATCAGAGTTGCATGTAGTTGGGAGGGAAGGGAAAAGTGACACCTTTCTTTTGGCCTAGAAAACTGAGTGGAAACAGTGCTGTTCACAGTGACTGCAAACAAGGGCATAGGAGCAGTCAGTCCAGGGAGACCCACGTTTGCAAGTTGCCAGTAGTTTCCAGAAGATGTTCACCATGGCGACCAGCTTCTCTGTCTGGAGCTCAGTAGAAGTCATTGGGATCAGTAACATGTCCTTGTCCTTTCTGGAGCTAGTGAAAGCATCCCTCCTGTGAATAGAGCTTTTCAGATGGGATCGGGGGAAACATCGGGGAGTGGGATATGGTGGCTCTCAACTTGTGGGTCCTAACCCCTTCGCGTATTTTTCCTGTATATCACATATTTACAGTATGATTCACAACAGTAGCAAAATTGTGGTTATGAAATAGCAAAGAAACAATTTTATGTCTGGGAGGCCACCACAACAGAAGGAGCTATGTTAAAGGGTGTCAGCATTAGGAAGGCTGAGAACCACTAGGTTAGAGTAAGAGAATAGTAACAAAGTTGAGGAACAAAACTTAGAGAAAATATTGGGGGCTATATTCTAGGAAAGGAGAAAATGCTACCCAAGCAAAAAAGGGGTTTCAAGGAGGAAGAATTGATGGCAGCAAAGGAGCATCTTGTGGGTGGGCTGATTGAAGCCCAGAGCTAACCCTGACGTGAAAACTGCAACAGAGCTCCAAGGAGTCTGCCTTGCTCAAAAGCAGGATCTGAACTTCATTTTACACTCATAATTATCAGGCAACTGCTGGCATGGCTCTCAGGTTAGGGAGGGAGATGTACAGTGCAGAGGCTTGCATTCTTTGGATAAAACTTGCTGAGTGAATTTGCAGTTTATGCAAACAGTGACACCCCAGACCAGGATGTCCTTGTTGGGAATTTAGGAAATAGAATAACCTTCAATGTTTGGAACGTCAGTGTGTAGGGGAAACATGGCTCTAATGATCTTGAGGAAGAGCAGAGCCCCTGTAGTCCAACAGTCCTGGACTCAGATCCCAGCCCTCCACTGATTACCCTTGCAGATGCTGGGAAAGAGCTTTAATTGTAGCATTTACAGCACAGAGAAATTGATCCCATGCATACGGTTAGCCTCAAATGTATGCCTACAGAAAGGAAATAGATTGTCCACAGAAAACATGAGAATGGTATAGAATAAATGTAAAACTGAGAATAAAAATGCCTACCACCCCAGTGTACAGTTCCCAGAATATTGCATTTACATTTGTAGTCTTGCTTCTCAAACTGGAATGTATACAGTAGTTATAGTAATGGGGTAGGAATGACATACAGAATCATGCATACAAAGGAGGAAGACTTTAAATGAAGTGGTGTCATAAGAAGATAAGAATGCAGACATCAAACTGGCAGCTTGTAGGCCTACTCTGGCCTCTAGACTTTATTTTTGCTTTCTGTGCAAATAATTTCTTTTCATTGAAATTGTCAGTATTTAAACATAAACACAGAATGTGTGTTTGTGTGTGTGCGCGCTCGTGCGTGTGTGTATGAGTGGGATCAATTTCTCTGTGCTTTAAATACTACAAGTGTGTGTGTGTGTGTGTGTGTGTATATGTATATATATATATACATACACACACACACACACACACACACACACATATGGCTTGCTTTCAAATAAAATATAATAAAGCAGGCCAAATTATTTTTAAAACAAAGCCCTATAGATCAACTGAGTAAAAATAGCTAATCAATTAAAATAAATATTTGATTTGGCTCACTGAAGTACTATGCACAGCAACAATGAAATGTTACTGATGCTTGTGGTGAGAACACATCATATTAAATACTGGCAAGGATGGAAAGCCACAGGAACTCTAATTTTTTTTCATTAAAATACAGATTTTTAAAGAAAGATTTATTATACATAAGTACACTGTAGCTGTCTTCAGAAACACCAGAAGAGGGCGTCAGATCTCATTATGGATGGTTGTGAGCCACCATGTGGTTGCTGGGATTTGAACTCAGGACCTTTGTGGACGAGCAGTCAGTGCTCTTAACCACTGAGACATCTCTAAAGCGCCAAAATACAGAATTTAATATAAACAATTAGATACTTTTCTTCAAGATCTCATTTGTTACATTAAGCATCAGATCACCCAATGGTGAATTTAAAAAACAAAATGAACCTATTTCATTCAAAAAAATCTTTAGTTACACTCCAAAAAGTCTACTTGTAAAGAAAAATGTCTACTTGTGCTAGCGTATTAAAAGCTTTAAAAGAAACCCCATAACTTTGCCGAAAATGTTTAAAAATATTTTTATAGAATTGAGTGGGTTTTTTTTCTTTAGATTTAAATAGTCACATTTTTCTCTTCCCCTTCCTTCCCCCAAACTTTCCCATATACTACCCTTTGCCCCCTTTCAATCTCATGGCTTCCTTTTTCATTATTATTCTATGCATATGTGTGTATTTATATACATATATATTCCTAAATATAACCAAACCTAGTCTATGCATGACATAAAATATGTATGATTTCAGAGCTGACCATCTGGTATTGGATAACCAACTGCTGTGCACTTCCATTGGGAAGGCTCTTTCTTCCACTTTGAGTGTACCTTGAGTTCTTTGTGTAGGGTTGAGTCCTTGGGAGCTTTTCCCTGCCCTCTTTGGGATATCTATTGGTATCTTTGCCTAGCTCATGTTTAGGCTGTCATGTTGGTGAGACTTTGGGTGTCACTTCTCACACTACTAAGAGATACAGTCTCAAAGCAACCTCCCTGATCCTTTTGTCTCTTTGGTTTTTTTAATCCTCCTTTCCAAAATGTTCCCTGAGCCTTAGGTACAAGAGTTTATTACAGATGTGTCAGTTGGAACTGGACTCCACAACCCTGGATTTTGATTGGCTATATATATATTTTTGTAATGGTCTCCATCTGTTGCAAAAAGAAGTTTATTTGATAAATGGTGAGGATTACACGTATCTGTGGGTATAAGGACAAAAGTCTATATTGTTATTAGTTATTATGCTAGTTTAGTAAAGTAATGGTTATTCTCCAGTATCCATGACTTCACTAGCACTGAGTAGTTAGCTAAGAGTTCAGTACCAGTCATTGTTTCCTCCCTGTTGAACAGGTCTTAAGTCCTATTAGAAAGCTATTACTTACTGCCAAGGTATGCATGCCACTATAGCACCCTTGGGGTGTGGTGTCATGCTGATCATTGTTGTGGTTCATAGGCATCATAGCTGGGTAGGAATATTGGTTTCCCTATATTAGAAGCTTGCATGGTACTTTCTGGTACTATGGAAGCTCAACCTCATGGAGGGGACATTCAAGTCGGTTCCATTGCTGAGGCCTCTATGCCTTGTTTCTGAAGTGCATAGTGTTTTCAGCAATGGGGTCTTAAACCTTCTACCTCTGGGAGTCCCTTGGGCACCTCTGACCAACAACTTAAAGGAGGGATTTTCCTATGTGGTATTGGGATTCTTGTTAGTCTTTGACTCTAGAGGGACAATTCTAGCCTAAATGAGAAATTTACATTTAATCTGTATATGTATATTTACATACAGAATTGCATGTATTGTAGATTCTTTTAGATAGTTTCTTTAGTTTTTTCCAGGCAATTAACCTCTTCTCTCCTTATGTATTTACCTCTCTAATAAGCCTTTTCTTGGAGGGCCTCAGCATCATTGAACACTAAAGTCTAGGGCTCCCTTGGCCTAAAGCTTTAGCCAAGGGTTCTTTGTCTTCAGCAATAACTGTGGTCCCATAGAAGTTTCTGGTAGGCACAGGAGAGCCTTCTCCTTGCCTCTCCTAGGAACCAGGGTACTACTCTAGAATAAGGATTTTGGAGATGAACGTAGACAAAGTACAGTGGCAAACTGTACCATCACAAGGAACATTGATATCTCTCCTAAGACATACAAAGTATGTGTTGAGCCAAACCAAAGACCATAGCTCACTGTGGTGTGTGACCAATGAAATGATGATCCAGTTGGCCCATTCACTTCTTCAACATAGTCTTAGCACAGGACATTTACAGAGTGACCATTCCAGACTATCATTTTAAGACTGTACTGAAACTTTGCCTTTCTTTTTTATAAAATGCCAGTATTCTGCCAATATCTCCTAAATTATCTCAGTTGTCAAGGTAAGTGTTTTCTGTGGTTTATAGTAGTTGTCCAGATGTATTTTCATGATTTTAAATGTGGTTAAGTTCAAAGTGCTACAGTTAATGTCTTTTAGTAATAAAATAAAATACCATTATTTAATAGCATTGTGTTCTTTATCTTTTTCTGAGTTATAAATAGTTATACTTTCTCTTGTAAATGAATTGTAAAGTTGGGGGAGAACTCTAAATCCCTATGTTTTAAGAAATGAGCATAATGCGTAGGTATAATTATATTACCATGCTATAATAAGGAAGAAACTATGTTTTAAAAAATGAGCATAATACATAGGTATAATTATATTACCATGCTATAATAAGGAAGAAACTTCTTAATTTCTTTCAAGCTTAAGATCACTCTTTAGAGAAAGGTAAGAAAATGTACTAACCAATTTTTAGGAACACTAGGCATGGCCACACAGCAGCAGACATACACAGAACAATAGACATGAAGTCCTTACTGATGCAGTATCTTCATGTTCAGCATAGGCTCTACACTATTTTATGTCTTTAGCTTTTAAATATGATTTTTATAATGTACATGTTCACTGAGAGCAACTTATATCTATGGAATTTTTAAAAAGAACACATTTGTTCATTAAAAAGAAAATGTTTTGTGATCACTTTTGTCATAGGCTCCTCAACTTTCAGAAACTGTGAAACCAGAAGAAGGGGAAATGGATGAGGAAATTAGTATCCTGAATGTAGAAGACACTGTAGAAGAAGAAAGGAAGGAAGGAGAGAAGGAGATTGTAGAAGAAGGAAGTATACCTGAAACAGAAGGCTCAGAAACTATTGATATTACTGATGAGAAGCTAGATGAAGTCCTTAAAGAGGTATCGCGACAAGGTTATGTCCTGAGGTGGCACCTGAGAAGAAGGGGAGGGTGCATTGTAGCTTCCTGTGGGAGTAGATATATCTATGTATCACTTTATCATAAGGTGAAAGGATTTTGGTGCAGTCTAGGAATTAAGCAAGCCTTCTATCTAGCACACTTTTCACACTGCTTGGTAGTATTTTATTCCTATATGACTGGAAATGGCTCCAGGTAGTATACTCTTGGGAAATGAACCAGAAAGCTGGAATGCTTAAGATTAAACTTGGGAACTTAGTACTGGTGACAGAAATGATGTGTGTTATGTGCATATATTCACACATACATACATGTAAATGCATACAGCCACAGCAATATTTGAGTTCCTAATGTATGTTTGTCATAGATGCAGTTAAGATGCTGTATCCCAAGTGGAATGGTTTGTGCTCATTTTCCCCTTCCAGAACACTTACACAAAACACTAAGGTAGCCATGGTTTCTAGCTAATGAAATATCCTCATGCCTGCTCTAGAAAAGACTCTAGTTTTGAAATTGATTCTTTCTCCAAACATAAACAACTACCAAAACATAACTGACCTTATATTTGAATGTGTAGTGCCAGTATTAAGGATACGTTCAAACTATGTGCTTGTCAATTTTAATTTAAGAGATGATTGTCATGTAGAGGTCAGGTTTTCTTGGTTTCTGTTTTTCTCAAGACTTTATTTTCATTGAGGAAAAAAATTGTTCTGGCAATTATTGTTTTCTTACAGAAAAAAATCCTGTTTGTGAAAATTTTTATTAACTCCAGTTTTTGGTGGCCAGTAAAATGTTTTAACACAGAAAACACTAAATACCCATTTCCTGTTATACATTTTTGAGAGAAATTGTTTGCCATTCCTCAGTCATCTTATAGACGATGGGATCATACAGTTTCCACAAGTTCATACAATTTGTGTTCGTTGTATTTTTAAAAGACAAAGTCTCGCTATATAGACCTAACCATCATCAAACTTGTTATATAGACCACCCTGTCCCTGAGTCATGGAAACTACCTGCTTCTGCTTCCTGGACTTACAGGCATGTGCCAGTGTGCCTGGTTTATGGTCACTGAGGACATTAGCAATCACTGAACATCTGAGGTTTCCCATAGCACAGAAGCCCAGCAAAGTGAATTATCACTTGCCTGAATCATTCACTAGATGCAGGCTCTAGAACCAAGTTTTGAAACCAAAACTAGGTTTTCTAACAGCACAAATATGGGAAGAAAGTTCCTTTTTGTTTGTGTTTTACCATACTGTTTCTTTATTGGTTATAGGAAGACAGTGCCAGCCTTCTGCAACGGGCCCTTCGTGAGTACAATGAAAATCCAAAAGGTATAAGCTCATTTGATTTCAAAATGGTATTTTAAATTTAGTTTATTTTTAATTATGTATATGTCTGTGTCTGTATCGGTATGTGCATATGAGTTCAGGAGAAAACACTGTAAATCTCCTTGACCCAGAGCTTTAAATGGGCTGTAAGTTGTTTGCTGTGGATGGAGGGAGCTGAGTCTGAATGCCAAGCAGTATATACTCTTAACTGCATCCCAAGCATATATCTATACTCTTAATTGCTGGCCCATCTTTCCAGCCCCGCAACCTGCTTAAGAATCACTATTTTATCATCAATCAGATATATGATGTGGACAAAAGTGGTGTTCCTATATTATATTTGTTTTCTATATTCCTGGAAAACCTTGAAATAGGGAGATCCATGAGCTAGTCATGTGAAATGGAGTGTAGGAGAAATGGTACGGGCCAGGCTTGTGGTAGAAGTCCACAGGGATAGTCTTACTGGGCCAGGGCATTTGAGTGAACATGTAGAGAGAAACTGCCATTGTCTTAAATAAGCCACAGTATACACAGAATGAGAGCAGTAGCTCACAAGATCATAAGGCGTGAGATTCTCAGGTTTATTTTCACATGACCCTTTAAATTGGCTTCTCCATGTTCACCTTTACCTTCTCCGCTTCTTCAAATGCACTCTACACTTACTAGCCATGGTTGTTTATGTGTCACTGCTCAAGGATTTAGGACTAGATCTACCCCTTCTTCCCTCCTACCCAACCAGTAGTATCTTGAACCTTTGCCTCAAGTCCCAACTTAATCCTTATCAACTACTAGGGTCTTCTTGGTACAAGTGAATATGATTGAAGGTCCTGGAGGAAAACTATCCTCGAGCCTCGGTATTTCCTCCAGGACCTTCACTTGTGTCTCTAATGTCACTGCAGGCACGGAAAAAGTATCTGAAGTGTGTTAGTGTAGCAGCGGGTGCCACAAAATACAGGAGACTGTGAGTGCACTTTGTTTTAGATGCAAACCAGCTGTGCTTGTGCTGTAAGCCTTATCCATTATGTCTTTCCATCATCGCTCTATATACACATTCTACTGTGTTTTCATTAAGGAAAAAAAAAAGCAACTGTTTGTGAGCTTGGGATGTAGCCCAGTGGTAGAACACATGCCTAACATAGTCAAGACTCTTGGTTTGGTTTGGTCCCCAGTACCTCAGAAATAAACTATTCATTGGACTGGATATCTGACTGGTATGAACTAAACAGAAGAAGAAATAGTTTCCTTGATTAGTTTGTCCTTATAAGTTTCACAGAAATAGTGAGGAGTTGTAAGTGATGTAGGGGCCAGGAAAATGGCCCTGCCATGGAATCATGAAGACCTGAATCTGTGTTCCCAGCATACTCCAGTACTCCTAGTGCTGGGGAAGCAGGTACAAGAGGGGCTCTCAGACTCTCTGCCGAATAACATTGCCCAGTCAGTGAACTCCAGGTTCAATGGGAAACCCTGTCTCAAAACCTAAGGTGGAGACCATAAAGGGAAACATCCATCATTGCCCTCTGGCCTACACACACACACACACACACACACACACACACACACACACACACATACACACACACACACAGAGAGAGAGAGAGACAGAGAGAGAGACAGAGAGACAAAGGGAGAGGGAGAGGGAGAGGGAGGAAGAGACAGAGATAGAGACAGAGACATGGAGAGACACAGAGAGACACAAAGAGGAGAGGGATAAAGGGAGATAAGAGAAGAGAAAAGGAGAAATCTTTTAAAATAATGTATGTTTTCACGTGTCTTCTATTGCATTTCCTGCTTACTGTTCATAATAGGAAATATTTGGATAGTCATAATCCAAATACTTTTGCATTGGTTAAGTCATCCAGCATCTTAACGTAACTGACTCCGTTTTTCAAGAACTGTGTGGTATGACATCACCTACTTGTCCTGTAGTGAACTCTGTGCACTATCCTACAACTCGGAGGTGATAGTTTCCCTGAAAGCATCGAGAATTTCTTTCTCTTTAGTTAGAATAATATTTTGGCATGTATCCATTTGTAGGACACATGTATGATCGTGTAAAGAGCAGCTCTTCAGAAATTCTGGGAGGTAATGATCCAACAAGTAAAGACATAAAAAAAGCTAAAAAAGTAAGTGAAGTGAATTTTTCATTTTGGTATTAAGACCAAAGTATTGAATTCACATTCTACTTTTCCTGTTAGTCCCTTATAGTAACTGTATAACCCCAAAGTATATAAAAGGTTTAAGGTGGTGGTTCATGTTTTTAATAAGCTAGCTTTCTTCTGTTATCATTTGCCTGGTAGAGATATTAAACTCCTTATTTTAACATGCACTTTAAATAGGTACATTGTAAATATCCTAGACAGCTGGATTTTGACTTTGCATGTTTTATGTGCATACCTAATGCCCAGAACTGACCATTGTGCTCATATCTTTTTCTCAAATAATCATAGAATCTTAAATAAAGTTCTGCTTTGCTGCCAGGCAGTGGTGGCACATGCCTTTAATCCCAGCACTTGGGAGGCAGAGGCAAGTGGATTTCTGAGTTTGAGACCAGCCTGGTCTACAAAGTGAGTTCCAAGACAGCCAGGGCTAACAGAGAAACCCTGTCTCGAAAAAAGAAAGTTCTGCTTTGCTATCCCTTCTTTCCCGT
Source organism: Mus musculus (assembly GCF_000001635.26). NCBI lineage: Eukaryota > Metazoa > Chordata > Mammalia > Rodentia > Muridae > Mus > Mus musculus. The sequence goes on along the minus strand of NC_000086.7, from coordinate 10,162,077 downwards.
TTTACAAATTGCTGTGCCCATTGTTTTAATTTTATTGATGTCATGAACCAAGTTGTTACTTGTCTCTGATACCATACGCTCTGCTCACTATTACTTTTTACTGTGCCGTTGTTCTTTCTGGGTTCTTGTTCTCCCCAAAGAAATCCTAGACAAATTCTTTTCATAGGTGTCGTTTGGTGGTTCACAGCTTGCATTTCATTTGGCGTGAATACACTTGAATACATTTCTATGTAATCAGAGTTTTTCACTGACAAATAGTACAGCTACTTGGCTAGTATTGTATCTGTTACAGTTGTTGCTCTTAAGAATTTTACTTTAGAAATAGACTAGAGGTTTACTCAGTAGACCAATTGCCTAGTGTGCTTGAAACTCTGGGTTCCCTCCCCAGCACTGTAAAACAAACATTGCTGTCATATACTTGTTGGGAGATTTGTCATTTTATATGTGCTTTAGTGTTAAATTTGTATCTCTAATTTAAACTTAATTGAAACATATGACCCTTGAATCTGAGAAGCCATTCAATTTATATTTTTAAAATGTGTTATCTATTATGTATTTGAACATTGTATCTCTGTTTCAGATTATGACATAAATATTTTGTTTCTGTTGTTCATGTTTTTAATATCAGTTTAGTATTCCCTATGTCCCTTGATACTTTTGGGTAATTTCCAGGTTTTTCTTGATCTTATATTATCTTTTTTGCTGAAACTGTTCTGCTTTTTAGCATACCTATTGAGTTTGAATTTCAATGATTTTTTTGCATTTAAAAAAGCCTTGTTTGTATTTTCTGTGTGTGAATGTTTAACTGGTATCACATGCATGCAATGCTCAGGGAGGCTAGAAGAGGGCATAGCACTCTGAAACTGGAATTACCATGGTATCAGTGAGCCAATGGGTGGGTGCTGCGGACTGAACCTAGGTCCTCTGAAGGTGTACACCAGTTGTGTACAGGCACCAGAACATGGCATCACCAACCCTGGAACTAGACTTGTAGACTGTTAGCTGCCATATAGCTACTGAGACCCAAACTTGGGTTCTGTGCAAGAGCAATACATGTTCACTACACCATCTTTACAGCCTTTCCCCCTTGCATTTTAAGTGAACTTTTACTGTTTTAAAGTTCGTATAATGACTTCTGCTTTAAATAACTTAACCATACTTATTTTCTATCTTTTTACTAATCTATAAGTTGCCTTGGCTCACTTCCTAGTAATAGTGCTTTGTCTCTGTATATGTTTTAAGATGTGGATTAAATTCATGTTCAAGCAGGACATTTACATGTGAACCCTCCTCTTAGTCCTAGGTAAGCGTCAGTCTATGCCTAGAAAACGCTTCCTGGACTCTCGCTTAGGTCTGAAGCGGCTGCTGCTCAGGGTCTCTGTTAAGGCTTGCCTGTCCACACTGCTCATAGGAACGTCAGCTCCCTCTACAGCATGCCTCTTCTTCATTAAAGCTCAAGTGGCACATGCTATTCACTTGTCTCCTGGTATTTATGTGTGGACTTACAGAGAGTACACGGTCCCTCACGGAACCCCACGTAGTTTATGGGTTGACTCAGTCCAGTTCCCTACGGTTTGTAAACTCAGATTTCTTAAAGCCACAGCGTTTAGGTTCCAAGGTGTGCACATGCTGGTTTTTGGTGATCATCCCTGAAGCATGTTTCTTCCTCACACAGGGACTATCTTTTTATTATTATTATTATTATTATTAGGTATTTTCCTCGTTTACATTTTCAATGCTATCCCAAAGGTCCCCCATACCCACCCCCCCACCCCCCTACCCACCCACTCCCCCTTTTTGGCCCTGGTGTTCCCCTGTACTGGGGCATATAAAGTTTGCAAGTCCAATGGGCCTCTCTTTGCAGTGATGGCCGACTAGGCCATCTTTTGATACATATGCAGCTAAAGAGCTCCCGGGTACTGGTTAGTTCATATTGTTGTTCCACCTATAGGGTTGCAGTTCCCTTTAGTTTACATTCTTGAGAAATTACCTGCATATTAGAAAGTTACACTTCTAACTTAATGAGGAGGGGCTTGCTGTTTTATAGTGGAACAGGTTTTCAAGATGTGGACCCTCCAGTGTTACAAGTCAAGGATCACTTCCATTTTAATCTATAAACTCTTGCTAGAAGTCTTTATAGGTTATGTTGCTTCTATCTTATGGTTAAAGAGGAATTGTTGTTGTTGTTGTTGTTGTTGTTGTTGTTGTTGTTAGCTCCATTTTGACTTCTGAAACAGCCACATCCTCATGAACTTTTCATTTCCTGTGTTTTTCCTGGTTCTGACATCTCATCAGAAGCATTTCTTGTAAAATAGCTCATTGAAGGACACTAATTTCTCCCTAGATAAGTCTTCAAAGGTCTTAAGTCAGATGAGACCTTTGTTGTAAGATGATGATCTTAGCTGCTGTCTCCTGCACATGGCCTTGTTGGCCATATTCTTCCTAGTACGTTTTCCTTCCCTGACTTCCGAGCTGCTTTCTTTTTCCAGTTTTGTCCTTACAAACCTCAGTCCTCAGGAATGCCTTGCCACATGTGCCTGACTCTCACTCATGGCTCCTCATTAGCCGTCCTTCGTTCTTCAGCTCTCTTCAGAGTGTGCCAGGGATCCCGGCTCCTTCCATCTGTTATCTCTCCTGCACGCTCACAGTGCTGGTCTCTCAGCATGGCCCCTCCATCTCCCCATTACTGACTCTGACCCACAAGTCCTGCATGGCTGTCATTTGCCAACTGGAGCATTTTTTTTCAGAATTTCTGATGTCATGATGTTGAGGTATGTCCTCCTTTTCTAGAGTGTCATGACAGAAATGATCTGTAGTTGAGGTACACTAGTGGTACCAGAAAAAGTCTCCCCCAAATGACCCAGTCCTCTTACATTTAAATGGTGACAATAAGTGAGTGATTTTCCAGTTTTCATTTGTTCCTCTTACAAGACAAAACAATGAAATCTTAATTTTCACCTGTGAAATACCATGATGATAAAGGTATTGCTGAAAGCTGGTCTTACTTTAGTTATGACCACATTCTTATAAACAGGATAAAAATCTGTTAGGTAGTTAAGGACACATTGTTGTACATATACGTACACCAAAATGTGATGTGATTTGTGCCCATGCCTGTTAAAGCATTACATCCCTGCATACTTTCTGAATATTTTGCTTACTGAAATGAAATCTTTTTGTTTGTGTGTTTTTGCTAGATTTCCTTCTTTAATCGGATGTCATTGACAGGTCAGAAACTGATGCAGAATACTAATGATCCACTCCCAGAGATAAAGCCAATAGGAGATCAGATAGCCTTACAAAGTGATAAGAAAGATGCCAACCAGAACCACATGGGTCAAAATCTTCAGGATTCGACAACACCAAATATGGAGGGAAAGTCCAAATCCTGTACAATTCTATAAATGCATGTTTATGTTTCAATGGTCACCGAGCACATTTGTTCTTCATACTTGAAAAATGGTGTGACTTCTGAAGAAAATCCCCTGACAACACTGTTTAAAAAGGTATAAATTAGTATGTTTGGCTTGGTTTGAACAATATGAACAGTTTTAATATTTATTTATGTTAATATTCTTAACAGTTTCCAAAGTATGTGTACCTCCAACTCTCTTTGAAGTGTTCTGGCCTTACAACTGCTCAGTGTTGCATAAAACAATCTATTTTTATATTTGAAAGACGAATGAAGCTATTTCATAGTTTTGCCAACACAGTTATTGTACTTTGTAATTTCCTAAGACAATGTTCACAATATTACGACACTGGAACAGTTTTGAGTATATTTACAACATTTAAAAACAGGGACCATTGTAATGAACTTATTTTAATAAACTATGTCTGGTTGGTTCTGCTGTCAAAATGGATATGTGCTTGGAAGTATTTATTGATCAATAAGGGGCAGAAAGGAGATGGATCATTTGATTCTCTTGCAGAGGCATTGAGCTTGCTTCCCAGCACCCAGGGGCTAACAGCTGCCTGTAACAACAGGTCCAGGGGATCAGGTGCCCATTTTTAGTCTCTGCAGGTATGAGGCAGACACATGGTTCACAGACATACCTATAGGCAAAATACTGAGAATAAATAAATAATAAATCTAAACATGTTTGAATTAAAATGTACAAAATATCCTTATCACTTATCAAATATATGAATCATCTAGAAAATTTAACCCTGCCATCATAAGAAACCTCAAAACAATCAGACTTGCTCATATTAGCTGTCTCTAGCAATGACGTGTGCTACCTCATGACTCGAAAAGCAATGCGAGAACTGTTATTCTGCTTTGATGGAAGCCCTGCCTGCTTGCTCACACTGTGGCTTTAGAAAACTGAAGCATACTCACTTCCTCTGTCTTCCCTTGTCAGTGAGACATGTCACTTTTCAGTTGCAGTGACCATTGCCCCATTTAAACAAAGAAAACAGAACCCCATCTTTTTATTTTTACCTACAGGTTAAAAAAATATGTTAATCCAAAGTGGATATGGTTTTGAAATCTTAAAAAGGTAATTTTCTGAATGGATATTACACTTAGTAGATTTCTTATTTTTATTAAAGGTAAATACACTTTCAAAACTTGCATTGTTGAAACCTCAGTACCAGGATAATATTATAAATATAAATATAAATATAAAGCAGAAGCTCTAAGAGCTGAGTGGGAGTCAAACTCAAAAATGATAACGAAACATGCTACTGGTGGTAGATGGAATAGTAAGGTGGCCCTAAGATTAGTCTTGGTGCCACAGGACTTGACTAATCCCTTCCCTCTGAGTATGGGTGATACCAATGACTGTGGTAGGATGCCACGCCCCTGCTTGTGTTACCTGAGTCTCTTAGAAAGATTTTGCAGATGTAATGGGAAAACATGTTATACCAGAGAGTATAGGACAGCCTTGCCAATCTGAGGGCTTATCATTCTGCAACTGTTAGGAACTGAATTCTACCCAAAACCAGTGAGTCCAGGAGAGGAAAGCCCAGGAGAGGAACACAGTCTGCAGAGTAGATCATAGCCCTGGCTGGCATTGATTCAGTCTTTTGAGCAAATTGAGCAGAAGACCCAGTGGAGCAGTGCTCATATGCCTGCCCTTCAAATCTCCTGAAACCATGGCTACATGGAGGGACTTTCCATCTGCACAGTGTATAGTGATTCTCTTTAACATCTCTCTCTCTCCTCTCTCTCTCTCTCTCTGTATGTGTGTGCTTAAACTTAGCACTAAACCATAGTCACATACCAAATTTGATCAATGAAGTTGCTGTCTCTTATTCCTCCTCCTCCTCCTCCTGTTATTTCTTCTCCTCCTCTTTGTCCTCCTCCTCCTCCTTCTCCTCCTCCTCCTCCTCTTCCTTCCCCTTCTCTGTTTTAAGTGAGTGCATTGTTTTGGTAAGAGAAATTAAGTTTATAAGGAAAACATGTTGAAATATGTAGACCTTAGATTTATCTTGGCTATAATAATCACTAATTTGACATTAAATTTGAATAAGGAATTGATAGCTTTAAAACTCACTAGAAAAAGTATGATTCATCTGCAATAATTTCAGATTTTTCAGTGCATACATACATTGTGAGTTCCAGGACAGTCAGGGCTATATAGTGAGAGCCTGCTTCCAGACCAGACCAAACAAATAAACAAACCAAAAAGCAAATGTAGAAGCTATACCCATAAATTCTCACAAACATGATGGCCCAAATGTGAGGTCAACAAAGATGGCACCCATGAATATGCCAGACTGCATGGTGTGTGTATGGGGGGTTAGTCTATGAGGCCTCTGCCCTACACAAAGAACTATAGGCAACTGACAAAAGCTACGAACAGGAGAGGTGACCTTTCCTAAGGAAGAGCAGACCAATTGCTTGATCAGTGCCAAATGGTCTACCCTGAAAATATACATACAAGTAACATTATACAGACTGAGCAGATTATATTTAGGAATGTGTATGTATATTCATACACACAAGTGCATGCAATAGCAAGTAGTGAAAAAAAGAGACCATGAATTTGGAGAGTGGGGACGGATATATGTGAGGGATTAGAGGGAGGAAAGGGTAGGAAGAAATGTAATTGAACTATCATCTGAAAAAATATATTTTAAAAGACCCAAAAATAAGGTAATGTACTAAAACAACTTCCAAATTAGAATTTTTATAGGCAGAGAATTTCCTTCATAAATGTGAATAGAGGCATTTCAATAAAGAGATAAGTTATGTCTATACCAAGTTTACACTAAAGTGTCAATAAATATTATCGTGCTCCTAACACAGTAGCTCTGAATCAGGAAGACCACTCCCCTTCCCCAGAGGACATTTAGCAATATCTGGAGAGGCTTTTGGTTGTCACAATTCAAGGAGACAGAGGAGGAAGATGCTCCTGCAGAACACAGTTCTCTCCAAAACGTCAATAATACTGGCATTTAAAATGACCTGTCCTAGTGAAAACGAGTTAGGTTCGCACACAAAGCATTGAAATATTTTATACTCGCTTCGTTCATAATGCCCAGACCCAGAAAGAACCCAGTAATCATCAACAGTGAATGGAAAGTAAAATGAGGCTGCCCATAGAAGAAAAGAATTCATTAGTAGAGGACCGCCTTGTCTCGCCTCAGTGGGAGGGGATGTGCTTAGGCTTGCGGAGACTTGATGCCCCAAAGAAAAGGGGTGCTAGAGGGGTAAGGTGGGGGTGAGTGGGTGGGTAGGGTCATGCCGTCTTAGAAGCAAAGGGGAGAGGAGAAGGGGCCATCGTGGAGAGGGGACTGCGAAGTAGGACATTTGAAATGTAAATAAATATAAAAAATAAATTAAAAAAATTTTAAAAGATACACACCCTTGATATAGTCTCCAATTCAAGTGAATCTGAAAAGTATGCGGGGCTAAAGCAACTTGTCTCCCCTCGTTACTGGCTATTTCTGTGTCTGTGGCATTAACCTAAATCCAAAACTGCAACAATGGCAAACAAATCAATGGTCCTGGAGAGCTGATGATGGGACTTCAAAGAGCCCTGGATAGTATTTCCCTGAAACCTTTCTCTATTCTCACCCGGGTGCTTACTGTTTGAAACTGTAAACAGTTGATAAAGCTCTAAAGCTAAACTGGTGTACTGGATTGCATGTTGATTTTAACATATAGAAGACAAATTTTTTTTCTTTTTTTTCTTTTTTTAATTAGGTATTTATTGCATTTACATTTCCAATGCTATCCCAAAAGTCCCCCACCCGCTCCCCTACCCAGTCCCCCACCCACCCACTCCCACTTCTTGGCCCTGGCGTTCCCCTGTACTAAGGTAGATAACGTTTGCATGACAAATGGGCCTCTCTTTCCACTGATGGCCAACTAGGCCATCTTCTGATACATATGCAGCTAGAGACACGAGCTCTGGGGGGTACTGGGTAGTTCATATTGTTGTTCCGCCTATAGGGTTGCAGATCCCTTTAGCTCCTTGGTTACACTCTCTAGCTCCTCCATTGGAGGCCCTGTATTAGATATTTTCTTCATTTACATTTCAAATGCTATCCCTAAAGTCCCCTATACCCTCTCCCCACCCTGCTCCCCTAATCACCCATTCCCACTTCTTGGCCCTGGTGTTCCCCTGTATTGGGGCATATAAAGTTTGCAAGACCAAGGGCCTCTTCTCCCATTGACGGCCAACTAGGCCATCCTCTGATACATATGCAGCTAAACACACAAGCTCTGGGTATACTGATTAGTTAATATTGTTGTTCCACCTATAGGGTTGCATACCCCTTCAGCTCCTTGGGTGCTTTCTTTAGCTCCTCCATTGGGGGCCCTGTGTTCCATCCTATAGATGATTGTGAGCATCCACTTCTGTATTTGCCAGGCCCCAGCATAGCCTCACAAGAGACAGCTATACCAGGGTCCTTTCAGCAGAATTTTGCTGGCATATGCAATAGTGTCTGCATTTGGTGGCTGATTATGGGATGGATCCCTGGGTGGGGCAGTCTCTGGATGGTCCATCCTTTCATCTGAGCTCCAAACTTTTTCTCTCTGTAACTCCTTCCATGGGTATTTTGTTCCCTGTTCTAAGAAGGAACGAAATATCCACGCGTTGGTTAGAAGACAAATCTTAACTCAGATCAATACATTTAAATCAAATGGATCCAAAGCAATGAGCTGCAAGTCATAAAACTCAAGTGACAACAACGATGCCTTGCTTGATTCCAGTCCAGGAGGTCAAATAAAGCCACTTTGGAGACTGTGTTCTTTACATTAGCATCTTATGATGCAGCAGTTTGAATAGGAATCATGAAATTCCATGATGTATCTCACAAGCTGACTCCTACTAATAATTAACAAGATGTCCACCTTGTTGTCCACAAAAAACAAATTGTTGCATTAATGTTTATTGCTTGTATGCTGTGACACAATCTTTCTCAATCCGAGTCATTTTGCCTTGAAATATTGAAACTGTGGGGATGTCATAATTGACCAAAGGTAAGAGCATGGCCGTATCATTCAGGAACCTGAACTCTGAGCATCCAGTAACCTTGGCATTTTCAAAGATCTTAATCTACAAGCCTGAGAGTAGCATGTATACTTTTTGCCCACAGTCCATGGGCATGTGCCTAATATTCTGCAAGAAAAATCAGAAAGCGTAGGTTTGTTTGTGAGTTCAGGAAGGCAAGACAATTGTCAGAATTAAATATTCTTACTCCAGGTGCCAAGGAAGTGAATCCATGTGTTTTAACAATAAGCTGAAAAAAGTAGTACAGAATTCTCATTTTATATATGATACAAGCTTCATTTTAAATGACTAAACATTAAAAAAAAAACAGTTAATTTCCAAAGCATATTTGTATTAGAGTTTTCCTCTAATTTGGTTATGAGATCTCTCTGGAGAATGGCTGTAGACTTAGTCACAGCTTGATGGTCTACATTGAAGATGGCTATGGTTGTTTACAGTGAGTCTTTTACGAGATACTTCCTGATCCTGGTGGACAATATTGTCCAAGTATTCAAACTTGACCATTTGTTATTCTCCCAGAAGCTTGTTTCTACTGGCAGATATATGTGAGGATCTTGTCTGACCTGTGTCTTACCTGTAGCAAGAAAGCCACTCTGTAGCAAGGCTCTGTGAGAGCCTTGACCTAGGAAGAGTTGGGATAAGGTGTGTGGCCTGGTGAGGCACAGAAAAGGCAATATGACAGAGTACACAGTGCATCACTTACAGACCCTACAGAGAAGAGGGCAGTACATTCACCATGACAATGGTGATGGGGCATCCAAAGCATGTGTGTTTTGCCAGCAATGAGGGGGAGAGAGAAAGAGACAAAGGAACTTCAGGACCATGCTCTTTACTGAGGTCTAGGACATTATCACCAAAGCAGCTTTTCCGCAGAGAATGTGATGGGGTGGTTCAGGGTCAGTAGACTTAAATTCTTTGGAGTCCCACAGTGGCTGAGCTGATTTCCTGAACCCTATCTGCATAGTATCTTGTAGGGTAAGTGAGTCAGTAGAGCCATTCCACAGCTGCTTCTAGCTGTCACATGGAGAATCATTTAAACAACAGCTGTGGAAGGCAGATATCTTGGTGAGCTACCACGAGAAACTAGCTGAGGTAGAAGACTGGAAACTATGTTGAGATTGTGAGCTCTGAAGCCTACTAGCATAACCCTCGATTATTTCCTAGGACTCAAGTGACATCTTTTACTCAGAAGGGTTATTTGTTTGCTTGCTTCCTTGCTTTTCCAGCTGTTTTGCTGCAGGCTAGTCAATGACTATCTAAACAGAAGTGTTTCCACTCTTTCTGCCTCCCACGCTAAAAACAACAAAAAAATCTACTCAGTACATATCATTATACCATGTGGAAATATCCCTAACACAAAACATGAACCATATGTTGTAGTGCATACCATAAATTGAATGTAGTTATATGCAAGAGCATCTCGGTGATATTCCAAGAAAATACTTTACATACGCACTCTCCACTGAACACTATAAAAACAGTTATTTGACATTGTGAAAAGCATGTTGGGAGCAGTGGTGAGAAAATGAAGAAAGAGAATCATGGAATTGACTAGGCTCTACCAAGGAGGAAGCAGGGTAATGTGACTTGTCTATTCTTTGATAATCAGCACATCTCGTGGCTTCCCTTGGCTTTAACAGACAGCAGTCACACTGATTTAAAAACATGTTTTAGCAGAAGATGGCCCAGTACAGGGGAAAGTCAGGGCCAAGAAGTGGGAGTGAGTGGGTAGGGGAGCAGGGCGGGGGAGGGTATAAGGGACTTTTGGGATAGCATTTGAAATGTAAATGAAGAAAATATCTAATAAAAATAAAATAAAAAAGAAAACATGTTATACCTATATTCCAGGATGAAAAGAAACTTGAAAAAATCCTGATCCACCCCCAATTTGCTCTATCCCTTTATCAACTTTCTCCAAATGTGGGAAAACGGATTCCAACATTTCTCATTCACAAGAATATGCTTACATTTCTACAATGGGAGCCAAACAGTGTAGTCTTTGTGTCTTGGATGCAATATCCTTAATTAAAAACCAAAGAATTAGTACTGGAAATCAATGCCATTGCTTGTTCATGTACTCCACCACTGAGCTACACTGGCAACCCCTTAAGACTTGGTCATTAAACAAAAGTCTTCGTTTTACTGATATTTCAGCTTTAAAAAAATACACAGATGTGCATGGTGATCCACACCTGTTATTCCAGCACAGTGGATACTGAGGCTGGATTGTTAGTGCAAAACAAACATCTGGATCGTACGTCAAGACACTGAAAAAAATCCTCATTGGTCTGATTTAAGCTGAAAAGTTAAAGAGCAAGGGAGGAGAAATATTTTTCCTACAGGGCACACTAGAAATGAGATCTCCTTTCAAACAACTGGTGAATGGTGGGATCCATGGATATCAGATACTAAAGGCACCCTACATGCACACTCGACAGATGCAGCCTTCTGATTTTGAATATATCACCAGACTTCTCTTATAGTTGATAAAAGAAACAGGAAAGATCTAGCCATATCTATGCTAATGAAAGGGAGAAGGCCCTATAAAACCTTTGGTCTTGCCAATTGTGGCTCTGTAGTTCTAACAAAAACACTGAATGCATTAAAGGAAATACACTTGGCCAAGTTGGTTGTAAAAATCTACCAAATATAAACTCTGATTCTAAACATTTGATTATACACAAATGCACCTCTGTGTGTGTCTCTGTTCTATCTCTGTGTTCTCTCTCTCTCTCTCTCTCTCTCTCTCTCTCTCTCTCTCTCTCTCTCTCTCTCTCTCTCTCTCTCTCTTGTGAAAACCCCAAATCTAGACCTAAGTCTGATAAAGCACACCACACTTGTCATACGTGCTGAGTACTTTGGTTTTATGTATTCTACATGGACAAAAGGCTTTGTTTTATTTTCATAATTGTAGTTAGAATTGAACCTAAGACCTAGTAAATGCTAGATGCATGCTTTACCAGGGAGCCAGTCCTGTGGAAGAAGTTAGAAGACTTAATTGTTTTGTTTTGTCCTCTAAGCTGTTTTGGTTTTTTCTCTAAGTATTCACAGATGTGAGCACATCTTTTATCTAGCTCAGGAATCCTGTGTCAGTGACATATTTGTATGCAGAGTGGGTGGCAATGGGAAGGCTTCTGCACAGCTGGCTGAGCTGTGCTCCATTGGAAGTGCATATCTGCCCAAAGCTCTAACAGAAGGACCCATGTCTTGAGGGACACCACCTTTCAGGACTGTAGACGAGAAGTTGCTCTAACTGGGCTACCAACCCCAGAAACAAACTTCATCAACATAACCGAAGCTGATAGTCAACCTCAGTTGCTAAAGACTGGCTAAGCATTTTGTGATTGGCTGAAACTTGGGATCTAGAAATGTTTCTGTTATCTGAGACAAGAAACTGACCACAAATCTTCAAATAACTTACAGAACTTCCACTTTTTCCTTCTTTTTTTCTTTTTTTTTTAAATTTATTCTCTCATACAATACATCCTGACCGCAGCCTCCCCTTCCATCCATGCCTCCCCCCACCCCCTGTCTCCCACTCCTCCTCTGTTTCCCTTCAGAAAAGATCAGGCCTCCCAGGGATATCAGCCAAACATAGCATAACGAGATGCAATAAGAGTAGGCACAAGCCTTTGTATAAAGACTGGACAAGGCAACCCAGGAGCAGGCAAAAGAGTCAGAGACACCCCAACTACCACTGTTAGAAGTTCCATAAGAACACCAAACTACACAACCATACCAGGTAAGACCCGTACAGGCTGTGATTGTCACATCAGTCTCTATGAACCCCTATATGAACTCTGCTAAGTTGGTTCTGTGGGTCATGTTCTCCTGGTGTTCTTTACACCCCACCCCGGGCACCTACAATCCTTCCTTTCCCTTTTCTGAGGGGTTCTCCTAAGTCCATCCAATGTTTAGCTGTGGGTCTCTGCATCTGCTTTCATCAGCTGTCCAAGGAAGGCTCTCTGATGACAATTGGGCTAGGCACCAACCTATGAATATAGCAGAATGGCATTAGGAATTAGTTCACTGACTTTTATTTTTGTCAGCCATATTTGGTTCTACCTAGGTCTCTGAACAATCCAGCTTCCAATTATAAAATTTCTTTTTTTTTTTTTTGAGAATTTGACGTGACTACTGTATTTACATTATTTCTCCTTCCTCCAACTGCTCCCCATGTCACTCCAACTCCTCCTCAAACTTACAACCTCTTATTCTTTAATTAGTATTGCTACACACACACACATACACACACACACACACACACACACACACACATACACACACACACACACACACACACACACAGATACATATAAACCATCACTATTTTCTAAACATCAGTATAAGGTGCTAGGCAATGCTGCAGGCTGTATTACTCCTGATATACTAGCTTACTTTGTTGATGTGGGACAGCCCCACATTGACCAAGCCAGCTCAGTCAGTAAACAGGGTCTCAAGGGAGGGGAGATTGAAAATGAAGAACAATTGGACAAAATTAGAACATGACTCCAGTCAGTACATTGACTGAAGCAGTTTTATTTCTCTCCAGCCTGCATTTACATTATTCTAGGTATATCCAAAAGACATGGTAAGTTCTTAGGTCAAAGACAAAGGAATCAAGCAAAGTAGTAAACAAAGAGATCACACAAGAAAGTAACCAAGTAAAGTCGTAAGCAAAGCCCCATGGCCACTGTTTCTAATATTCTTCCCTGAGCCTACTTCCTTGTCAAAACCTCTCAATACCACATGGTGGCACATGCCTTTAATTCCAACACTTGAGAAGCAAAGGCAGGAGGACTTCTGTGAGTTCGAGGCCAGCATAGTCTATCTATGTAAGTTCAAGCCAGTCAGGAGCTACATAGTGGGACCCTGTCTCAAAACACCAAAAAATAAATAAATAAATAAAAAGTTGCTTAAGGATTAGAAAGATGTCTCAGACAGACCATTTGCTGAGTAAGCATAAGAAACCAAATTCAAATCCTAAGAATCCACAAAAAAAAAAAAATCAGGTATGGTTTTCGTGAATATACACAAAAGACTCCTCCCCTAAAGGAAAATGACATTACTTCTTTGAATTCTTTGAGCATTTGCCTATAAAGAGTACTTAGAACATAGGGGAACATGAAAATTCAATGAAGAGTAGATGCCTCTGCTGCAGTTCATATTTCTCCCAGAATCCCTTGGCTTCTCATTTCCTTGTAGTATATGCTTTTGGTGGTTTATCTTCATGCCTTTTATTGAACAGGTGCACACAACTCTTAGGCACAGTACATATTGAGAAGTGGTCCAGAGAAGACTCTGCTCATGGAATGTTGCCTTTTAGCCAAAGTGAACAGAAGATGATGTTTGTATCCCTTGAGGGGTGAACTTCCATTAGTGATGGAATGACATGGGGTTCTGTAAGTCATCTCCTTTGCTGTAAAGTTCAGACAACTAATCCAGAATTATTATACATTCAAAACTAAAGCTATTCTGTGTAACACCACATTTACCATTGAGATCTTCCTGACTGATGATCACTCTTTAAATTCCTTTCTTCAGAGAAAAAAACAGTAAATAATTTGAAAAAAAAAAAGAATATTAGATACTATTTCCATAAAACCTGATCTGAAACATTCCCACATATGAACTGCCTTCTCCCATTCCCTAATTTAATACACTAAGTACCATCTACTAAATGAATCTGGCTCGTATTTTTTTTTTAAATCTCAATGATGTATGGGTGTCTTTACAGCAGAGCCATTCCTTGTTTTTTCTTGGTTCAGAGAGCAAAGGAGAAAAAGACTTTAACTGGCTTTCCTCTCCATCCCATACGTAAAATGATGGTGACAGTAAACATTTTCCCTACTTGGAAAGGAAAAGGAACAGAAGTAGTCATCTGATACAGCACTTCCAAAATTCTACCCTGCAGTTTTGTTTTAAATGAAGAAAATTCTGAATCAGGCCCTAACATCAAGGGAAATCCTTTTACTCACTCATCTTTACAGTCCTCAGATCTCCCTTTAAGCAGTTCTTTCTTTTCTATTTTGCTCTTTGTCATGCCTAGGTTAAGTTATTGAAGGACATATATGTCCTCTTTCCATATGTGTAGGTTTTTCTGCTTTATTTTTGAAAATTGGGTAATCAAAAGTAGTGTTAAATGTATATATTTTTGTATGTATACATATGTTTGAAAGAAAAAATTATACAGTTTCAAGATAGCTATTAAGTCTTAAATAGTGAAAGAATTTTTTTTTTTACTGTTTCATTTGTTTTACCCAGAATTATGACTGCTCTCCTGGTATGCAACTCTTAAGTGGCTAGTAGTGGGGTGGGACAAATGGCTCAGCAGTTCCTAGTACTTGATGCTATTGCAGAGGACCAGTGTTTGATTCCCCAGTATCTGAATAGCAGCTTAGAGCTGTCTGTGACTCCAGTTCCAGGGCATCTGGTACCCTCCTCTTCTGATCTCTATGGGCACAAGAAATGTACACAGTACACACATATATATACATATAAGCAAAACTCTCATGCACATAAAATAAAAATAGCATTTATGAAGCAGATAAGTGAACAGATGAATAAGCAAAAGCCATTGTATTCTTGTAATGGAAGATTATTCGTCCAAAGCAGAAGGAAATTGTAACACTTGCTACAGGGTGGACTAGGCTGAGAAACATGTTACATGACACAAGTCCAATGCCACTGTTCTAAGATTGTGTAGTCCTATTTATATCAGAATACACAAACACAAAGAAAATGTACAGTAATTTTATTTTTATTATGTTAAATTTTTTGTGTGTTCTCATGTATACACACACACACACACACACACAATGTAGATGCCTACAAATGCCAGAAATGTCAGATTACTTGGAGTACATTTGTTGTTGTTGTTGTTGTTGTTGTGGTGGTGGTGGTGGTGGTGGTGGTGGTGGTGGTGGTGATGGTAGTGATTTTGTTTTTTGTTTTTAGATGCCTGATGTCTGTGCTAGGAATCAAAACTAGAAAGATACTTTGATAGACCAGTGTGTGCTCTTAACCACTGAGCCATCTCTCAAGCACCATAAATTGTGATTGGGGAGGTATGACAAGGAAAAAAAATGAGAAATGGCCACTAATTGTTATAGTATTTCCTTTGGGGATGATGAAAGTGTATTGGTTTTACAGTTTTTAACGTAAATGCTATTTGGCAAATGTCAAAATATAAGCATATTAGGGCTGTGGATATAGTTCAGTCTGTATTATGCACATACAGTCCTAGCTCTGGTGAAGCGAATGGAGACAAGAAGTTCCATGAGACATGCTGGCCAGTCACCCAAGACTAGTTGGTGAGCTCCAACCAAGTGAAAGACCCAGTGTTTAAAAAAAAAAAAAAGCTGGAGGTTCCTGAGGATGGACATGTGAGCTTGACCTCTATCCCCACACACAAGTACAAATACACACATACACATTCACACCAGAACACATAAACATGAATGCACACATGTTCAAAACTGTGGTAAAATACAATTACACTTGGAATGATACATGACTATAATGAATGGCCATGTTTGTGGTTATTTTAGATATAGTTTAGAGATTTGGCACATGTTTTGCTGGTTTCGTTTCTTTCTTTCTTCATACATAATGAGTGGATATTATCCCTCTCATCATGAATGTGGATGCACAATATCCCTCTTTGCATATACGCAATGCTGAAGAAGACAAGAAGGGATAAAGAAGGCCATAACAACATTCATATTTTCCCAAGTAGTTTTATAGATGTAAGAAGGTTTGCTGATACCTCCACTCTTATCCTGAACCTTACAGTATTTAAGAGGGATGCTTTATTGAAGTGCAATTCGAATAAATATATCAGAAGTACTTGAAATACACATTTTAATCAAATTTCTGCACGTTTATACCTTGTCCATACTTTATGCATCACTCCTCAAATTTTACCTACACCTCTTCATCCCCCCTTAGCAATCACTAAAATGTTCTCTGAGTATAGATTCATTTGCAGATTCTAGAATACGTGGGTCTTTGTTAGGGTTTTACTGCTATGAAGAGACACCATCACCATGGCCACTATTATAAAGGCAAACATTTAATTATGGCTAGTTCACACTTTCAGAGGTTCAGTCCATTATTATCATTGTTGGAAGCCTAGCAATATGCAGGCAGATGTACTGGAGGAGCCAAGAGTTCTATATCTCCATCTAAAGGCAGCCAGGAGGGTCTGAAGAGCTTGAGCACTAGGAGACAGACCTTAAGGCCCACCCCACAGTGATGCATTTCCTCCAACAAGGCCACACATACACCAACAAGGCCACACGTCCTAATAATGCCATTTCCCATGGGCCAAGCATATTCAAGCCACCACGACATGTAAATGGGCTCAGACATGTACCCCTTTTTGTGCAACTTCATTCATTCAAAACTATTGTGAGTAGAATGACTGGATCCCATGATAAACAGATGTATTAACTTTTTAGGAAACCACCTAGATCTTTTATCTATGTCATTTGCCATTTTCCCTAGCAGTATATGAGGATTTCATTTGAGTCATATTTAGTACTCCTAAATATTTAGTACTTCATTTGAGCCATATTTAGTATTTACACTTTATTCATTGTAAATAGGAAAATGCATGTCACAGCTTATTGTTTTTCATGAAGAGAATTCAGGTCAGGAGCCAAGAGGCAAAAGCTGAGGCAGAGAACACAGAGGAGTGCTATTTACTGGCTTGCTCATCATGGCTTGGTCAGCCTGCTTTCTTATGCATGCCCAGGGATACCATTGCCCACAGTGGCAATTACATTAATGATTAACCAAGAAAATGACCCACAGACATGCTTACAAACCAATTTGATGGTGATAAATTTTCAATATATGTTTTTTCTTCCAAAGTGACTCTAGTTTGTGTTGAGTTGACAAAAATCTAACCAGTACAACAGACAATGATTTTTATCTTCAAATATGGTATTAACTGTCAACCCCTTGAAGGGTCTTTTATCTTTTCTGGACTGATGTTTCCTTCTTGGCTTAGCTTGCTAAACTATCTTATCAGAAATAAGAATGAACAGAGACTTACTCTTAAAAAAAATTGGTGAGAATACAAACTCTTCCTTTGATGATAAGTATAATTCCAGTTGGGTCTGGATTTCATAAGTATCTGAGTCAGCTGGTAAGAGTACTTATGATACAAGTACGAAGACCTGAATTCAAATCTGTATCATCAGTGTGAAAAATCAGTGAAAGAAACCCTGCCTTAAATGATCAAGGCTGGGAGTGATGGAGTTTGGTGCCCAATATCCCCTTATGTCCTCTTCATGAATGTAGATTCAAACATACCTTGAATACATATGTGTGAATGCATCACACTCATGCATACATGAACAATTTAAGGAATTTTTAAAAGGAACACAGGTCTTTCTGAAAATGTATAGAAAGTTATGCACACATTAGAAATTGCTGAAAGCTCTGATGGCTTAGCAGTTACATTGTTATATTTGTTTGTCCCCTTCAAGACACTGCCAAAAAGCCACTGCTTTTATCATGCAAGTCTGAAAATATTATCTCAGAATTATGACTCTGTTCAATGGAAACTTAATTTTCTACTCCTATGGCTTCTGCTTGACATTTGTAAAGGATTTTATCCAAGTTTGGCTTTGGCAGGAGAATTACTCTAGAGTGGATCCAAGATGAAAATGTTTCCTCCATCTTATGGAAACACAAATACCATGATTCTTCCTGTCTTCCACTATAAATATTCCAGTGTCTGTGTCAGTTTCTCTTGACTACAGAACTGTTAAAATATTTCCTATCTACCAATATTTGACTTACAAAAAATCCCAGAGATGTTTAAATTTTATTAATATTTTATGTTATTAATATTAATTTATCACTCATGCCAGATACCTTTATTTGTTCATGACTGAGATTTTTATTGGAAACTGTCATCTCAGTTTCCAATACTCAGTTCATATTCTCAAGTATATGGTATGTGCAGCAAACGGGATCCACTGTGTCTTGACTAGGTTTCTCTTGCTATTATGATTATAAAAAGATAAAGAAATATTAAGATATGTTATATGGGGTGTGGTGAAGTATGAAGGAACCAGTCACACAATAGTATAGTATAGTATAGTATAGTATAGTATAGTATAGTATAGTGTAGTATAGAGTTTATTCAGGGCATGGGGAGGGGAGTTAAGAGGGTAGTAGAGGCAAAGAAAGGAAGAGAGAGGGAGAGAGTAGAGAAGTAAAGAACAGCCATGAGTACGTGGAGGGGGGAAGAGAATGGGGATAGAGGGGGAGCAAGGGGCAAAAGAGAGAGATAAGAGAGGCAAAAGAGTAAGAGAGGGAGGAGGGGTCAAGCAGCCCCTTTTATAGTGGGCCAGGCCTACCTGGCTGTTGCCAGGTAACTGTGGGGGTGGAGTCCAGACAGAATACCAACATTTCCCCATTTTGGTTTAGTTAAAAAAGGAAAAAAATTAGAAAGAGGTGATGGTGAAGCACGAATACGGTTGTCATGACATCTTGCTGCTTCATGCTGGCATTGAGAGCAATGTGTCTCCAAGGAAGCTAGAAGGATGGATATGGGGGATGTTTGTCCAGTCTGAGGAGAGTTGGCTGTTTCCTGCTGTCCAGGGTCTGTGGAGCCATCTGAGGACAGGTCAGAAGGACCAGGTCTGGTAGGAGCGTCTATGTCTGTGAGAGGAGATTGGAGCATCTGAAGTTTGCTTCTCTGGAGCTGTCCTGGATGTAGCAAGCGCCTGGACTTGACAAGATGTTGAAACATAATTATCGATAGAGAATAAGGTTAAGTATGTTTGGGAGAAAGAAAATTTTTTCTTAGGATGTACAATTGAAACTCAGAGGGATCCCACCCTCTGGAATAGATTAGTCAGATCTATTTATCTGGATGGAGCCTATTTGGTCCGTGAGAGGTAGATCTGAGTAGGTTTCCTGTACCTTATAAGTTTATAAAAGAGATAACACGAGTTAACAACACGAGCAGTCTTTAAGAGGAGCCTTTTGTGGGGCAGAAGGAACAAGATTAAAAAGTTGGATCGTATAGTGGAATATTTTATTAGAGTTAGGCAAATTTATAGGAACTCCGATAATGTTAGGACAGTGGCATAGCAAGAAGAGGAAATATGAAGCATTTAATTAATGGAAACTGAGTTTAGGTAAGGAGATAACAGATTACATCTGTGAAAGTTTTTTCCAGCTGCTGTCTTAGCTGTCAATGTAGTCAGAAGTCTGGGAAATAAACAATAATTTAGCAGTTATATTATTTTTAAAATGACAGACTCCACTAGCCAACAGTTCCTGAAGTCTCTGTGGCAACTTGGGCAGAGTCATTCTGGCTTTCAAGTGCAGAAGACACAGGGCTTTTTCTGTGGAATGGATACGTGTGTCATGAGAAATGGCTTACTTTTATTTTAGCCAAGTCATTTGACATAGAGTATCCAGTTTTTTCCACTGCGTATTTCAGTGATTATCATATCACAATGCAGGCAGCATCCTGTAGCTGTGTCCACATCTTCTGAGATCTCATGGGAGAAACTGTTAGAGGATTTTGGGAATTCTGTCTGTCATAAACTTAATAGTTAACAAACTTCTAACAAGATTGAGCACTATATAGATTGGTTATAACCGAATAGAACTTAATGACAGTAGTAAAAATCATATTCAGACAGGGTAAGGATGAAAACCTTAGATAACTTTGACAGGTTGTGTAGGTAGAGAAAAGTATATTGTTGTTTTAGCAAAGAGACATATGGCTAGGACCAAAATAAGAAAGCTGGCAGCAATGGCATAAGATCGTGGTGACAGAAAATGAGTTTGTCCTGTGACACAAACTGAGCATTGCAGGTGATGAGACCAGGCCAGGGGTGTGGGAGCATGGAAAGGTAAGCATTTGGGCCCTTTCAACTGCATAGCCCACACAGCAGAGGCTGGGTGGCAGCAGCTCCGGGGAGCTCTCGGGGGCGGGCAGCCAAACCCTTCGAGAGCTCCTGCGTGCATGCGAGAGAGTGTGCAGGTGGTCGCACACGTGGGAAAGTCTGTTCTAACAGACAGGACCTCTGGCAGGACACAAGGTGTGGGACCCACTTTTCCTAACTGCAGAGCGGGAAGGGCAACAAGTAGGATCTCGAGCAGGGGGCAGAGCCAAACCTGCATCTCAGGCAAACTCGCTGAATCAGCAGGCTGCAAATGAGAGGGGGGGGGGGAGGGGAAGGTCTAAGCTATGATAGCAGACTGACCCAAGGGTGAGATGCATCGGGGCTAAAGTCTAAGGCTCAGAGCTGGTGCTGCTGCAGTTAGTTGTCCAGGCCTGGAATTCTCAGCCGCAGGAAAGAAACTGTCTCCAAGGAGAGGGAAATCTCACCCAAGAGAAAGAGTCCTAAAATGAGGGTCAGGGACAGTTGCTCTGGGGCTGGGGGCTTACCAGAGAGCATGAATCTCTTGTGATGGCTGAGGTGTGACGCAAACCTGCAGAGTTTCTAGATCTCAGTCATAGCACCAATGTTGTGATTATAAAAAGATAAAGGGGTATAAGAATATGATTTACGGGGGTGTGGAGAGGTGTGGGGGAAGGGGATATCTCAGTAGGCCTATGCCAAGGCATCCCTTCCCCCTGAGGGACCAGCCATACTATAGTATAGTATAGAATAGAGTTTATTCATAACATGGGGATGGGAGTTAAGAGGGTAGTAGAGGCAGAGAAAGGAAGAGAGAGGGAGAGAGTAGAGAAATAGAGGCAGGCCATGACCATGTGGAGAGAGGGGGGAAACGGAATGAGGAGAGCAGGGGAACAAGAGGGCAAGAGGCAAGAGAGAGAGGCAAGAGAACAAAAGTAAGAGAGAGAAGAGGGGGCAAGCAGCCCCTTTTATAGTGGGCCAGGCCTACCAGGCTGTTGCCAGGTAACTGTGGGGAGGAGAATACTTGGCTGTTGCAGGGTAACTGTAGGGGTAGAGTCCAGACAGAATACCAGCAGCTGTGATAACACCATGACAAAAAGCAACTTAGGGAGGAAAGCATTTATTTCATCTTACAGTTCCTAGCTCACACTCCATCACTCAAGGAAGTCGGGGCAGGAACTCAAGGCAAGAATCTGGAGGCAGGAACTGATGCAGAGGCTATGGAGGAATACCGCTCACTGGCTTGCTCCCCTTCACTTGATAGTTTGCTTACATATACACCCAGGAGCAAGTGCCCAGAGGTAGCACCACCCGCAATTAGCTGGACTCTGCCACTTCAATCATGAATCAAGAAAATGCCCTATGGGCTTGCCTACCAACCAATTTTATGGAGGCATTTTCTCAATGGAAGTTATCTTATCCCAAGCGACTAACTTGTGTCAGGTTGACAAAAACCTAACCACACACTCTGTTTATTTGCTTATTGAAGATGCCCTTTTTCTGTATCAAATCATTCAAAAAATGTATAGTATAAGCCTAGTCAAGCTACTCCAAGATCCTCAAAGTATGGCATCTCTTTCTGTTTTCAAGACAACTGTCTATCAGCATTGTGCTCCAGCCAAGAATGAAGGCAAACTCTCAGAAACACACACATGAACTACCTTTGTGGAGTGATACCTTGAAAACAGCATATTTTTGCTTACCTGAAGTGAACTAAATTTAGTCTCATGAGCACATCAAATTTCAAAGAAGTATGAAATATCATCCTGAGTTGAGAAACCTGGCTAAAACAAATGAGTTAGTTATATAACTAGAGAAAGGAAGCGTGGATATTAGTGAAGGGGGTAGGGTTGCAGGAGAGTTCTGTGTTGGTAGGAAAGCGGGAGGGGGGTTGGTATAAGCAAAAAGGGGACATTGTGGTGGGAGGGGCATATGTATGTAAGCTCTATGGACATAATTGGGATGCTGCTATATGAGTTAAAGTCATAACCACATGTCATTTCTTGGTTTTGAGCATAGATTCTATGTCCAGTAGCCAAGAAAATCTTACATTGTATAGGAAAAAATAAGAAAAAAAATCAGATGTGTGCCACCTTTCTGAAAATCCTTATTCTTTGGGGCTACAATTTGGAGAGGAAGAAATTTGAGCTCCCACTTGCCCCCCTCTTTCTCTCTCCCTCCCCCCCTCTCTCTCTCTCTCTCTCTCTCTCTCTGTATGTATATATATATATATATATATATATATATATATATATATATATATATATATATATAAACGGTTTCCTAAAAAGAATTGGGACACATTTGAAATAGGCACATGACTATGACAGAGTACACATCTGTCACAGCAATCACTTAAAATAGTTTTCAGACGAATGAACCTATTGTTCATTTTCTTTGGCAGTTCCAAGTACAAGTAAGGTTGGGGCAAAGACACCACCATTGCGCCCCATATTCCTGCCACCAACTAGATTTGGCTGAGGTCACTGCAATGGTTTTTTGCACTTTTTCTTTCTTCCCCTCAGTGTTTGTATGTTTTCTAAGCTAGGTCATATTTGGCTGATGCCCTAGCTAGGCTGTTGAAAGGCAACTAAGAGAACAAAGCCAAACTAACCAGATCTATGTAGAAACACAGCTACATCTATGAAGGTGTCCAGGGCCTTAGTGAGGCTTTTAGGCACCCTGTGCATGGCCTCTGCTTCTGTTTACTTTGCAGCTATCTTCATTCTCCTCCTTTTTGTGTCAGCTCTAATCTGAGCATGCAGAGAAATAGCCATAACATTTCAGGATCATTGGAAGGGAAAAGCATTTTTCCTTGGTTATATGATAGTTTTAGGATTATAGTGGGAACTGCAATATGCAGCATATAACTATTCTTTATGACTTATGGAGTTATTATCCTCTTACACGCGTTCTCGTGACCGGCCAGGAAGAACGCAACAAACCGGAATCTTCTGCGGCAAAACTTTATTGCTTACATCTTCAGGAGCCAGAGAGCAAGAGAGCAAGAGCTCTATTGCTTACATCTTTAGGAGCCAGAGCGCAAGAGCACTAGAGTGCAAGAGCCAGAGCAAGAGTGCAAGAGCAAAAGCTCTATTGCTTACATCTTTAGGAGCCAGAGAGCAAGAGCGCAAGAGCTTTATTGCTTACATCTTTAGGAGCCAGAGCGCAAGAGCGCAAGAGTGCAAGAGAGCAAGAGGCAGAGCAAGAGAGCAAAAGGGGAGAATGGCGAAACCCCGTCCCTTTTAAGGAGAATTATTCTCCGCCTAGGACGTATTACTCCTTGATTGGCTGCAGCCCATCGGCCGAGTTGTCGTCACGGGGAAGGCAGAGCACATGTAGTGGAAAACTACCCTTGGCACATGCGCAGATTATTTGTTTACCACTTAGAACACAGGATGTCAGCGCCATCTTGCAACGGCGAATGTGAGGGCGGCTCCCTACATTATCCCATTTATGCTGGGAGTATTTTCAGCAGAATACCTGCAGATGTTGATGCTTTATGAAAATTCCCTTTGCAGGAGATACCTGCCATGTCCAAGTTGTTATTCCCTTCTTGGGAGCAGTCAATGCCTAATAACTCTTTGCCCCAAGTGTATCAGTTCAAATCTCCTCGTCAAAACTCAAAACAAGTGCCTAGCTCTCTACCTTCAGAGTTCCTTTCATCCCACAACTGTCCAAGTGCATTCCGTTGGGAACTCCCTACATGCTCATTGCTGTCTCAAGAGTCCACTTTTTGGGGAACCTTATTTTCAATGAGAAGTAAAGAAATGTTCAAAGGTCTATAAAATAAAATTAAAAAACAAAAAAAAAAAACAAAAAAAAACATTTATCACTGGTATTTGTGTGTGTGTGTGTGTGTGTGTGTGTGTGTGTGTGTGTATGTGAGTATAACATGTCACTGGTATGTGTGTTAAACATTTATTAATGGTATGTGTATGTGTAGAATATTTATCGCTGATTTATGTTTGTGTATGAAGCATTTATCACTGGGATGTGTGTGTGTGAAAAATATCACTGGTATGTATGTGAAACATTTATCACTGTAAGACCTGAAATCACTATTCCTTTCTCCTTGTTTTTTATGCCTGGAAATAGGAAGCAACCATGTTTTTTTTTTTTTTTCTGAAAAATAAATTCAATATATTTATTGAAAAAAAAAAAGGTCTCCTCTCCTACTTTGGTATCCTTCTGTAACAAATGAATTCCTGTTAGGGGGGACAGTGGTGATGCCATAAATGGATAACAAGTGGATTTGCCCTCTAAGCTGGATTGGAATAAATGTCTCCTACCTAAGTCTTATACTGACAATATTAGAACTGACTCAAACTGGGGCTCTGGCAGCAGCGAACAATATGCAGGAGATGCCATGTCGGTATTCAACGGTGTCTGAAGCATCAGCTTCCTGCCTCTAGGTTTTTCTTAGTATTCATTGAGCCCACTGCCATAGCTAATCCAACAGTCACTGTTTTATTTGTGTAATGGATAACAACTACACATATTGTTTACATATGTATTATAAATGGCATACACCTTCTAAAAAGCCTTCAGTGGATATTCACAGATCATGTTATATATAATTTTAATTTTCTTGTTGTAATTTCTTCTTGTTTCAACTCACACAGAAAATCAAAGCATAATATTATGCTATTAGTCACACACACACACACACACACACACACACACACAACCAACCAACAAACCAAACAAACAACCAAACAAAAACCCTCGCTGTTCACTATTTGAGCATAGACAGAAGCCAGGAATGGTACAAGTCAGGCTTTCAGAAACATGGTTGACACCTTAGGAAGTTGTTTGACACTTCCCTTGAGAAACACTCACCTGTAATTCTGGGCTCTAAGACTAAACAGGTTGCATTCTCCTCTATGAAAAACCACATATTTGGGGCTCCAGTTTACCTCTTCACCCCCCTTTCCCACCATCCCAGCCCATGATAACTTTATCTCACCCTTTACTGTTTAAATATGAGACAGCTGTCACCCCACAGGCCCATTGGTTGAACATTTGGTCCTCAGATGTTGGAACTCTCTTGGTGAGGTTTGGAAAAACCTCAAGAGATAGGAAGATATAGGCCACTGGAAGTGTGCCTCTGAATGTTAAACCTGGCCTGTAGCCCCCCATCTGTTTCCTGTCTACCCCAAGGTGAACACCCCCCTGCTCCTCCACACTTTTTCACCACCACAATATTCTGTTTCACCTTAAGCCAAGAAGCAGCAGAGCTACAGAATAAGGACTGAACTCTTTGAAACTCTGTACAGAATAACCTTTCCTCCTTTGTATTTGGGGGGGGGGGGGTATTTTGATCACAGCTTTGCAAAATTAATTGTGGTCTTACTGTGCCACACAGCACATCTCTACATTTCTGGTCACTTTGTTGCCTCTGATTCCATATTTCAAAACCAAAACTAAGCCTCAAATACTTCATGATGACTTTTATTTATTTTATTCATGCATGCATGCATGCATTTATTCATTTACTCATTTCAAATCCTAATCATTGTCCCTCCCTCCTGATGCCCCCTCCAACAGTCGCTCCCTCATTCTCCCCTCCCCTTCTCCTCTGAGAGAGTGGAGCACACCCCTGGTTATCCCCCACAACCTGTCACATCAAGTCTCTGCAGGACTGGGTGCTTCTTCTCCCACTGAAGCCAGACAAGACAGCTGAGTTAGGGGAATGTATTCCACAGACAAACAAGAGCTTTAGTAAGAGCCCCTGCTCCAGTTGTTTGGGACCCACATGAAGACTGAGCTACACATCTGTTACAATTTGGGGGTGGGGTAGGGAGTGCTAGGTCCAGCCCATGTATGTTCCTTGGTTGATGGCTCAGACTCTGAGAGCCGCAAGGGTCCAGGTTACTTGACTCTGCTGACCTTCCTGTGGAATCTCTGTCCCCTTTATCCCACCTATAAGAAATCAGGGACAGGGGATGGAGCAGAGACTGACAGAATGGCCAAGGAAGAACCAGCCCAACTAGAGACTCGTGATGACTTTATTAACCACTCCAGCCCACGTTGAATTTTTTCCTATGTACCACTTGTAGTGCTACATGGCAAATGCTTTGGGTAATTTCACTCTTTTCTTTTATCATATTAAGGGTAAGCAGTACAATAAGGAACTAACAAGTCAGTAAGCAAAGTCCCGTGATTACTCCCATGACAGTTGTTTCATGATGACCAAAATACTTGAGCCCACTTCGGTTGTCCAAGCCCCAAATCTTGGCCAAAGCCTACTTCTTTTGTTACACTCTAAGATTAAAATTCCTGCCTTACCCTACTTCCCTATTATAACCTAAAGTTAGATTTTTGCTGAAACTTACTTCCTTAGATACCCTAATGCCAGATTCCTGCCTGAGCTTATGTCTCTGCCACGGCCAATGTCAGATTCCTGCCTGAAGCCCATTTTCTTGTCTTTGGCCAATGTCAGACTCCTGCCAAGCAGCACCCCAAAGGCTCTCCACAATGATAAATAGCTGACATAAACAACTTAAAAGGAGGAGATTTATTTGGGCTCAAAGTTTGAAAGGTTTTAGTCCATGACCTATATAAAGCCCATTATAAGACAGAAACATCATGGAAATAAGCACTGGTTTCAAAGAAAGCTATTTGCCTTTAACATCCAAGAAGTAAGGAGAGCAGTAAGATCCTAGGATCAGCGAATATGTGTTCAGGGCATTCTTCCAGTGAATTTCTTTCACCAGCGAGGCTATATTTACTGCTTTATACTACCTTGTAAAACAACTAAGGATCAGGTCTCCAATATATTAGCCTATAGGAATAGTTCAAATTAAACATTTATGATTTGAAAAAGTATTGACAAAGAATTGCAAAGTTTATAAGACATTAAATATATATTTTATATTATGTATTCTATACAGTACATACATATATATATGTATGTCTTCCAAATTTTTTCTCTAACACATTTTTATACAATTAAGTGACTCTTGCATGTAACCACAAGGACACAGCAGCTTAATCACTTTAAGAACATTTAACCACTATAGAGTTATTCAGATAGTTTGCACACCAGCTAAACATCAAAATCTTTAAGATACATTCAAATAATTAATTCTTTAATTTCCAACTTCAAAATTAAACAGATATCTTTTTAAAAAGATTCATTTATTTATTATTATATGCAAGTAGAGTAGCTGTCTTCAGACACACCAGAAGAGGGCATCAGATCTCATTACGGATGGTTGTGAGCCATCATGTAGTTGCTGGGATTTGAACTCAGGACCTTCGGAAGAGCAGTCAGTGCTCTTAGCCGCTGAATCATCTCGCCAGTCCCCAAACAGATACCTTAATACATAAGATTAGATAACAAAATGCTATAGACTAAGTAATGTATTACATGAAATGAATTTACCCTGCACAGTTCTAGATGCTGGGAAATCTGGGATGAAGGTTCAGTGCAACTGACTCTGGTGAGGAATTGGGTGATTATTTGTAGATGAAGCCTACTCAGTGCATTTCCTGTTAGAAGGGTAAAATATGTTCCTTCAGTCCTCTTTCCAAAGTGACACATCCCATTCATGAACAATCTGATCACCTGAATTATCTCTCTAGGTTTTATCTCTTAATATCCTTAAATTACCTTAGTGTTATAGTTTCAACAGTTGGATTATAGAGGAACACAAACATCAGAACATAGCAACAAGAACTGTAGAATGAATGAATATCGATGGTTTGGGGAAAATTATTTATACATTCCACATATGAGCCACCAGAGTGAAATACTGCTATGGTATAGTGCTTAGTATTCTCAAACTGGTGAATGAACATAAAATGATCACACACTGTGCATTAACATTTTTGTAAGAAATGTCATCTCAAATATATATTGAAATTTTCATAATTAGATACTTTTGAACTGTTATTTCAAGCTCCCTCATGAAAGATTTTCCAAAACTTATATAAACAATAGAATTAATAAAGTAAAATAGGGTGAGTACTTAGCATGTTCTCTTTTCCAGTGACAATGATGAGCAAATGGGACACTGCCTCCATTTGCATCCAAACAATTTTAGCCATTGGAAAATGCAAAGAAACAAATTCTAGCATGGGTCCAAGTACTTTGTACAAATAGATTGATGCTATTAAGCTGGGATTTTCGTTATCTACTGTGGGGTAATGAATCAAGTCAAAATTGAATCAACACTGATCATTTCTTGCCTGTGGGTCACTTTGGGTTAGTTGGACGGTTTTCACACACAGCCTTTCATGTCTCTGCAGTTGAATGGTTATAGGAATTAAGGTAATCTTGAGCATTTCCTTATTCCCATGTCTTAATACTAATGAAAAGACTATAGAAACTCTGTATAAGAAGAATGGCAATGTCACATAGTAAGAATAGCATAAGGAACAGTGATGCCTATAGCTATTTTGGAAAATTCATAGCATATGGCATATAAGAATGATCTGTTAGGATCAGGGGTAGTTTTCTGAAGAAGATTAATATATTAATATAAGATCTGAAAGCAAGGAGATGTTTTGCAAAAAAAAAAGTATAGGAAAAACAAGCAGACAAAAATATATGAAGTCAGAACAGAACAGCCCTTGGGACAGAAAAGATGGATGAGGCAAGTTGATGTTGTGTAGTAGGGATACAGGGTCCAGATTAAACAGAACTTTCTTATCTATGGTCAGGGTTTCACTCTAATCCATAAACATGTTATGGTCCTAAGCAGGCAGATGGCAGTTGACACTAATTATACTAAATGAAGAGAATACTGAGGTTGCAGAAGGATCAGAAATAGATGCAGAGAATTACTTAGGTGACCATGAATTCTTGAAGTGAGACATGATTGGAGGTAGCATTGGCTAAGAGTTATAAGGAAGATGGAGAGACATAGCTGTACTCAAGCACTCTAAGAAAGAAAAATCGATGAGACCTACAGATGAGTTGGTGAATGGGATGTAGTGGAAGGCACGAGTCAAGGGTCGATTGTGGTCCCTTGTGTATATTTGAAAAGTTGAGGTCCAGTACATGTGGAGTTGAGGTAAGCTTAAGCAATCAAAATTAATGGAATTAGTAGTACACATTAGTTTATTGACAGCTTATAGCTGGTCATATTGCTAGAAGTAGTAAGTTGTTATCAGTAGTGAATGCTTTCTAGGGGACTATAAGAGTAATAACTAAAATATGTCTGCTGGGGTCATCGGTGTGCAGGTCATGTCATTACAGGATGAGTTGTTTTCCTCAGGAGTATGATGCTGGAAGATATTGTGGTACTTTTCCTGAAGAAATAAACAGATGCATATTCATCTCAGACCAGGCATTAATGACAAAACAAATAAATAATTACACTCAAGTCCCACTTAATGAATTTAATTGAGATTATTTAAAGGAGAATGGATACAGAGTTCTTTGCAAGAGCCTGATAAATTTGAGTGTCTACACCACTAAAAAATTGTTTTCCTTCCCTGGCAACTGGTTAGCTGCGTGGGGATCATTACAAAGGGACAAGATTTTGTATGTCCCTTTCCCCTCCACGAGGGCATGTTAATGGATGCAGTTTTGTGCAGGTATTCAAAGATGCTGAAAATTCAAGAAAGTAATGTCAATGACATATCTTTTTAGTTTTTATGTATTTATTTTTTATTAGATATTTTCTTCACTTACATTTCAAATGTTATCCCGAAACCCTCCCCCCAGCCTGCTTCTCTTCCCATCCACTCCCACTTCTTGGCCCTGGCATTCCCCTGTACTGGGACATATAAAGTTTGCAAGACCTAGGGGCCTCTCTTCCCAATGATGGCCGACTAGGACATCTTCTCCTACATATGCATCTAGAGACATGAGCTCTGGCGGCACTGGTAAGTTTATATTGTTGTTCTACCTATAGGGTTGCAGACCCCTTCAGCTCCTTGGGTAATTTCTCTAGCTCCTCCATTGGGGGCCCTGTGTTCCATCCTATAGATGACTGTAAGCATCCACTTCTGTATTTGCCAGGCACTGGCATAGCTTCATACGAGACAGCTATAACAGGGTCCCTTCAGCAAAATCTTGCTGGCATATGCAATAGTGTCTGGGTTTGGTGACTGATTATGGGATGGATCCCCGGGTGGGGTAGTCTCCGTTTAGTCCATCCTTTCATCTTTGTTCCAAACTTTGTCTCTATAACTTCTTTCATGGGTATTTTGTTCCCTATTCTATGGAGGAATGAAGTATCCACACGTTGGTCTTCCTTCTTCTTGATTTTCTTGTGTTTTGCAAATTTTATCTTGGGTATTCCAAGTTTCTGGGCTAATATCCACTTATCAGTGAGTGCATATCTAATGACTTCTTTTGTGATTGAGCTACCTCACTAAGGATAATATCCTCCAGATACATCCATTTGCCCAATAATTTCATAAATTTATTTTTTAATAGCTGAATACTAGCCCACATTTTCTGTATCCATTCCTCTGTTGAGGGACATCTGGGTTCGACACATCTTAAAGGCAGCCTTTCACAACTGAAGCAGGAGTTTAGACAGCTTTTGGGGTAGTTGAAGATGAACCGAGCAATGAGATTGTCATGTAATATATCCCACGGAGAATAAGATATATCGAGTACTAGATTTCACAGTACTAGATCATATACCCTAAAGACATATGGGTTTCTTTTTAAAGGAAGGAAGCATGAGGTAAATGGAGAACTTCATATATCTTATGTGATACAGACGAACACAATTTGAATCCACAATAGCACTACAGAGCAAATCAGGGAAGCTTTAGACAACTATACGAAAAATATTCTATAGCTCAAAATCTTCATCAGGCTTGAATGTGCTCAGCTCTTGTGCACATCATGAAACCAGTCCCATGGATTAATTTTGCTTTAGCTATTTACTAGTGTCAGAGAAAGACTGATCCTTGGAAACCGCTAGGAACACAAGGTCCCATCAGATTTGGCTAAACGAAACATTTGATTAGTTATCATTAACAAGATGATGCAAGCTAGGAAGGATTCATTGTTTTTAAATTTGGCTTTGGTTCCATACTTGGCTTCAGCCCTCAGAGCTCTGGCCAAACAGCAGGTTTTCTGTGTGTCCTCTGTTCTCCCTGAGGACCTCCCAATGAGTCAGAGGTATTCTACATCCAAGGAAAATCTTTAGGAAAAGGAGGAGTGGAAGCCTATAAGCATACATACAGAGGATAAAAGAAGGAAGGATAGAGTAAAATGGTCATGTGTGTTGCCTGCTGTTACAGCTGGAAGCACTTTTCTGTATGCTAGAAGTAATTTTCTAGCATAATAGACTCAGTAGTGATGCTGACTTTTGGAATAATTACACAAGGGTACATCAAATCTTTCCACCTACTTGCAATCATCTTTCTTTGACTTGAACTATGTCATAAGGCTGTCATTTCCAGCAAATCCTTTCTGGATGAAGCAACACTTGAAAATGCTAAGCCTCCAGGGATGTACCAAAGCATCACCAGAATTAACAAAGATTAGGAAGAGCAGGGAGAGAGTTGAAAGGATAGAGTCATCTGCAGGAAGGCAGCTCCACCATTCAATTGGCAGCATGATAACTTTGTTGTAAAGAACAGCAGAGCGAGAACTACCTCTGTAGAAACCTGAGCCAATTCTGTTAGCTCTAGACATGGGGTGCAGGAGCACCTCTGTGTGTGTATGCATGTTTGTGTGTGTGTGTGTGTGTGTGTGTGTGTGTGTGTGTGTGTGTGTGTAGGGGGCTATGTAAAACAATATAATGATAATTGTGATGAGACATATATCTGATAATAATCTGTATGCCAAAAAAGAAGTCCTTTTCAAATTTATAGCCCAATGGACACAAATTGTTTTCTCATTGCCATATTAAGCTATTTTTTGCCTTTAAAGTATTCTGTCCTGCTGTTTCCACTACTTGCCTGATAGGAAAGAGGAACAATTATGCTGTCTTAGTTAGGGTTTTACTGCTGTGAACAGACATCATGGCCAAGGCAACTCTTATAAGGGACAAGGTTTAACTGGGGCTGGCTTACAGGTTCAGAGGTTCAGTCCATTATCATCAAGGTAGAAACATGACAGCATCCAGGCAGGCATAGTGCAGGAGGAGCTGAGAGTTCTACATCTTCATCTGAAGGCTGCAAGTGAAAGACTGACTTCTAGGCAGCTAGGATGAGGGTTTTAAGGCCTATACCCACAGTGACATACTTCTTTCAACAAGGCCACACCTACTCCAACGAGACCACACCTCCTAACAGTGCCACTCCCTTGGCCAAACATATTAAAATCACCACATTCCACTCTCTGTCCTCCATAGGCTTGTACAGACATATGAGTCTATGGGGGACTATACCTAAACATAACATAATGAAAAATACATTGTGTACAACTTCCAGAGTCCCCATAGTCTATAGCAGTCTCAACAATGTTAAAAGTTCAAAGTCTCTTCTGAGATTCATCCAATCACTTAACTGTAATGTCCAAAGAAAGAAAGGAAACCAACTGGGCAAACTCCAAACTCTGCATCTCCATGATGCCAAAGCTGTCTTCAGATCTCCAATTTTTTTTCATCTTGGTTGACTGCAAAAAACTTCTTTCTCCTGGGCTGTTTCCACTCCCTGTTAGCAGCCATCCTCAGCAGATAGCCCACAGCTCTGGCATGTCAAATATCTTGGGGCCTCCAAGGCAACTTCAATGTTACAGCTTCTTGTTTTAATGTCTGGGATCCACATATGATCTTCTGGACTCCTGCAAAGGGCTTGGGTCACATCTACAGCTCTGTCCTCTGTAGCACTCTAAGGCCACTCCACTGCTGCTGCCGTTCTTGGTGATCATCCCATGGTACTGGCATCTCCAATACACTGGGGTTTTCCACTGCAACCAATAGCCTTTCACAGGTTCTCTTCATGATGCCAAGCCTCAATTTCTCTGCATGACCCCTTCAGTCTTGGGCTATCAACTGCAGCTGAGGCTGTAGCTCTACCAATGGCCTTGCTTGGCCTCTCACAGTGCCAAGCCTCAGCTGCCCTCCATGACCCCTTCATGCCTTCAAAACCAGTACCATCTAGATAATTCTTACACATTACCAAATCCAGCTGCAGCTCAGATACAGTATTTCATTTCTCTGGAACACGACTTCTTTGTACTCTCAGAAAACATTTCCAAGATTTCACCTCAGTGATGCTGTTCTCTTCTTAATTAATGCTAATTTCTTAGTTCCAGCTAACCAGCACCAATTGTCCCAGGGGTCCCTTCTACTCTGAACTCTAAAGCCAGAGTTATGTGCCCAAAGCTGCTGAGTTCTGCTGCTTGCTGGGGCTGAAAAATGGACCCCTCTTATTCTATTACCAGCTTTCTGTTTTTGTTTTTCGTTTTTTCTTTTTCTTTTTCTTATTTTTTTTGATATTTTCTTTATTGACATTTAAAATGTTATCCCCTTTCCTTGCTTCCCCTCCAAAAATCCCCTGTCCCTTTCCTCCTCCCTCTGCTCCCCAACCCACCCACTCCCTTTCCCAGTCCTGGCATTCCCTTGTACTGGGGCATATGATCTTCCCAAGATCAAGGGCCTCTTCCCCCATTGATGGTCGACTAGGCCATCCTCTGCTACATACGCAACTAGAGACACAGCTCTGGAGGGTATTGGTTAGTTCATATCATTGTTCCTCCTATAGGGTTGCAGACCCCATTAGCTCCTTGGGCACTGGCATAGCCTCACAAGAGACAGCTATATCAGGGTCCTTTCAGCAAAATCTTGCTGACATATGCAATAGTGTCTGGGTTTGGTGGTTGTTTATGGGATGGATCCCTGGTGGGGCAGTCTCTGAATGGTCCTTCCTTCTGTTTCAGCTCCAAACTTTGTCTCTGTAACTCCTTACATGGGTATTTTGTTCCCCATTCTAAGAAGGAATGAAGTATCCACACTTGGGTCTTCCTTCTTTCATGTGTTTTACAAATTGTATCTTGGGTATTCTAAGTTTCTGGGCTACTATCCACTTATTGGTGAGTGCATAGCATGTGTGCTCTTTTGTGATTGGGTTACCTCACTCAGGATGCTATCATCCAGATGCATCTATTTGCCTACAATTTCATAAATGTATTGTTTTTAATAGCTGAGTAGTACTCCATTGTGTAAATGTACCACATTTCTGTATCCATTCCTCTGTTGAGGGACATCTGGGCTCTTTCCAGCTTCTAGCTATTAGGAATAAGACTGCTGTGAACATGGTGGAGCATGTGTCCTTATTACAAGTTGGAACATCTTCTGGGTATAAGCCCAGGAGAGGTATTGCTGGATCTTCCGGTAATACTATGTCCAATTTTCTGAGGAACCACCAGACTGATTTCCAGAGTAGTTGTGTCAGCTTGCAATCCCACCAACAATGGAGGAGTGTCCCTCTTTCTCTACATCCTCACCAGCATCTGCTGTCACTTGAATTTTTGACCTTAGCTATTCTGACTGGTGTGAGGTGGAATCTCAGGGTTGTTTTGATTTGCATTTCCCTGATGATTGAGGATGTTGAACAATTTTCTAGGTGCTTCTCAGCCATTCGGTATTCCTCAGTTGAGAATTGTTTGTTTAGCTCTGTACTCCAGTTTTTAATGGGGTTATTTGTTTTTCTGGAGTCCAGCTTCTTGAGTTCTTTGTATATATTGGATATTAGTCTCCTCTCTGATTTAGGATAGGTAAAGGTCCTTTCCCAATCTGTTGGTGGCCTTTTTGTCTTATTGACAGTGCCTTTTGCCTTACAGAAGCTTTGCAATTTTATGAGGTCCCATTTGACGATTCTTGATCTTACAGCACAAGTAATTGCTGTTCTGTTCAGTAATTTTTCCCCTGTGCACATATCTTCAAGGCTTTCCCCTAATTTCTCCTCTATAAGTTTCAGAGACTCTGGTTTTTTGTGGAGTTCCTTGATCCATGTAGACTTGAGCTTTGTACAAGGAGATAAGAATGGATCAATTTGCATTCTTCTACATGATAACTGCCAGTTGAGCCAGCACCATTTGTTGAAAATGCTGTCTTTTTTTCACTGGATGGTTTTAGCTCCCTTGTCAAAAATCAAGTGACTATAGGTGTGTGGGTTCATTTCTGGGTCTTCAATTCTATTCTATTGATCTACCTGTCTGTCACTGTACCAGTACCATGCAGTTTTTATCACAATTGCTCTGTAGTACAGCTTGAGGTCAGGCATGGTGATTCCACCAGAGGTTCTTTTATTGTTGAGAATAGTTTTTGCTATCCTAGGTTTTTTGTTATTACAGATGAATTTGCAGATTGCTCTTTCTAATTCGTTGAAGAATTGAGTTGGAATTTTGCTGGAGATTGCATTGAATCTGTAGATTGCTTTTGGCAGGTAGCCATTTTTACTATATTAATCCTGCCGATCTATGAGCATGGGAGATCTTTCCATCTTCTGAGATCTTCTTCGATTTCTTTCTTCAGAGACTTAAAGTTCTTATCATACAGATCTTTCACTTCCTTAGTTAGAGTCACACCCAGGGAATGACCATCCAGAGACTGCCCTACTTGGGGATCCACCCCATAAACAACCACCAAACCCAGACACTAGGCAGATGCCAACAAAAGTCTGCTGACAGGAGCCTGATATAGCTGTCTCCTGAGAGGCTCTGCCAATGCATGGAAAATACAGAAGTGGATGCTCACAGTCATCCATTGGATGGAGCACAAGGTCCCCAATGAAGGAGCCAGAGATATACCTAAGGAGCTGAAGGGAACTGAAGCCCCATAGAAGGAACATCAATATGAACTAACCAGTACCCGCAGAGCTCCTTGGAACTATACCACTAATCAAAGAAAACACATGGTGGAACTTGTGGCTCTAGCTATAAATATAGCAGAGGATAGCCTATCCGTCATCAATGGGAGGAAAGACCCTTGGTCCTGTGAAGGCTCTATGCCCCAGTATAGGGGAATGTCAGGATCAGGAATGGGAGTGGGTGTGTTGGGGAGCAGGGGGAGGGGGGAGGGGATAGGGGGTTCTAGGAGGGGAATCTAGGAAAAGGGATAACATTTGAAATGTAAATAAAGGAAATATCTAATAAAGAGGAAGAAAAAAAATAATGGAATTGTAATTGCTGACAGATAGTAATTATGGAAATTGAAATAAGATATATTAGGAACAACAACAACAAAGTCCTCTCGTCGGTAATATAAGATGTGGTTAAAAGACCAGAAAGGAGGAATATGCCATTCCTTAGATGGAATAAAGCTGTAGTTGACTGATTGAGTCTTCCCTCTTTAATGTAAGGTCACCTCTGAATATTTCGAACTATCAGTCTTCTTTTCCCCCTGCTAGAGCTGAAAGGGTCTTTCTTAGACCTCCATCCTAAAACTTTGGTAGGACTCCTGAGAGTAAAGGCCCACACCAGTATGAGGGTCAGTTACTTTGACTCTGGTCATTTGCTAGGAGCTCTCTATTCTCACTTATCCCACACTAAGCTTCTGGCAAGTTTTTTATTTTATTATTTAAATTATAGCCACAATATGTGTTCTGTTTCAGATCTCAGCTGGGATTCACTGACTTGTCTGTCTTTCCAGATGTTGGAAGACGGCAATTTGCCCTGAAAACTCAGTTCTCTTTGGGGTAGAAAGAAATGTGTCCCCTTTCAGGGTATTCAGCCCCCTTTGGTTGTAAGGGTAACTGCAAAGGTTTCTAAGCGAGAGAGAGCTATCACAAGTTAGTTTGTTTCTTTAAATTTTACCTTCTGGCATTTCTGTTTTCCCCATATCCTTTCCTCTTTATCCTTTATCAAAACATCTTTCCTGAATCTTTACTGCATTCGGAAAATCAACTTTTGC
The DNA here is from genome assembly GCF_000001635.26 of Mus musculus. Taxonomy (NCBI): domain Eukaryota; kingdom Metazoa; phylum Chordata; class Mammalia; order Rodentia; family Muridae; genus Mus; species Mus musculus. The sequence goes on along the minus strand of NC_000086.7, from coordinate 10,124,928 downwards.
TGAAATTGTCTTTGCAAAATATACTATATAAAATATAGTATATTTTTTTCATATCACAGATCTGTTTTCCTTTGCATTGTCACAGTGTATGCATCCTCTATTTCTTGAGTTGAATCATTCTATGTAGCATAGGAAGAGAAGTCTCTAAATCAAACGACTGTAAGCACATTTTACTCTTAGATTGTCCTTGGTTACTTTATACTTGAAGTTGGAGTTCTCAGAGTTACTTCTTTTAACTAGAAAACAATATGAAACCAATAACCAAACTCGCCCTGATCTTGTATTCTTTCATCCCCTGTCCAATAAATGCATGTCAAATTGCCTTGTACTTCTATTCTTTGTTCTTAGAATGTCTAATACAGTTTGCGGCTTGTATAACTGTTACTCTCTGAACTGTTTGGTACTAACTGCAAATCAGTACACATACATAGGATAAGACTTTAGAAACTGATATAGCAATTTGATAGTCACTTGATATCTGAAAAATCTAATTTAAAAATATTCATCTTAACTATATGTCAGATCTTTTTATATTAGATCTATTAAACAATTAGTTTCTCGGATGTATTCAGTTGTAGAATCTAGCCATGGATATATACAATAAAACAGTTAAATTCAAAGTTAAAGCCTTCTATCAGTTAACAGGAAACTTCTATGACCTGTGCAATAAACACTATCTTAGCTATCAAGAAATTAATCTACTATACTCAGAAAACATTATTTCCCAGTTAATAATGCTCAATAAATTTAACCAAATATTAATCTAACACATCATGCCATACTCCACTTATGGCCTTGTACTTGGTTTTCCATTTGTTTCAATAGGAGTCAATGTTTTGGATATATGCATATAAAAAGATGGTACAAAACAAAATCTGGCATCATTACAGTACACCTGAAAATGGTGAAAACCAAAGAGAGGTTCCTGGCTTTTACCACCACAAGTACTCATTTTCTAAGGAATGATGGGTGTGTCATTTAAAGTTTCCCTTCCCATCCATTTATGATGAGAAGATGTGGAAAGGGATGAACCAGAGATCTGGTTTAAGAGGATTGGAGATGTGGAACAATGGACCGATTAGAGAGAAGTTGGCCTTGACTTTGACTTTCTCAAGCCCTCCTTTTCCTGTGGTATGTGGATGATGATCAGGTGCTCCTCCAATGCTGACTCTGAGTGAACAAGTTCAAGGAAGAAAGAGCGAGTAAATACAAGGAATCCATTCTCTTTTGTGTTCATTGTGGCCCATTCTTCTTTGGTCTAGGGGACAAGAGCATTGTTGAATTCTGCACCTAGCACTGCAGATGACTGTCATGACTGCAAGACTGTGATGTCTGTGAGTCTTTCTCACTGCCACTTTGCCTAGAATCAAGAAATTATTCAGAGCACTGGACAGATGTCTGTATAACTCTAAGGGATCTTGAAATTTTCTTGTGAGCAACTCTGCTATAGTGGTGCTGGTATGCCGTGAAGATACTTTTTCCCCTTCCTTGATAGGGTTCATATATAGTCCAGGCTGGCATTATACTCACAATCCTCTTGCCTCAGCCTCCTGAGTGCTGAGACTTCAAGTGCACACCGTCATGTCAGCTGTGTGTTTTCAAAAACATTTCAATGGTTTGTTTTTTGCAATAATAAAAAAAAGACATGTCACATGCCTAAACATTTCAACAGTACAAAGGATTTTATAATAGCAACTCTTTCTACTCTGTCTTCCCCATACTGTACACTTACCCTGCTTTCTCCAGACCATAAAAGTCAGCCTAATAGGAGCATTATTTTGCTCCTTGTTATTTCATTGTGTATTTTATTCATCTTGAATGAATTTCTTATAATTACATTGGCATTTTGTTCATTCATTTTAAAGGCCACATAGTATTTAATCATATATATATATGTATATATATATATTTAATAAAATGATTCTCCTATTAAGGAATATTGATATGTACAGAAACCACTCACCTTTTGCTACTATGCATATTGCTATTTAAATGCTTTATATGACACATCTTTATATGCTTGATGGAGTGAGAAAAACACTTGATTTCTAAAGATCCTTGGATTTTTTTTTCAAGTTTGGTTGTGTACTGGCTAGTTTTGTGTCAACTTGACACAGCTGGTGTTATCACAGAGAAAGGGGCTTCAGTTGAGGAAATGCCTCCATGAGATCCAGCTGCAAGGCATTTTCTTAATTAGTGATCAAGGGGGAAATTTTGGCCCCTTGTGGGTGGTGCCATCTCTGGGCTGGTAGTCATGGGTTCTATAAGAGAGCAGGCTGAGCAAGCCAGGGGAGGCAAGCTAGTAAGGAACATCCCTCCATGGCCTCTGCATCAGCTCCTGCTTTCTGACCTGCCTGAGTTCCTGTCCTGACTTCCTTTGGTGATGAACAGCAGCATGGAAGTGTAAGCCGAATAAACCCTTTCCTCCCCAGCTTGCTTCTTGGTCATGATGTTTGTGCAGGAATAGAGACCCTGACTAAGACAAATTGGTACCAGCAGAGTGGGGCATTCCTGTGATAACCTGATCATGTTTTGGGGAGGACTATGGAAGGACTTTGGAACTTTGGGCTTGAAGATCTATTCGTTGTTAAGAGCTCTGTCAGATGTTGTGTAGGAGCTTGGAAGATAATGTTGACAACAGTGCACAAGATGGAGGTCTGGTTTGTGAAATTTCAGAGGGAAAATTAAAGACTCTTTTCAGGGCCATTGCTGTTTTGATTGTGAAGATTTTGTAGTTCTGGTTAGCTGGGGCGGAAGAATCAGCTGTGGTTAACAAGATACCAGAACTACTAAAGCAAAAACTTTGCATTACTGGGACTATTGATGCTGGTTAGCTGGAGCTAAGAAATTAGTGGTGATTAAGAAGAGACCAGCATCATTGAGGTGACATCTTCTGGGAAGTGTTTTCTGAAAGCACAAAGAGGCTGTGTTCCAGAGATAGCCAAGGTTGTACTCCTGCTACAGCGGGACTTGGTAATATGTAAGGGTCACCCAGGTGGTACTGGTTTTGAAGGGGTCACGCAGAGCAGCTGAGGCTCGGCACTGTGAGAGGCCATGGAAGGCCATTGGTGAAGGTGCAGCCTCAGTTGCAATTGGTGGTCCAGGACTGAAAGGGTCATGCAGTGTTTTGGAGATAACAGGACCATGAGATGACCACCAAGAGCAGCAGCAGCAGTGGAGTACAGGCATCTGGAGCCTAGAGGATGACGCGTGTGCTACAAAGGGCATGGCTGGAGAAGTGACCCAAGCCCTTGGAGGAGCCCAGAAGATCCTGAGTTGGATCCCAGACATTGGACGGTTGAAGATTTATTTTTACTTTGATTGTGACTGTGCCCTGATATTTTCCCTCTTGAAGGAAGAAACTGTTTTAGTGGAGCCCACAGTTAAGAGACTTTTAATTGTAAAAAGACTTTGGATTTTAAAAGAGATGGATATTTTAAAGAGATTGTAATTTTAAGAATATGTAAAGACTGTGGGACTTTTAAAGTTATTTAGATCTTGGGGATGAATAAGAATGTAAGGGTTGAGGCTTACTAGTGATGTGTTTGTGTAATAAACCCTTTCCTCCCCAGCTTGCTTCTTGGTCATGATGTTTGTGCAGGAATAGAGACCCTGACTAAGACAAGTTGATTTTTGAAATCTCAAATAGAGCATACTTATCCTTTTATGTTTTGATGTTTCAAGTCAGTACAGCATCCCTGCTGTGCAGATATTTGGAAATTATTTGTTCCTTTCTTGGCTTCCTTGTCCTCATTTACTAATAGTAAGTCAGGCGAGCAATACAGGGCTAAGATCAGAGTCCCCATGGTAATCTCTGAGTGACTCCTTTTCATTTCAATCAGCTCATCAGTTTGTAACTTATTTGATAGATTATGTACCTGGTTAATATTGTGTTGTCTATCAAGATAGAGTGGTATGGGTTTTTAACTTCATTTCCTTGCCTTCCTTCTGCCCTGATACTTCAAAGGTACATCATCACCATCATCAACAACATCATCAACATCAACAACAACAGCAAATCAAAATCCAATTACAATTTGGTCTGGATAACAATGTGAAAGTCAGGGTCTCCCTATGTAGTTCATGCTGGTCTCAAACTTGAAATATTGCTTCAATTGGAGGTATGCATCACCACACCTGGCTAAGCTGAGTGACTTTTTTTTTTTTTTTTTTTTTTTGCGACAGGGTTTCTCTGTAAAGTCTTGGATGTCCTGGAGCTTACTCCATAGATCAGGTTGGCCTCAAACTCATAGAGATCTGCCTACCTCTGCCTCCTGAGTGCTGGGATTAAATGGGTCCTTGCTTGTGGACCAGTATTAATTGTTCTTAACTGGGAGCAATTTTTGATATGTGGAACATTCAGTAATGTCTCAAGACAATTGTTATTTGTCAAAACTAGGCATTGAGGATTGCTCCTGGTATCTGGTGTAAAAGTGCTGAGTCTGCTACTAAACATAGTTCATGCTCAATGAAGCCTTTCCCCAGGGAAGAAGCCTTCAGCCCCCGAAGTCAATAACATCCAGCTTGAGAAAGTCTGGTCATGAAATTGGTATAGAACCTAACACCAGTACCACTGAGCAGTGAAAAGTAGAACGTTACATCAGCTACAGCATTATAGCACACCCGTAAGCATTTTAATTTCATTGGTATAGGCCAGTATCTGTTTTTAAATGCAGTTATTCTAAATAATGCCCTATTGCTTTGCATAGCTTTTTTACTTTTAAATCTTTTAATTTTTATTAAATCATTTTAATTAATTAATTGATTGATTAATTTTTATATCCCAACCTCTCTTTCTCCTCTCTCCTCTTCTCCAGGACTATCCCCCTCTCTTTCTCCAGCCACTCCTCCTTTGTTTCTCTTCAGAAAAGGGCAGGCTTCCCATGAATAGCAGCCAGTCATGGCATAACAAGGATATAATAAGACGAGGCACCTCCTCTTTTATTAAAGCTAGACAAAAGAACAACCCAGTAGGAGGAAAGGATCCCAAGGGGAGGTAATAGAGTCAGAGACAACCTCTCCTCCCACTGTCAGGCATACCATGGGAAGATCATACTACACGCTGTAACATATGTGCAGAGGTCCGAGGTCAATCTCATTCAGGCTCCCTGCTTGAAGGTTCAGTCTCTGTGAGTCCCTATGAGCCCAGATTAGTTGAGTCTGAAGGCTTTCTTGTGGAACCCTTGACCCCTGTGGCTCCTTCAGTCTTCTCTACCACCTCCTTCCCCAAGCTCCTCTGAATGTTTGGCTGTGGGTCTCTGCATCTATTTCCATCATTTTCTGGGTGAAGTCTCTCTGGCGGCAGTTGTGCTAGGCACCAGTCTATGAGTATAGCAGAATACCATTAGGAATCATTTCATTGGCCTTTTTTGTCAGTCATGTTGATTCTATCCTAGTGCTCTGGGCTCTCTAAACCCCTGGATCTTGGCCCTCTAGGAAGTGTCAGGAGTGGACTCCCTCTCATAGCATGGGTCTCAAGCTGGACCAGTCATTGGCCACCCCCTCACATGTTCTATGCCACCTTTACCCCAGCACATCTTATAGGCAGGACACATTGTAAGTCAAAGGTTTTGTGGCTGGATTGGTGTCCCAAACCCTCCATTGGAATGCCTGGTTAGAGGAGCCGATTGGTTCAGGTCCATATCCCCCTTTTCTAGGAGTCTTCGCTAGGGTTACCCTCATAAATTTCTGGGAGTTTCCATTGCACTAGGAATCTAGCTCTCCCCAGAGTAACCCCACCCACCTTCACTGCCACATTTCCAGTTGTCTCTCCCAGTATTCTCTCCCTCTGTCCTCCCTATACCTGATCCATCCTGTTCCCACTCCCCCAGCGAGACTCCTCTCCTGTCTATTCTATTTGCCCTTCACAGTGAGATTCATGCACTCCCCTTTAAGCCCTTCTTGTTACTTAGCTTCTCTGGGTCTGCTAATTGTAACATGGTTATTTGTGGTTAATATAACTTATAAGTGAGTACCTACCGTGCTTGTCTTTTGGAATCAGGGTTACCTCACTCAGGGTGATCTTTTCTAGTCCTTTCTCATGAAGCTCCTTTGGAGTCCTGGCCAGTCTGTGATAAAATCAACAATTATTCTCTGAAGAGTCTAATCTGAGGGAGGCCACAGAAGGGTCCAGCCTTCCCCATATTTCACAACTGGAGGAGTTAGAAAAAAGTTTTCTCAAATGCCGAAAAGGGTTATATGGTAGCCCAAGTTTGGGGGTTTAGTTAAAAATGGGAAAGGCCTGTTTGAATAAATGACTTAAAAATCTTCTGGCTCTCAATGATCTTGGCCTACGCAAGGGACCACTGTGGCAAGGAGAAAGATCTAGCTCTGCAGTGGATATGATTCCTGTCTAGTCGTCTAGCCGTGGGACTCTGTGAATCCAATGGTAACTGCCTGGATTTTGTCTTCCCCAAATACCTCCAAGAAACCAGATCCATCCTGGGGGCAGCCTAGAAACCTTATCCTGATGCCAGAATGTAGCCATGCCAACCCATAGGGTGGAGGCTCTGGGCTGGTCCTGCTGTTCTTAGGACGGTGGAGAACAACCCAGGAGATGGATAGATCTGGCTGCTGGGAACTACCGCTGAATCTGCGAGGCTGTGGGTAGGCAGAGAACTTCCTGTCTCTTGTGTTCCCCATCACCTGGCCCTTAAATCCCATTCTACACTGCAGCACAGCATGGAATGCATAAGGCCTAGCCTTTGGTAAAAGAGAAACAAACAAACAAACAAACAAACAAACAACAACAACAAAATCTGTAGAATGGGCCTTGGCGCTGGTGTACCTTGCTTCCAATCCAGGGTCTGTCCAAATCAAGTTCCTGACTGACTGTTTAAACTCCGGGCATAGTCTTGAGTGTCAAGCTGGTGAATGGGGCCATGGCATCCAGCTTCAGTGGGAAATCTCAACTCCTAGGTCGCCTGTTTTTCTATGTGACACACAAGTGCTTCTGTCTCCAGCACGCACGCAGGGATTCGTTCCAAGGTCCCAGGACCTCTGCAGTCACTAGTTTGTGTCTTGGTGTTGGGGGCAGGGGGTGCAAAAGGAGCAAAGGATACTTTTGGATGTAATAGGTTTCTAGGGCCTCTAGCTGGAGACCTCCGAGGGGGAACGGCCCCGGTTTCCAGAAAGAAGGGGTGGCACAAAAAAGAGGGGGTGGGCAAATGATGGGGCGGGGAGCCCTGAACCACTCTGCGTTCCAGGGAGGAGGAGGAAGGAGGGCAGGCCCTGACTAGAGGGAGGGAAAGAAGGAATCCACCAAGGAGGAGTTTTCCAGCCTGGCTTTAGAGGCTCTGTCTCACTACACAGCCCCTCGGTCTCTTGGCCTCCTCCAGCCCCTTAAGTGAGCTGTGCAGCCTGCCCTGCGGGGGAAGCGCCGGCTCACCATGGGGAGCCCGGGACTTCGGCCCGAGCTGCTGCTGCCTCAAGTACTGCCGCTGTTGCTGGCGCTGCTGCACGTCCTGCCGAGCCAGGGCTTCCCAGGTAGGAGCTAGGGATTGGGGTGTGTTTCCCCAGTTAGTCATCTAGGAACCTCAGAAGTGTCTGCCGAACCCCCTGCCCTGCAACAGCAGGAGATGGGGGGGGTCTCCCTTTGTTTACTCTGAACTCGTCTTTCGCAGTCCCAGGAAGCGGGTCTGAAAGAGGAGTGTGGCTCCCGATTAGGTACAAGAAACTGAGTTCTCTCTTGCAGCGCTTGGAGCCGGAGCCTGAGCACCTTCTGCTCCTAGGGCTCCAAGGTTTAAACCAAACCCTCTTGGCATAGAAGGCTATGAAGAGAAAGTTTGGCCACGGGCTCTTTTGCTTCTTTCTCACCACACTGCATAGCTTCTTTTGCTCCCCACCCCAACCCCTCACAGGGTTTTGATGGCTGTCAGTGCTCTAGGCCTGACAGTTTATTTTGGGTAGAAGCTCCAAATCTTGGCCCCACTCTGGAGCTGAGGAGCTCCGAAACTCTTGTGGACTTTACTAGCCTAGCCGAAGAGCCTTCGTGCATCCTCTTGTCCAGTCTGCTCCCTGCTCCCTCCTGCTCCCACCCCATCCCCCGAACTGCGCCAAACTCTGGGATTCCGAGAAAGTTTGTTTCTCTAAGGGAGAAGTGCCAGCTGAGAGTGGTGACATGTGGCATGCACTTGGTTAGCACCAGGGAAAGCAGGAAAGGCACAGGATTGTGTTGGAGGGCGTGGTCTCCAACAGCTAAGGGGACCCTGGTATTTACTGGGTTTTCACAGCACAGGGAAAATTCTCTTTGGAAGTGCTTGTTTAAAAATATCTAGTTAACATCCTCACAATGAAATCTCAGGCTTACAGAAGGTGTCAGAGGGGCAGGGCTATTTGTTATGGACCCCTGTGGCCTTGGAATGAAGAGTCAATCTATGCAGGCCCCTTTAGTTGTCTGTTTCTAGAAAGGTGGGCCATGCATTGTAAAGTATGTGAATAATGGTCTTCGTGTTAGACATCACTACGAACAGTTTAAATCGGGGGCTTGAGAAGAAACCCCCAGGAAGGGAGCTGGGTAGATGTAGGTAGGGTGGCTTTTGGTCTTTGAATGTTCCAAATGAGTGGATGGATGGATGGATGGATGGATGGATGGATGACATGTGAGTTACAAGACAGGAGCATTCTTTGTGTTTTGTGCTGATGCTTACAGGTTTGAAGTTTCGTAGGAACTAATTAGGGGCAAAGTGCAGAGGGGGCTTTACCTTAGTTGCTAGAGAAATGTCATTTTATGAGGCTGATGTCTCCACTCACTCCCTTGGCAATAATTGTGTTAAAGGGAGCTTAGAGGGGATCTAAATGAAAGAATCTCAACCTCTGGTTGAGCCTGTCCTAGGGAGGCTCCCCTTTTTCGTTTGCTATCCTCCCCCCTCCTGCTCTCTCCTCCCTGCTCCTTTCTCTCCATCTCTACCCTTATATAGTATAGCTGCCAAGCCTCAGACACCCACAGAATCCTAGATTTGCCAGCTCAGGCACTTACTACAGCTTATGTTTTGGGACTTGCCTTTGAGTTTCTTGGCTCAGTCGGCTAGCCTGCTGGTCCCGCCTCCTGACAGCCAGGCAGCCACCAGGTTCCTCTTTGCCACTATTCCTGTTGATCCCTCACCTGCCCTCTGGCTCCACTCAGGTACCCTGAAGCTTTGCAGGAGCACTTCCCTGGAGGCCTCACTCCCATTTTTTTCTAGTCTATTTCTAGCCTGTTTCTTTAAGAAATATTTATTTTACTTGTTGATATTGTATTTATACCATTTTCCCCTTTGTTTTCTGCCCTGCAAGTCCTTCCCTATACCCCACCCCCTTGCTTTCTAAACTACAGAATACTATTCCAATTGGAGTCCTCTCTTGGCACATATCAATGGATTATCTTGGGAACTGAGCTCTGCTGGGGCTGTTGAATTCAACAGAGGAAATTTTAGTCTGAGCCAGAGATTGTAAAAGTCTGGGAAGGGAAAATGCTCTAGACTTGTACATCTGGAGGCATATGGCATCGGCTGGGTTCACTATTAGTTGTGGAGTAACATGTTTTAAAGATTGTCTCAGAGGCACCTATAGTATGTGAACATCATATCTCCAGGAAGAGCCTGTCTAAGAAGATTTGGATCTGGAACTTCACAAAGAGGGAGCTAGGAATTTAGGACCCCATCAGGATCCTAATTATGCTCTTAGAGCAACTTTGTCAGAGAAATGGCAAATCTTTCCTATTTCCACCCGTAGAAGCTCTCTGGAGTTCTTCTAAACCTGAATTTGATGTAGCTTTTCTGGGCTTCTAATTTATTTTTCCCAGCCTATCAAAGACTGTGTGTCTACAGAAGCCTGCAGGAAGTATATGGAACGCTCCTGGCAAAGTTGCCCATGTCTGTGTTTGGATCCTTTTAAGAAATGGACTTGTTCATGAATTCTATTCTTAAAAGAATTCTCACAAGCTTCTGTATGTCTGAGACTTTGGAAGCTCACTCTACCCCCTGCACACAAAGCTGAAGGTGGAGGATGAATGCTGTGGTCATGGACAAAGTCTTTGTGAATCTTCCTAGTATTGGAGAAAACAGGTAAAGTGGTGTGGTTTTGTTCATTAGGGAAACCTTAAAGCTAAATCAGACCACGGCTGTCAAAGCAGGCTTTGGAAGTGCCACATTTGGAGATAAGTATGAGGAGTGGAGCACCTGGCTCAGGCTCTACAATTAAGGTCTCAGCAGAACCTGGCTAGAAATGTCTATTTGTGCTTAAGACATATAATCAGCTGACTAAATTACTCTGCAATATAAAAGAGGATCTGCTAGAGAGAGAAGGGCATTTTTGTCTGACATTGTCTTTGTTGAGAACACTTCCAGCCAGTAAATTGTTACCACTTCTCATTTCACAGATTTGTGAGTTGAATACAGGGCTAGACACTATCAGTAAGGCACCAATTTCAGACCTTCCTGCCTACTCAGTCCTTGCACCGTAATCAAAGTTCGTCCCTTCCCTTCTAGATGATGACTGTAGCATTAGTGTCTCTGAGGCTAACTCATTGTCTGTCTGTTTTTTTTTTGCCAAATATGCGTCTTTTAGGTGGAAGAGTGTGCATGTGTGTGTATATGCGTGTGTGTTTGTGTGTGTGCAGGTATGTACATATGTGTGATCTTGCATGTGTGTGTGCATGAGTGGGCATATGTATGTATTCATGTATAAGCTAGAAGTCGGTCTAAGGTGTCTTTTGTTTCTTTCTACCTTCACTTCTGAGGCAGGATCTCTCACTAAATTGGAGGCTTATCAATGGAGCAAAATTAGCTGGCTGGAGAGGCACACAAACCCTCCTGTCTCCTTTTATCCAGTTCTGGAATTACAAGTGTATGCCACCACACCCGGCTTTTCATGTGGATGCTGGGGATCTGAACTCAAATTCTTCTGTACATGGAGCAAGGACTTTACTGATTAAGCACTCTTCCCAGCCTGTAAAGTGGGCTAATTTGTAGCCTGTATTTCTCTGTTCAAAAACTTAGAGCAATAACTCCCCAAGTCCACTCTCATGTGGAAGGCTCTCCATTATATTCAGGAACTAGATTGTTCTGGCACAGTTCTCAAGTGCTTCACCCATGGCTTCCTAAAACCTAGTCCATGTGCACTACATGGCCTTTAGCAGTTTAGTTATGTTTTCCTTCTTTGTAGATGTCATTGCCTGCATCTGGGAGTGAACCACTGAGCTCTTTGACTATTCAAAATTCTCCCCATTATCTAACAACATCCACATTTTGATGAAATCAACTGCCTGATCCTCCCTCCCTTCCTCACCCCTCCCTTTCTTCCTTCCCAGTTATGGGAAGGGGACACATGGCCTTGTGCATGCTATACATATGCTTTGTGGCTGAGCTACACTCCGGCTCTTGAAATTATTTCTGGATCACTGAAAGGGAAGCCTCATGTCTTTAAACAAGCACAGCTCTCTGTGGCTGTTCTGTGGGCTTTGTCACACATTTCACGCACTATAAGTCATACACTCCTTTTCTAGATTCTGAGTCCTAAAAATCTAGGTTTGTACATGTTTACCGTTATGTGTATTCCTGCGCATGCTCAGCAGAATACCTGGTGCTTATGGAACTTAATTTACAGTGAGACTCTGATAATCTGTGAGAGAAGTGCATGAGTAAATGGGACCTTGTGCCACCATGAATCTACATACATAGGAACTATGGCTTGCTAGCCACAGAGGCTCATTTTAAATCCACGAGTACCCCCTGTTTAAGCAATAACTGTCTCTGCTGGGGGCTGTAAGATGAGAGACTGAGTGCAGCCACAAGCTGGAGCTTGGATTTATTTTTGTTGGCCACTTCATTCCATGTCCTTCCAAAGCAGTTGAATGGTCTCCTTAGTAAACACATATATATGTACTGTAACAATTCCCCTTTCAGTGAACACAACTAAAAGTAGCAATTGACAGCAAAGAGTTTCAATATAGGTTTGCTGTTACCAAGTTATAACATAGCATGGAGTTTGTAGCTGTCAAGTTATGATTGACATTCAGGTTGAAGATTCTCTTACAAAACAGCAGTACGAATAATTGTCTCTCAAGTTCTAGTTTGTAAGGAGATCTTCGAGCCAGTCTCTCCATCTTTAACTCTTTTGAAACTGACAGCTTTAGTGGGCTTTTTGCTTTAAGAGAGGCTGCTCTTTTCCTGATATATTTACATTCTGCTCCAAAATAAAATTGGTTCCTGTCTTCCCTAATGAAATCTGAGCTTTACCCAGACACTTACTTTATCAAATGGCCATGAATGGTGAAGAGGCTCTGTGCTTGGCAAAGGGGAGTGAGTAAAGTACTGAGTTTCTTCTTTTCTGTAGTATCCTGTCTCCTGGGGAACTAGACATAGTTACCTCCAGTGGCCAATACTGTAATGTAAATGTGTGATGGGCTCTATAGACTCTGAGGGAGTCATGCTGGAACTTGACCTGATGTTGAAGGGTGATGCTTAGAGATGTTGCTGCCAAGATGGTGATGCTAAAGGTCCAAGGTTGCATTAGAATGTCTTTGGGCTTCACTAAGAATGCTTTGGACTGAGAAACAGAATTCTGGGAAACTATTTCCTCCCCTGAGGAAAAGCCCCTTTCCCAATCCAAATCCACTATTCACTAGATGGTTTCCCTTTTTTCTTGAACTGTGTGAGAAAAAGAAAATTGTGGACTTAACAAGCAAAAGAAAGAGAGAAGGAGAGAAAGAGAGAAAGAAAAAGAAAGAAAGAAAGAAAGAAAGAAAGGAAGGAAGGAAGGAAGGAAGAAAGAGCACAGAAGACAAAATTGCTAGATAGAACTTTGATTCAACCAATGAGTAGGTGGAGGTCATCTCTCTAGTTAACACCAGCTATAGAATTTCCAATTCTCCCCATTTTTAAAGCAACCATGGGCTAAGTGTAGCTCAAAACATTAGACCACATTGTATGCCTTCAGTTCTGTATTCAGTGCCCCCTCAAAGTAAAACTAAATGATAAATAAAGAAAAAAATCAAACAAAGTAGAAATAAACATAGATTGAAATTGTGCCTGCTCTTGATTAACACAAAGTCTGAGATCTGAGGGAGTGTATTTAGGTCAATATTCAGGGTATTCATTGTCTGAAGTAGTTGTGAATAAGACCCAAACTATTCAATTCAAATATCTCTGTAACATGTAACAGAATTTCCAAGATTACTTCCCAGAGACAAAGGAATGGAAGATAAAATGTCAGTGAATATTTACAATCCTCTGAATAAAAGAGCCAATTGGGTAGGAAGCAAGTCAGGGCATACTTAGCTGATGAGACCTTTGGATATCAAATTGCCCTAAGACAATATTTTAAGTGATTTAGACTCTGGGAAGTTTACACATTCTGAGGGTAAGGTTTGCAGATAAAGATTTAAAACGAAGGCTTGCACCAAATGTTCTTAGCAATACTGCTATGCAGCCAAGTTCCCAAGGTAATAATTGATTACACCTGGATCTTATGAGCACATGGAACAATCTGGCTTCAGAAAGCTCCTGAGGATGCATTCCTTAGAGAAATGATGCACTCATCCATAATTCTAGCTCATAGTGGGTGTTTCTCTCTGTGCATTGCTCTTCAGGAAGAAGATAAATGGGTTTGGATCCACTGACTCAGATTATCCCAGGAACTTGGAGTTATACATCACATATATTTGTTTAAAAACCTTTTCAATAAGTTAGATTGGCAGAGTTTTTGCTTGGCTTTCTTTTTTTTTTTTTTTTTTTTTTGCAATAGTTTTTCTGTGATGATCTTATAGGGACTGGTAGTGTGATTAGTCCCATGTGCCAACAATTTGTTTTTTTTTCTGCCACCATCACAATGTCCCTCCAGTTGTGTTTAATGGGCACATCTTCAATGCAGCTGCACCCTAGCATTCTCTAATGATTTGTCTTGGTCTGTGCCTTGTGTGGGTGGCTGGGCTGAATAACCCTGCCTGGTACAGGCTTCCAAGAATATTCAAGCACATTAGTTAAATTGGAGCCACGGGGCAAGAATTAAGCCAAAAGATTTTGGGCCCACAGTGGAATGTTGCAGAAGCAATGGTGCTGTTCATGGCCCCTATTTTTTGGAACTCAGTTCCCACATGGCCATTCCTTATAGGAACTCTCCAGACACATTATCTCTGACTCATTTGCCTGTGGCCAAAGGTAAAATGCTGTTTCAATTTAGATTTTTTTTCTATCTCAGCTTTTTAGGTAGTAGAATCACACTCTTTCAGTATTAGCTATGCAGAGATCTAATTTTCTCACCCATGTGGGCCAATTATAGGATCTTTTAAATTTTCCTAGTCCCATAATTTAACAGGGAACCTGGCTCCAAGAGGATAATGTCATCAAGAGAGGATGGTTCTAGCCAGCTTCAACCCACCCACCTGGATGGCTGTCTCAGACTCTATCTAGATTGCTGGGGGAGTTTCTTTCTTTCGTACCCAGGTTCCTCTGAGCAGGCAGCCTAATTCTTCTGCTGGGGATTCTTGGACAGTGAGGATGCCTCAGACATGAAATTTTCATGCATTTTAGGGAGGAGCCTCTCATGCCTCTTGGGATGAGACATCCTCAGTTGGGATAGCTGGAGTCACAAGCCGAGCTACAGCTAGAGCTTGGCGAAGTGAATCACCCGACCTCCTATAGGCTGATATTGGAATTTACCTCTGCAATGACTACTTCACATTAAGCTCTTTCCTGGGTTCAAGTGCTAGACAAACTAGGATAAGCTATGCTACAGCATCAGTATTTATATGAATTCTTGGGTACCCTCTCATTCATCTTAGCGCTGGGTTACTTGGGCATTTCTCAGTGGCTTTGAGAAGCTCCTGACCCAAGGCTAGCTCTTGATCTCTTTTAAGGCATTAGGGTCCCATAAGCTTTGTCTCCACACTGCTTGTTTGGAGTTGCACACCTGATTTGTGGTAACAGTTTAACAGCTTTATGGAGACATAATTCACCCCCTCCAGCATTTGCCCATTGAAACTGTGCACTTTAGTGGTTGTATTATATTCATGGAGTTCATTGTAATCAATTTTAGGACATTTTTATTATCCCCCAAAGAGACTCATGCCTTTTGGCTGTCACTGCCCAATCCCTTTTCATTCCAACTGCTAGGCAACCACTAGCTTATTCTCTGCCTCTATAGCTGTGCCTCTTCTTTACATTCTTTAGAAGTTAAGTTGCATGAAACTTGTCTTTTTGTGATTTATGTCTCTCATTTAGCCCAAGGTTTTCAAGGGTCATCCATGCTGTCAATTCCATTCCATGGATATCTTCCATTATACTTATCTATTGATCAGTTATTACTCATATGGGTTGCTTCCACTTCAAGTCTTTTGGGAATGATGTTGCAGTGAACATTAGTGTACAGGTTTTTGTGGGGACATATACTTTTATTTCTCTTGGCCAGTTACCTGGGAATGGAACATCCAGGTCATATGCTCACTCTAGGACAAACATCTAGGAAACTACCGAACTCTTTTCCCAGAAAGACTACATCTTTTTACCTTCTCACTAGTAATATGTTCTAACATCTGTATAGCCTCAGCATCTCTGAGGGTTCTTACACTGATTTTCTTTTCTATTAAGTAATTTACTCTCAAGTATTGAGTGACAAAACTGTGTCTTTTCTGCAAATAATGAAGGGCTACGCCAGAGAAAGTCACTGGTATCTGCTCTTTCATTGTTGGCTGGAGGAGTACTGCTAGCCCACAATGCACTCACTTCTCATTGAATAAGATAAAAAAAAAAAAAGAAGAAGAAGAAGAAGAAGAAGAAGCCCAGTCTCTACATGTTTAGTTAGACGGGCAGAGAATTCTATCTGGAGACATTTTGGGCTAATTCAGAAATATGGGCAAGCCCAAGATTCAAGACTAGGAAAGGAGGGGCTGACTAGTGTGGTGGTCCTGGTTGCTCTTTTGGTGGGTGTTATGGTGTGGGAAAGAAACTCCCTGGACAGGCATGCAAGCAATGCTGAATGATAGTGGCTTAGCCTCAAATAAGACAAAGCTGTGGATCTGGTATTTTTTTTTAAAGCATATGGGTATTTAAAAGGAAAATATAACAAAAAAGCTGTGCTTGCATTTCTACGAGATCCTCGTTGCACCCTTGGGTCATCTGGAACCAAGTCAAAAATTCAGATGCCTAGGCTCCACCCAAGACTCGCTGAATCAGCATTTACATTTTACCCAGAGCCTGCAGAGGAACTGTAGATGAGGATATTTGCATACTGGTCTGATGAAAGAGTGCAGCCTTTGCCAAAACAGATTGGCTTGCCTGTTTAGAATTGCTACACAATGGCTCACTTCCCCTCCTCTCCCTTTTGTGGTTGGTTTTGACTTCATCACTGAATGAATCTTTCTGGATTTTCATCGTAAGTCCTTTATAATCCTGAGATAAACATGTGCACCTTTAAATTCTTAGTCCCTTCTCTAACTCAAAATACAAACCTTCAATCCTTCAAGTCTTTCTTTCTTTCTTTCTTTCTTTCTTTCTTTCTTTCTTTCTTTCTTTCTTTCTTTCTTTCTTCCTTCCTTTCTTTCTTTCTTTCTTTCTTTCTTTCTTTCTTCCTTGACTTCAACTATTTTTTAAAAGTCTGCTTAGCAATAAGAGTACAGTCCCTGCCTGACCTAACCCAGAATAACAACAAAGCATATCTTCAGATTGACCAGTAACAGGGGCTTTGAGTAGCTTTCCCCTGCAGCTAATAATTTTAGTTGAACAATTTTAGCTAGTTAGGAGGAGGAGGAGGAAGAGGAGAAGTAGCAAGAGCAAGAGAAAGAGACAGAGAGAAGAACAAGTTGAGTGTTATTGAATCCTCAGCTACCCTGGAGGGTAAGGAAAGGGTATTATCTAAGTTAAGACCTGCTTGAGATACAGAATGAATCCAGGGGTCATTTAGTGAGATCCTGTCTCAAAAACAAAAAAGAAGTTGCAGATATGGCTCAGAGAAAGAGTGCTTCCCTATCACAGGGGAGGTCCTAAGTTTAACCCCTAAGATTGAAAAGGACAAAGACTATCTGGGGGGTGGTGGTGCCCACCTCTGATCTCAGCACTCAGGAGGCAGAGTCGGGCAGATCTCTGAGTTCAAGGCCAGACTGCTCTACAGACTGTGTTCTAGGACAACCAGGGTTACACAGAGAAACCCCATCTCGAAAAGCAAAATGGAAAAAAAAAAAAAAGGAAAGAAAAAGAAAAGGAATTTTACAAAAAGGACAAGGAGGAAGAAGAAGGGGGATTATCTGTCTTCATACTAGAAACCAATATGAAAGAGGTTAGAGAAGAGGTGAGAACTTGGAGAAAGGAAGCCAGTGCGGAGGTCAGGAGAACACATCAGCCCTGGAAGGTCTCCAGACTGGGAAGACTAGGATGATGGAGCTGCTCAATGGCATCTAAAAGGATTATGTTGGGGTGGGCATGTGGTTATAAACCCAGACCTGGTCTTTAGAAAGACAGAATTGGGATTATTTGGAGAGAGTCTGATGAATTTTAATCTGATAGATCTGGAATAACGAATAGTTAATTTGGGTGCAGTTTGCAAATTAATTCAGGCATGCTCTATTTGCCCCCTTCCTGTTTTCATATCATCAGTTGATCAAACGGTTTAAAGTTTTAAGTAGTAAAAGTACTCCAAAGGAGATTGATAATTCCTTTCTGATCATTTGAACACAACTTTGTTAATTTACTTATGTACAGTATGTACCTATGTGGTGATATAAAGATAATATTGTATTGTTTCGTCAGAGATCACAGGGCTTATGAAACTAAAAACGGTTTGTCTCTAAAGTCTGCCAATCCCTAATGGAAGGTCTTGCTTCTGAAAGTGTAACCTGAGGCTCAGCTTTTCCTGGTAGCTTTAGAAATTTTAGATTTTGAACAGCAATCCAAAGCTAGGAAGTTGCAGCCTGCCTTTTATCAGGAGATGCCGAGGTGTTTGGAATTGCTTCTTCCCCATCAGTAGACCCAACTCGGGACTCATCTAGGCCAGCATACTATAATGGACACTGTACTCTCTACTCTTAATTTATATGGCACATAACTGTATATCTAGTTTTCTATGTTTGGGGACTGTAATACCCAGACATCTCAAACTCTCTAGAAATTAAGTTCTCATTTTAGTCTTTCCAGTCTTTAGCTAAATCTCAGTGTTCTAACCCAAACTGGAAATGGTCTGGCCTGAGGCTGCAGACTCTGGTTTCTCTGGCTCCATGGTCCTTCCAGGATCTCCCTACATTGATATGGCTCAAAGCCCTCTAATGTCTTGTATACACTTATTTGAAGCACTGCTTCCCAGAGGTGCACAGATGTCTCCTGTTTATGTAGGTTGTATTGTCATTAAGTTGAGATGTGCTGGGTCCTAAGATCTGAATACAGTTTGCCTCCCTACAAAGCTCAGCATGAGATATGCTTACCATTGTGCGGGTGAGTTTGAAGAGATTATTGGAACAGCCAGAAGGCTTGATGCCTTTCATAGGACCAGATCAGGTATGGTGATTGCGGGCTATTATAAAGCAAGGCATCTTTACTTACTTGCTCTTCTCCTTTTCACTGGGAGTTTTTAATAAGAGGCTGTCACCATATGTAACTTTCTACCTTGAACTTCCCAACCTCCAGAACTGCCAACCAAGATAAGTCTGGTTTCAATCTTGCAGTCATGGGTGTTTGGTTGTAGCAACAGACAGTGGCCCCAAACAGAAGATTGAGTGTTTCTTTAGTGCAGGGGCTCCCAGGGTCATCAGTATGTAACCGTCTGGGAGGGGACTGGGAAGAATATCCTCAACTCACGATCCACAGACCAGTACAAATTACAGGACCACTCAAGAATATGTGACGTAAATACATTCTCAGACCCTCCCCTAGGATTAATGAACCAGAAACAGAGTCCTGATAAAGTTGTGCCTAGCAATGTGTGTTCTTCTCACACAGTCATGTATGAGGGTCATTCGTTCGGACAATTTCAGATCAATTTTTTCAGAACATCTAGCGAAAGAAACTCGTGTTTCACTTATCATTTTAATGAGAACCATTTACTTGCTTTAAATTTTAGGACAGGACCTTGGGAAACACCATACTGAACTTACCGAGTAGGGACGAGCACAGCAGGCTTCTGAGGTGAAGTCATCTCTTGGAGATTTGTCTCTCAGACAAGCAGCTTATCTGCACACTTGGGTTGAGAAAAGTTTCTCCAGGTCAGCAGGCAGCATCTGGCTGATGCAAACACAGATTTTTTTACAGTGGGTTTCTGGAGGTTAAAATGTGCGGAAGGCTGGGGAGCAGCCCTGGGGCTATTTCTTCTCCTATGCATGATTCATTCTTTCAGAATTCTCATCTGTGGGAGACTGCTAGTCTGCAGGCAGTGATTCTCAGTACAAATGGCTGTCCCTGCGTTTTAGAGCTCAGGCCATTTCTTCTCATTCTAGAACTTCTCCCTCGGAGTCTCTAGGAGGAACAGAAATATTACAGCCTCAGATCTTCATGTAAACATTCTTTCTTTTTTGCTCCCAGTAGGTTTGTATCTGCTACATTGTCACTTAGTCTCAGAGTCCCAGTAACAATAAGCCATTTGGGAGACTGAGTGAAGTTGAAGGAGCCACTATAACTTATTGTACTTCCTTTGAGAGCTGACTGCTGGGGTCAAGCCAGTGAAAGGAGTTCAGGACGAGAAACCTTCTCTGACCTAGATTTTCATCAAGAATGGATGAGACAACTGACAACTTTGATTCTTATACTTCTTTTTGGGAGAGAAAATAAAACTCCTATGCGGTAGCTCACTGCTGTCTGCCCTGCACTCTGAAAGCTTGTGCTCAGCTTTAAAATGGCCCGGCCCACCTGATGCACGTATGAGCTGCAGCTCTGCTGACCACACTTTCATGATGCTTTTAAAAATGATAAAAAGAAGTTGGGGTGTAGCTCAGTGCTAGAGCGCTTAGCAGTTGCAAGGCCCCGAGTGTAAGCTTTCAGCACAGAAAAAAAAATTGTTTAGAGGCAAATCACATTTATTGTAAAAGCTCTTAGAGACATGGCAAGATGGAAGGAGGTTTGCCTCTTATTTTCCTCTGCACTCTATTTTTTCCCTAAAATCACTGCGCTGATCAGTTTGGTATAAACGCCTAGAAATTTTTCTCTGTGTGCATTTTTATAAAGACACAAGTTGTTAATAATGCATTGCCACACGAAGCAACAATGATAAATACATGGAGTTATCTCCTTTGCCAGGAAACAGAGGCCCATGAGATATATGGCTGTACAAGTGAGTGTGGTACAAGAAATATCTCTGTGGCTCTCTCCCACCCTCACTAGCTGTCAGAGACCGTGTGTCCTCAGACAGGGCCTTGGTCTGTGGCCTTGCTCAAAGCCTGGCTGCAAACTCCCTTCCTCTCTTCAATTTTTGTTGTGTCCCGGGCACTATTTGTGGACAGTTAAGTTAACCTTTTTGGAGGGCCATATGACACACCACAAATTGCTTTTGTTCCATCATCTGGTTTCACTTTAAAGGGTAGCCTTCTTCCTTCTGTCTGAGTTGAGTGGGAACAGTTAGGTTTCAGAGCTTTGGAAATGGTCCTCAGTGGAAACAGGAGTTAGCATTAGCTAAGGTCCCTTGTGTTGTGCCGATGCCCTCGGTTTTAGGTACCTGTATTTTTCCTGTTCCTACTCTGTCTCTAAGAATTAAATAATGGGCTTGGTTCTTCAAACTATTAAGCAATATGAGGCTATCCTGGAAAAACGTATTCTTTTTTCTTTTCCTTTGGACCAGAGCGATGCTTTCATCTATAAATTTATCCTTTCAGCTTCCTTCCTTCCTTCCTTCCTTCCTTCCTTCCTTCCTTCCTTCCTTCCTTCCTTCCTTCCTACCTTCCTCCCTCCCTCCCTCCCTCCCTCCCTTCCTCCCTCCCTCCCTCTCTCTCTCTCTTTCTTTCTTTCTTTCTTTCTTTTTTCTTAATTTCTTTCTTTCTCTCTCTTTCTCTCTTTCTTTCTCTCTTTCTTTCTTTCTTTCTTTCTTTTTTCTTAATTTCTTTCTTTCTCTCTCTTTCTCTCTTTCTTTCTCTCTTTCTTTCTTTCTTTCTTTCTTTTTTCTTAATTTCTTTCTTTCTCTCTCTTTCTCTCTTTCTTTCTCTCTTTCTTTCTTTCTTTCTTTCTTTCTTTCTTTCTTTCTTTCTTTCTTTCTTTCTTTCTTTCTTTCTTTCACCTGAAATATGGCCACAATTAAAATTTCACAAGCCACATGCTGTCTTCATTGTCTTGGCTAATTAAAAGCAGAGTACTTGGAGACTAAGGGCGCCATCTCCTCTGCCTAGAATTTTCCTCTGGGGATTTTCTGCAGAAGTATTTAAACTGGTGGTGGGACATTGTCCCAGATGAAGCAGCTATAGAAGCAAGGCTAATTCGAAGAGTTCATGTCTCACAAGTTTTACCTTCCCACGCTCCACCCACGACACTGCCAGTTTTTCTTGATGAAATCAAGTTCAATGGGCACATAGGAACACTCTGGACAGGGAAAAGTTAGCCTAAGGACTGTAGTTGGGTACAAGAGGTAAAATTCCTCAGTGAGATAGAACCCCAGTCATCCACAGTGGTGAACCCCAGCAGTTGCCCAGTAAGCAGTATCATTTTGGCCTACCCTTCCTTCTTTGCCTCTCTTTCTCTACCCATCATTATACATCCCCCCCAAATTAACTACTGTATCCTGTCTTAAGATCTGCTTTGGGGGATGGCAAACATTAGCTATGATGGAATTTAACCCTGGCCTCTTGAAGTTATTTATTTTAACTGATAAATTGATACTTGTTAGATAGAGATGTATAATGAGGGGTTCTGAGATAGGAGCTTGGAAGTTGTTTAGGTAGGCATGAAACTACCTAAAATTTGGTGGTTCAAATCAATAGCAACCAAGTACTTGCTCATGAGAGTTTGGTCAGAATTTAGTGTGGAAGGCTAATTTCTGACCTATATACTGTTGGCTGTGTGCCTTTATCTAGGGCTGCTGGATCCAAGATGACGCAATTCACATATTTGGTACTTCATCTGCAATGGCTATACCCCACCCCCACCTCTATGTCTTTCAGTCCCTTGTGGGTCAGACCAGTATCTCTGTCCAGCAAACTAAATGGACATGTTTGTATTTGAGTAGCTTCCCAATAGAGTAAAAGCAAACCCTGCCAGGATGCTACTGAAAAGCCCAGGTCTGGAACTGACACAGCATCACTTTTGCTGAAAAATTTTAAGGAAAATGACAAGGCAGCCTGATTTTTAGGTTGGAAGTAATAGCTAAAGTTGGTAGATTGTAACGTGTAATAGATTGGAATAATAGTACAAATGGGGGGATTGATAGTAGTTAACTTGGAAAGAACTCCACTCTAGGACTGGTTTGGGAATGGAAGCTAGAGATATTAGTTTAACATTCTGGGTTGTTTTCTGGGTACATTCTGATTCAGTGATGAACTCTAAGTTAGTTATCCAACTGCTATGGCTTAGGTATGAAATATCCCTCATAGGTCATGAGTTAAAGCTTGATTCCCAGTGCAATGTTCAGAGGTAGGGATTTGGGGAAGTGAATGAACCATGAAGCCCCTGACATAGTCAATGGAATAATTCATTGAAAGTTCATAGCCTGATGGCATTATTGAGAGACAATGGAAACTAGGTGGGGCCTCATTGGAGTAAGTGGACCACTGAAAACATACTTCCAATGATATATCTTGTTTCTGTATCCTTCCTTGTTGGGTCACTCTGTCTCCTGACCACCACGAAGTGAGCAGCTCAAGTCTCCTATGCTCTCTCTGCCAGGATGCTCTGCTTTACCACTGGCAGACACTGTGAGGCCAAATAGCCATGGACTGAAACTTCTGAGACCATGAACCAAAATAAATCTTTATGTCGTTTATCTCAACACATTTTGTCACAGTGATGAAATGTAGCTAGCATACCAATGGTATTTAACTCATCCGGTAGACAACAGCATGAAGACAGAGAATGTATTCATGGACGGTTCTTGTACTGAATCAACTGGCATTTATGGAAATGTGCAAAACTCATTTCCCATTGGTTACTAGTACTAGCACTGCCTACCTTCCCTTCAAATTTGCTCTCTTCCTCCATCAATGCAAAAACATTATTATGTGGACACTAGCTAATAATACACAATAGACCTAAATATGAAGCCTGTAAGAATTCTTGATAATAACATCAGAGAAAGTGTTTGTAAGCTTGAGTAAAGACATTTTTAGATATAACAGCTAAAACATGGTCTACAAAGGGTACAGGGAATTAATTGTGCTTCATCCAAATTGAAATTGTTTACTCTTTAGAACATACTATTAAGGGAATGAAGAGAAAAATCAGAATGGAGAGACTATTTTTAAATGACATGTCTGATAAAGGGCTATTATTCCAAATATATAAAGAACACTCTGAACTCAATAACAATAAGCAACCCCATGAGAAGATACTTAACATCCTCATTCACCTACTAACAATGGGACCAACATGGCTAATATAACTGTTGCTTTCATCTACCAAAAATGGGAACAAAGTCACCTTTTCTTTTTGGAATCTGACTTTCACTGTATAGTGCAAATACAACATGTATGTATTCCTATCAAGAAGGGATTTGCACACATTTACTATCCCTGTAGAGAGCTGACTGGCTATTTTATGTTTCCCTTACTAGAATTTATGTGACACACATCCACAAATTGCTAGCCAGGAACTTTAAGAAACCACTGGACACCAGCAATTTGAAGCAGATCATTTACTGTAAGCTCAAGAGGACATGGGTGTCTTCCACCATGCCTTTCTAAGCCTGTTTAGGCTGCTAGGGCTCCCTAAAAACCTCCCTTCATCTACTTCTATTCTCAAGTACATGATGTCCTCTCACTTCAAGGAACCGGCCTCGTTTTGGCCTCATGACACAGGGATTTAGTATCGTTGGTACTACTAGCACATACAAGATTTAAATCGCCTTGATGTTTTTCTTCGAATTCATTTATACTTGGTGTTAAAGTCTGAAATATATTATTTTTACTTTTTTTCTAGGAACAGATGCTAAATTAAATACTCAGTGTTCAGTAAGGACACTGATTTTATGATGAGTAAGAAATAACATTTTTCATTTAGTTTCTAAATTTGGAATAAGAATCTTGGATGAACAGCTGCAATGTCCCAAACAGTTTTTTTTTCCATTTCTGTGAACCCCAAAGGCACTTCATGCACTTAACATTCCAGAAATTCCTAGAATAGAAATAAAAAAGAAGACCATGCAGAAGTTTTGTTTTGTTTTGATATGTATGTATATATGTATGTATGTATGTATGTATGTATGTATGTGTGTATTGTTTCTTTTTAATAAGCATACAAAGTAACAAGTTTCATTTAACTATGACATTTTTGTACATCCTTTGTTTTGGTTGATCTTTCTCCCCCACTTCTCTTCCAGATCCACCTCTGATTACCAGTCTCCTGCATTCCACTAGTCCCCTTTCCACTTCAGTGTCATTTGTATCACCCTCTTTTACCCCTCTGATTTAAACCTTCTACCTCTCCTCTCATGTTCCTGTTCCTGGTTTTATGACCCATGAATATTCCCCCATAGACATATGCACATAAAAAAATTCAGTTAAGATTCACATATGCGAGATACCATGTAAGCTTCATCTGCCTGACTCTGGATGCCCCCCACTTGGTAAAGTATTTTCCAGATTCATCCATATTCCTATGAACTTCAAGGTTTCATTTTTAAATCTGTTACTTCAGTAACTTTTTCAAAAGATTACTCAGAGTTTGGAGTAGCTCTGTGCTGTTTCTGCTGATGCCTATCCCTGCAGGGATGATGTCTGTAACGTCTTGATTACTGGAGCTTTGCAGTGTGGTTCCTCCAAATTTACTCTGGCTTCATGAAATCACTCTAGACATACATTCCAACAAAAATCTTGCTGAGATTAATATTGGTATTATTTTAATTCTATCGATGAACTTGGGGAGTGAATTGATGTCTTTTTTTTTTTCTTTCTATTTGAAATTTCCAACCTATGAGCACAGTTCAAATCTGTACTTATTTGGGTCTTATTTGACTTTGTTTATTAACCTTTTGTTGTCATTTTCAGTTAAGGAGATAAAAACACATTTTATTGGATTTGTAAGTATTTCTTTTTAAATTTGTGTTTCTTCATTTTTCTTACTTTTTGAATGTCTTTTGCTTATTTACTTGAAATTTAATGCATCTTATAATGTAGAGAGATGACTGGCATGCTCATCATCAGAAAACTCTGCTATTTAAAGAGATATCTAGTAAGGTGAGAGGTGGAAAAAAAGTCAAAAAGGTGGGAAATGATGGTTTCCTGGAATCGCAGTTCCAGAGGATGATATGTCTGTCCCTTGCATAGACACAAATTTTATTTGGTCCTCAAAATAAATATAGTCTTGGGGGCTGGAGGGGATACTCAGTAGTGAAGAGTCTTTTTGCTGCTCTTACAGGGGACCCAGGTTCAGTTCCCAGCATGCACATGAGGCAAGTTCCAGCCATCTATAATTCCAGTTTCAGAAGACTCTGTCCCCACTGCTGGCCTTCCTGGTCATTTTATGCACATGATGCACACAATGGACACACACATACACATACACACACACTCACTCTAAATAAATGTCTTTAAAAAGTAAACATAGTTTCAACCAAAACAATTTTTTTCTCATAAGACAATGTGAATATATTTGAATAATGAAAGAAACATAAAGTGATTGACTGTATATAGAATGCAGATGCGCTTCTGATCCACTAGATAGCTCATCTGAGAGTGGACAAGCAATCCTGCCTGTAGCCTGTGGGAAGGAAATTAGAGAATTGGGAGAATTCAGTAACAAATTTAGTAAAATCTTTTATGCCAGTGAGGGTTTTGTTTTTAATTAAACGATTCAATTAATTGCTTTGGGGCCCCCGTATTGGTATTATCACACGTTACACTCCTTCTCAATGCAACTGAAATGCTCTACTTGTTTATAAAAGAGTCATCTTTTATAGAAGAACAAGGCAGGCTTCCTTTTGTAGTATAACCAAGTAATGGCGCTGTCTGCCCTAGACCAGGCAGGTCATGTACTGAGTGGTGTTACTTCAAGTGTACTATACTTCTTATTCAATCTAAGCCATTTTAAATCCGGAATGAATCAGCTGGGTTTTTTTTTCTTTCAAATTTATTTATTTATTTATTTATTTATTTATTTATTTATTTATAGAGCACATGCCTGAGTGTTTTGCCTCCATATATGTGAGTATACCACATAGATGCCATACCCATGGGTTCCAGAAAAGAGCCTGTGATGCCATGGTCCTGGAATTGCAATGGTTCTGTGACACCAAGTAGGTGCTGAGAACCAAAGCCTTTTGCAATAGCAGTAGGAACTCTCAACTGCAAAGCCCCTTCTCCAGGCCCAGCCTCACATCATTTTGTTAAGCAGACAGCTATCTGAAAATGACTTCAGCTTACTTCCAATGATATCTGAGTTTCAGAAAACAAATCCACATTAATACCCAGGTTTTATTCAAAACATCAGTAAGTCATAGCCTCCAATTTCCTGGCTCCTTAAAGTCTTTTCCTTTAAACCAACTATGCTGCCATGTGCTTCAGCAATTGCTTGTATATAAATCATCATTGAAGCTTAAAATTGAATGTTGATGCTTCAAGTAGAGCGTCTGTGGTTGTTTGAGGGAGAACAGCTTCCATAGGCGAACATGTTTGAGTGTTTGATTTCCAGTTGGTGACATATTTAGGGAGGATTAGGAGGGGTGACCTTATTGGAGAAGGTGTGTCACTGGGGGTGACCTTTGAGGTTTCCAAAGACCATGTCATTCCCAGTGACCTCTCTCTTTCTGCCTACTGCCTGTGTAAGTAAGGATGTAAGTACCTGCCTGCCACCACGCTCCCCTTCCTGATAGTGCTTTTAAATGTTGCCTTAGTCGTGGTGTCTCTCCACGGGAATAGAACAGAAAACTAAGACAGAATCTAACCTCATATCTAAGACTTTTTCTCATCTTATCTCGCCCTCATCTGTTTTCTATGTGTACTCCATTGTAATGTCTGTGTCTTAATTGTAAAGATAGTCAATAAGATAGACAAATTCCATATGCAAGGAGCATTCTAAAAGCTGGTGGGATTGGCCAAAGTCATATAGCCAGGTGATAGGGTAGATTCGTAGTACTTCACTCTCTTGATTTTTATAGAAAACGTGTGGAATTCTCAGACTCTTGTTTCAGAGTCTAGCATAGCGAAGTATTTTTTCCCATTGGTGTGTGTGTGTGTGTGTGTGTGTGTGTGTGTGTGTGTGTGTAGTGTATGACTGTGTATGCATGTGCATGTTGTTCTCTGCTTTATTTATCAATGCAGCCTATCAGCTGAACCCAGAGCTTGCTGATAAGCCTTGTCCAGGGCAGCCAGCTCCCTCCAGAGATTACCCTGTCTGTTAGCATTTTCTAGGCTCCGCCCGGCAGTTACCTTACAGGGCAACAGCTCCCTGTGCCTGACTCAGTATAAAAGGGGCTGCTTGCTCCCTCTGCTCTCTCTTGTCTTCTTGCTTTCACTCTGCCCTCCCTCTCAGCTTCCCCTCTCTCCCCACCCCCCTCTCTCCACGTGCTCATGGACAACCTCTGCTCCTCTACACTCTCCCTCTCCCTCCCTTCCTTCCCCCATCTCTCTGCCTTTCTCTGTCTCTACTACCCTCTGAACTCCCCCTCCCCATGCCCTGAATAAACTCTATTCTATACTGTGGCTGGTTCCCCAGTGGGAAGGGATGCCTCAGCATGGGCCCCGCAGAGGCACCCCCTCCCACCACACCTTACCACACCTCCACCAAACATATTCCTTCTTTTTTTATTTTTATAAAACACAACACTGACTTTGCCTCCTGGAATTACAGGAAAGTCACCACATCAACCTGGCATTCTCCTGAGTTCTGGGGATCTAAACCTTGTGCTTCCTGTTCACATAGCAAGCCCTTTAATTACTGAGCCATTTCCCAACTGCTTAATACACGTTTGTTTCAATGGCAACTTTCTTTCCATACCTGACAAGTATGTGCAAGAAAACCAATTTGTTATGCTAAAAATCAGGATGGTAGCAGGATCTGGTCATGTTCTATTTAATGATTTTAATGGTGTTACATGGGTATGTTCAGTTTATAGAAATTTATTTATAGACTTGTGTTTGTAAAAAAAAAATAGAATGTTTAGAACTCTGGGTATACTTCAGTTGTAGAAATCTTGCATGGTGTTATGAAATTTGAATGCAAAATGTCCCTCATGTACTTATGTTTGCGTGCATGTGTGTGTGTGTGTGTGTGTGTGTGTGTGTGTGTGTGTGTGTGTGTGTGTGCTCGTGCATATTCTCTGCCTTATTCATTGATACAGCCTATCAATGAGAAGCTTACAAGGCGCTCTTGCTTCTCAGCTGATAGTATGGCTTTAGGTCAAGGGACCTTCAAGAGTGAGATGGGAGTGGAATGAAACTGGTAGACATTTAGAAGTTACATCCCAGCCCTGATTCCATTCTTATATCTGTGTGTCCTAACCAGTTATAATCTGAGAAGCAGCAGCTATAACACCAGCACTCCGGAGGCTGAGGCAGGGGGAATTGTAGGTTTGAGGCTAGCCCTTACATAGAGAGGTCCACACTATATTGAAAGACCCTGTGGAAGATGAAGGAGAAAGAAAAGGCATACAAAAAATGGATCATTTCAGTAGTGGATGTGCTGGGGCAACTGGGAGATCAGTGCTGTATGATCCTGACCCCTGATTTTTCCTTGGACTTCATTGAAATATTTACTAGTGCCTTGTGCAGTGCGACAAGTAATCTCTCCCCTCCATTATAAGGATTCACTTCCCTCCAGAAGCCTTTTATTCTGCTCTCCACAGCACTATTCCCTCCTGGTGCCTACATGATGTTTGTGCCATGAGTGATCCAGGGTCTTAAGAGGAGCCATCTGTCACAGAGCAGAGACGAAGTCGTAACCATGTGGTGGTTTTGGCCACCACCCCACAATGCTTGCTGTAGCTTGTTTAATATTCACTATCTGTGCTTCCACAAGCCAGGGCACATCTGTATTTGTATCATTCTTGTGTGTCTGTACTCTAGGCTTTCAAATAACATGTGCAATGAAGAGCTTGAAGCTAATTTTCCAGATGATATGATAGCTCCCAAAACTCTCTCTCTCTCCCTCTCCCTCTCTCCCTCTCTCTCTCTCTCTCTCTCTCTCTCTCTCTCTCTCTCTCTCACACACACACACACACACACACACACACACACTAGTTCCATCACATGAAATTAGCATCCTCTGATACTCTGTACTCTCTTCTTTCCCTGTCTTAGCACAGTAGGGGCAGGAACCTGTTTATAACCACCAGCATATTGAACATTGTCCATCTTCTCTTTCCTCTTCAAGCTGTACAAAATTAATTTCCATTTGCTTTTATTTTATTTATGGTATGGGCAGTCAGTGGCCAGAACCCAGGGATTATATTTCTCTTTAATTTAATTTTCTGCAAGGTATAACTCTAAAGTTTCCTTAACATTTAATAAAGTGCTTATTTTCTTACTTATTACAAAATCTAGTCTATAGATTTAAAAACAAAACAAAATAAAGCAAAAAAAATTGTTTCGATTTACTTATTGATTTTTGGTCAAACTCTTGGTATTCTGTCCAGGCAATCCCAAACTCCTGATCTTTTTATTCTTTTTCTTTTTCTCTCTTTTCTTTTCTTTTCTTCTCTTTTCTTCTCTTTTCTTCTCTTTTCTTCTCTTTTCTTCTCTTCTCTTCTCTTCTCTTCTCTTCTCTTCTCTTCTCTTCTCTTCTCTTCTCTTCTCTTCTCTTTTCTTTTCTTCAGCTTTCCTAGTAACTGGGAGATAAGTGCCTCCTGTGATGCCTGGTACCTTTGCTTTTGCTTGTTTGTTTGTTTGTCCTTGCTTTCTTTACAGCATCTTTCATAGTGTCTCTGTCCTTAAAGCATGGCTCTGAAAACTTGTTTACATAGTCTCATGCTTGGTGTGGTTGATTCTGTCCAGGAAAAGTCAGACTTCTGTAGAGTCGCCTCTGTCCTCTTGCAGATCACTGTTTGTTGCTTTGTTCTCTCCCCACCCCCTACCCTGGAAGCTGTACCTTCATGATGTAGGTAGCTCGCTGGCTGCTCTTTCCAAAATCTATGAAGGTAACTCTGCATTAAGCTGTGTGTACAGGTCAACATGAGAAGACACAAGTCTTCAGGCTTGGATTTCTATTAAACTCCTTCCTGTATATTTGAAAGAGACTACCAGCACTGATGCTTTGTTTGTGTGTCAGTTTAGAACATCATTAATCAGTGCTGAAGACATCCTGCACTATCTTCCCTCAGCTGAGATGGGCAGTTCCCACACATGCATATGGTTCCCTGTCACATGGCTGCAAGTCTAGTCTCTCTGAGGCTTTCTACCCAGGCTCTACTCAGTACCCTGAGACCTGGTTCAGCTCCAAGTTCTGGAATAACAGGTGATTAATATAACTAAGCCAAGAAGAGGAGAGAGTCAGTGGACAGATTCCCTCAGCGCCCATGGCCCTGCATGGGTTGTATCTCTTGCATTTCCTCAGTGGAGAGGAGTCCAGGTTATCTCTGAAAGTGTCCTGCTTACAAGACTACTTTCAGGAGCTTCCCCCTTTTTCTTTTATCCTATCCCCTACTTTATTGTTATGCTTCCAAGAATCACCTCCCAATGGACTGCCAGCATTTAATTTCTTGTCTCATGTAGGGTCTACGTTGGGAGAAATAAAAACCATGAAAGTATCCAGTCTAGTTTACTTAACTTATTTTTCTTTTCCTAGTTCTTATTCTTCCATTAATAAAACTACACAGAGATCTACAGAATATCTCCTGAGAGGATAGTGCCTGTTCATGGGTTGTGGGTTTTGTTCAGTCAGTATTTATCGATATTTTTCCAAGACAAAGTAGAATAGAGTAGACAATGAAAAAGTGCATGGTACTTCATGTATTGTTCTGTAAAACAAATTTCAGTTGTATAAATCTATATGTATTTGGGGTCACAAGAGAAAACATATTTCTCACTGTGATTTACAATAAAAGGCTAAAAATAAATCATTGTTCTCTGCTAACATAATTCAGCAATCAGTACTTCTTTAAAAGACCGGTCTGTGTTTATACCATTGCATATACTGTATCAAACATGACATTCTGTAGGGGAAACCAAAGCAATGAATGACTTTGGAGAGGTTTGTTCTTTTCTGTTTTTGTTTCTCTTATTTTTGAGATGATAATATAATTACATCATCGCTCTAAACCCTCCAATATACCTTCCTTACTTTCTTTAAAATTCATGGTTTCTTTCTTCATTAATTACTATATATATGTGTGTGTGTGTGTGTGTGTGTGTGTGTGTGTATACCTAAATACATAAATATAACCTGATCAGTCTGTGAAATATTACTTATAAGTATGTATGTATATCATTCATGTTCTTTTCAAACCAATACAAATTCAAAATCATTGTCATTCTAAAAGTATCTTTCAATTGTGAAGTTAATAAGATATTCTCAGGTTATATCCAAGGGTAAAACTGACATTTTTGTGTCTATAGTTTCCATACCCCATGTTTTAACAGTTTTGGGTAGTATCCACTTAAAGACTTTGATGCCGCCTTGAATACCCTTAATTTTTCTGTGATTGTGAGGAGGTATTTTACCGTACACTCTCCAATGTTCAGGCCTACAGACATATTTTCCCTGGAACTAGAACTTGGAGTCCATGGAAAGTAAGCATCTGTGGTCTTAATCTGTGGTCTTAGTGCTATTAATTTCTTCTTGATTGGTGCCTTTTTCTAAAATGTATGTTAAAACAAGAAAATTTAGGGCTGCATTTTGAGGAAGAAGTTTTGATTGTCCCAGTGAAAAACTGTTGAAAACAGCTTGTGAGTTGTCAGTATTGGTTGTGTTTCCAAACTTTGAGTTTGCATCAGGATGCTCTCAGTCCTTGATGTTGGCGCCTGTATCAGATGATCTCCCAAAGCATTCCCAGAGCTAAGACTCTAAGTTCATTGGCAAGCATGACTGCTGGTTGGAAGCCCAAATGGTTCTTCTTAAGTACTTCTGGGAGAAACAAATTCTGATAATTGCAAACAAATGATCAACAAACCTAACAAACAAGCTCTTTGAGTCAAAGGGATTTTAATGGCTATGGTTTAAGTTTTTAAATTAAACATGAAGCAGAACAGAATATTTATATGTCTTCCTTATTTTGTTTGTGGCATCAGGGATTTGATCAAGGACCTCACACTAGTTAGACAAGTATACTACTATGTTCTTAGCAATAGATTATTTATATAATATGAATAAGGTAAAAGTACAGCAAGCATGTCTATTTGGTAATTTAATAAGAACATAAAGTGTGATTTTGTAGTGCTTATTAGTTCTGGCCAGAAGCTATGCTTTTTATACCTCCTCAGATATAACCAATATCCTAAATTCTACACTTACCATTCCTTTTATTTTCTTTATATTATTACCAAATATATTTATATTTCTTTTTTAAATGTTTTACTTTTATTAAATGTTTTCTTCATTTACATTTCAAATGCTATCTCCAAGGCCCCCTATACCCTCCCCCCGCCCTGCTTCCCAACCCACCCACTCCCGCTTTCTGGCCCTGGCATTCCCCTGTACTGGGGCATATAATCTTCTCAAGACCAAGGGCCTCTCCTCCCATTGATGGCTGACTAGGCCATCCTCTGCTTCATGTGCAGCTAGAGACACAAGCTCAGGGGGGTACTGGTTAGTTCATATTGTTGTTCCACCTATAGGATTGCAGACCCCTTCAGCTCCTTGGGTACTTTCTCTAGCTCCTCCATTGGGGGCCCTGTGTTCCATCCAATAGATGACTGTGAGCATCCACTTCTGTATTTGCCAGGCACTGGCATAGCCTCACAAGAGACAGCTATGTCAGGGTCCTGTCAGCAAAATCTTTCTGGCATATGCACCAGTGTCTGTGTTTGGTGGTAGTATATGGGATGTGATATGATTAAAAACATGTTTTTGACCTTAGTATAATTGGACTGAGTGTATGCTTTTTGCAATTTACTTTTATTTTCACTTAATATCATATTCTTGGAATTACTCCTCTTATTGCATGAGGTTATGACTTAGACAAAAGTATTCACTTTATTTGGAGAGATCTCATTGTGTAAATATGTCATAGTTCATCTATGTTACTTCTTGCATGCATTTGGATTCTTGTTGGTTTTATAAAGTTATAAACAGTGCTATTGGTAGAATAAAAATCTATTTCCTTGGTAAACTGCACAGGATTTTTTCCAGAAGTAATACCCAGGAGTGGATTTCCTGGACCATAGTGCATGCTATCTTTGATTTTTTTTCTAGTAAGGCCAAGTTGTTTACAAAAGAGATTATATTAACGTGAACTTGTGCTGCCTGTACTGGACACCCTTTGTCAACACTTGACCAGATCGTAAGGACATTTTCTGAGTCAGTAAGTATGAACTAGTATGGGCATCTAGGGGAAGCCAGAGAAGGAGGAACGTCTTCTCTAATATGCTGACTTGAGTGGTCTCTTGAGTTTGTCTTCCATAATCCAGAGCTTACCAGTGCATGAGAATCAATGCTCTGTTTTGGCAGCTGTCCTCAGAATGAAAGGGAGCCTTAATACTGTCTACCCTGGCCAGATGTCTGCTGCTTTAGAAGTTTTGGGTCCTGTGTGTCCTCTCTATTATTCTAGGCTCAAAGCAAAAACTGAAAGGCCTTTGTATTTTTTTTCCCCATCCAGGATGTTTAGTGGCTTTCCCTCTGAGGACAGTCCGAGTGGCTCATTACACTACCCAAAGTAGACTTCTTAAGTCTTGATTTTTTTTTTTTTAGCTTATGGTTCATTTTCATTGTATCTCATGGAATTGGGTGAGAGTACTCTAGTAGTTTGAATGGCACATTACCTCCTGTAACTGCCTTCCTCTGATTCATAAGCTAGAAATTTATCAGTGGAGATGGCTAGCCCACAACTTCATCAAGAATTTATAATAAAATGCTCCATCTTTGTTCCTGCATTTCTTTTAGACTGAACCCCCACCCCAGGCACATATGTAGCAGAGGGCTGTCTTGTCCTGCAGAGACCTGATACAGGGTGGGGAATACCCAGAGTGAGACCACTCTCAGAGGTGAAGGGGAGGGTGGATGGGTGTAGGGACTCTGTGAGGGGAGAACCAGGAAGGAGCATTGTTTGGGATGCAAATAGATAAATTAATCAATTAATTAAAAATTAAGATGCAAGTTGCTAGTTTGTTAAGAGTTTAGATTTGTTTTGTGTATATGTTCATCAGTAGAGAAAAGTCATGCTCACCGTGGTTACCATTCAGTGCCTGCTTTAATTTCTTACTCCGAATTCCTTGCTCAGGATTTCACTGAAGTGAGAGTGGGTTTAGGAAACATTCATTCTCTGAAAATGCCCTGACATGGCATTATAAACTTTTCTTAATAACAAAAACTCTCAGATATCCCATTTGACTATGTATAATTTAAATATGGCATGACCACTATATTACTATACATCATTTTATAAGTCATACCTATAAAGCAGACATTGACAATTTTTGTGAGGGATGGAAACATTCCATGTACATTTCTTTTCCTTTGGATAACTTTCATTGACTACACTGACTCAATTCAATAACTTTGTAAATGGCCTGTGTTATGTACCTTTGCCACTGCTGTGTTAACATGTCAGAAAGAACAACTTCAAAGGAGGAAGGAGCATTAGTTCATAAGTTCTGATGGTTCAGTCTGTGGTTACTTGGCTACATGTGTTTGGCTAGGCCTGGAGTGAGGCCAGCTGTCATGATGGTAGGAGCATGTGGCAGAAGATGCTCACTTTATGGCAGGCAAAGGAAGGAAAAGGCTGCAGACCATGTGTAGCATTCAAAGCTATGCCTCCAGTAATCTTTCCAGCAGGCCATACCTACTCAAGTTTTCACCATTTTCTGAAATAATATCAGCTGAGAACAAGTTGAACTTATTTGTGTGCATTTGTGTGTGTATGTTTGTTTGTGTTTAGTGAAACATGGTGCTGCTATGCAGGTCATGTTGTCCTTGAACTGGTGGCCCTCCTACTTCTGTTTTCTGAATGGTGAGATCATAGATGCATACCACCATGCCCGGCCACTGGACTTTATTTTGGCCAACAAATCTGAATCAGGTGGTGCTGCACAAAATGGCCACTCCATGGTGAAAGACGAGGAACACCTTCCATTTCCCTCCTTGCTTCTCTCTTATCCTGGCCTCATATCTGCTCACTAGGATATTAGGGCATTTTCTCAGAAAGACTCAGTTTTGGAAAAGTCACCGTAAGTGTGACTGCTTCCTTTCTCACTGGTTCATGATTTCTGACAGCAGACCACATTCCTGCAAATGAGCACTTCAGCAGCCCCGCCAAGCTCTTCCTTATACAGTCTTGTCTTGATGTTGGTGCTCACTGATGATCTACGGTGCTGAACGAAGGACAAGGTACTTGGCACTGTAGGCCCTTCTCCAGCAAGGGGCTGAGAAAAGGCCAACTGGTTCATGGGGTTTTTGTATTGACAAGTTGCCTTGGGAGCAGTTAAAAACAATGAAACAATAAAAGTGGTAATGTATGTTTACATTTGCAGTTTTTAAACTTTGAAAGCTTTGCTCTCTGGATTTGGTAAGGAAAACCAGGACACACATAGAAGCATCCATCTCTATAGTCAGGTCTTTGTTGAAATCTTGGGAGAATGAAATTGGTAACCTGTGGGATGGCTTTACTAGAAACAAAATGAGCTTGAGTGTTGTGTCCAGGGCAGGGGCTTACACATGTGGGAGTTAGGCGAGTGACCCCATGTTTAAGGGTCACAGAACTAGCCAAGGTACATCTGGAGTTCTAGCATTATGGCTAAAAACAACTCTAATGGAGTATATAGGGGACCTGGCCGCATTGATGATATGATTTATAAGGCATGTCCACCAGTTTTATGCTAGTGTGACAAATGTCTTAGGTGAAAAACTACCAGAAAGAAAGCTTATTTGTACTCATGGTCTCAGAAGTCCATGGATGCTGACTTGGCCCTTTTCCTTTGAGCCTGAAATGGTACAGTACATTATTACAACAGCGATTGGCAGAGGGATTCTCACTTTATATCATACAGTTGATACGAAGGGAGGCAAGGAGAGAGGTGGACGGTGAGACACACACACAGGAGAGAAATAGGTATCTAGATAGATAGATAGATAGATAATGAGAGAATAGGGACCATGATCCTACTAATTAATGAAGTTTCAGGCTAACAAGCAAGCTTTTAATCTACAACACATAATTATATAATTATTTCAGATAATAAGAAATAAAGATATCAGTTAATAATTAAATTATGTCATGTTGCTAACTGTAGACTTCATCTAGAGTTCAGAGTAATTAAAATGTAAAAGTGCTTTTATAGTCTATGAATTGTGTGTGTGTGTGTGTATGAAAGAGAGGTTTTACGCATGCTCTCTTAATATGTAGAAAGTCCATTGTACGTTTTGCTATTTTCAGGGGCTTATGAGTACTTAATGTACTTTTTCAATTCCAAAATAATGACTTTTATCAAGACGAAGGCTACTTACTGGGTATGGTGGCACAGGTCTTTAAACTTGTCACTTAGGAGGCATAGTCAGCTCAATAGATCTCTGAATTTGCTGCCAGCCTGGTCTACATAGTGAGCTTCAGGGGAGTCAAGGCTACAGTGAGACTGCATCTTTATAAAAAAATTAATTAATTGCAAAAATGAAAGAAATAAAAGATGAAAGTCCCACTAAATTATGGAACCCACTATAAGTGTTTTAAATTTGAGCCTCAGTATTATCAGTTTGAAAACAGAGTATTGGAAGTAAGCACTAGGAGCAATTTCTAATAGCCTTTTGTTTAAGACACAATTCTTGAGGGCATATGACATTGAACTAACTTTGGGAAGGGGACAGTGGCTGGTTTTGTGTATCAACTTGACACAGCTGGAGTTCAAAGAGAAAGGAGCTTCAGTTGGGGAAATGCCTCCATGAGATCCAGCTGTAAGGCATTTTCTCAATTAGTGATCAAGGGGAAAGGCCCCCTTGTGGGTGGGACCATCTCTGGGCTGGTAGTCTTGGGTTCTATAAGAGAGCAGGCTGAGTAAGCCAGGGGAAGCAAGCCAGTAAGGAATATCCCTCCAGGGCCTCTGCATCAGCTCCTATTCCTGACCTGTTTGAGTTCCTGTCCTAACTTCCTTGGTGATGAACAGCAATGTGGAAAGTGCAAGCTGAATAAACCCTTTCCTCCCCAAATTGCTTCTTGGTCATGATGTTTTGTGCAGGAATAGAAACCCTGACTAAAACAGACAGTTTTATTGTTCTGTTTGGATAATGTTGACAGAGTCAAGGGTTACTGAAACCAAGGGTTCAAAGATATTCTCTCTCTCTATCTCTATCTCTCTCTCTCTCCCTCCCTCCCTCCCTCCTTCTCTCTTACTTTTTCTGTTTTGCTCTTCTCTAATTGTTTCATTTTCTCAGATTAGTGTTCCCTCTGAAACTTGGCCTCAGCCATTAATATCACCATGGTTCACAGCTTCCTTATTTTCTAGCCCAAGAGATACCTGCTGAAGGATCTGATTGTTTCATCTGGGCTCATGTCATCATTCCTATGGTCAAGGGATTAAAAAAAATCCCTTATAAGAGCTATGTGGATGATATGCGAGTAAACACAGATCCCTAAAAGAAGAGTCTTGTTCCCTTGGAAAAACACAGTAGACACCCATCATACCTAGAAACAGAAGCCCCGGGCACTGTACACTGTGTCTCCACCTCACTTGACAGATTTTTTTTTTAACAGAGTCTAACAGACAGCCAGTGACAGTCAGCAGGCAGTATGTGACTGTCAGTTTGAGAACATGGAGTTAAAAACTGAATGCTTTCAAAAGAGAGAAAATTTCCAGAAAAGAGACCGTCTATTTCTCACTACAGGACATTAAGTAAAGTGTAAGTGTTCTGTTGGGGAGGCAGAAACTATTTCAGAATTTAAAAAATATCTTAAATGTCTTTTAGCTGAGGAGGCTGTAACGTGTCACTTACAGGCATTCATAATGTTCATTTTAGGGATTTGGAGGAAACATCTTTCCACACAGTCTCTTCTCTTTCTCTGTACCATTTCATCTACTACATTAAAATATCACTTTGTAGCTGGCAATTAAGGACTGCTGCCTACCACTCTCTGCACATAGTACAACGATTTTATTTTACTTTCTTAGTACCTTTCATCTCTTGAATAATCCAGTTATTCTCAGTTTTGCCATGATCTGCCAGAATTTTGTAAATTATAGCATTGATTGGCTGCCAAGAACTATGTACCCATCACAGCTTTATTTGGACAGTGTTTTTGAACCTTAAATACAGTATCTGTTTCTGTAAGTACAACCTTCATGATCTCTCTCTCTCTCTCTCTCTCTCTCTCTCTCTGTGTGTGTGTGTGTGTGTGTGTGTGTGTGTGTGTGTGTGTGTGTGTTTGGGCTGTGTCCGCTAACATCTTAAGAGGAAGAACCATTTCAAAGGGGTCTTGTAGAGAGGGGCACTTCACTCGTTCCAGCAGGCCAGTAAGAGAAAAGAACCCCCTGTCTTATTCCATGAAGTGTTGGATGCTTACCTGTGGAGACAGAACCTATATACTTTTAAAATGATTTCTGAAAATTCCAAACAAATTAAACTCAGTGCTGATGTACAGCTGTAAACAGAGAACCTCAAGGGAATGCAAACTCAAGAGAACTGAATTTGAAAGACTTGATAAGAGCAGAGATTATGGAGGCCCACACCTGTAGCAGAGGGATCATGAATTTGAGGCCAGCCTGAGCTACAAAGTAAGTGAAAACATGCTTGAGCATTTAGGGAATCCATGCTTTAAATAATAATTATTATTATTGAAAAATACAAACTAGAGGAACTCGGTTTTAAAATCTCCTTTACAGTAAAGATAGACTTGACGAAATGCCTCAGTGCTGAGAACACTTGTTGTTCTTGCAGAGGACCCAGATTAGATTCCTAGTACCCACATGATGGCTCATGATTGTCCATAATTCCAGTCCCAAAAGATATGATGCCCTCTCTGGCTTCTATTGGCATCAGGTGTGCATATGGTCCATATAAATGCATGCAGAGAGGGAAAACACACACAAACACACACACACACACACACACACACACACACACACACACAAACACACGCACGCATGAACACACGCACGCATGCACGCACGCACGCACGCACATAATTGGAGAGGATTCTAAAGGGTGGATGATGGCTTTCATGTGGGTCATATTAAAGGACAAAGAAACAAAGCCAGGCACTCCTTGGTGTGCGATGGCATCGCATAGTGATGAACCCACCTATACTTGAAAAAAATATCATAAATTAAATCAAATCAATCCATTTAATTGATGCTGAGATCTTTCTCTGAACTGAGAATATTTTTTATGAACAAAGTAGCCAAGAGTCATTGCTCTCCCAGGATGACATCCAAATCATTGAACGAGGTTGCACTGAAGTCCTAGAGGCAACAGAAGTGAAAGAACATTGTGAATTTGAAGTTTTCAATTCATGTCAGTTGTTTATTGCATGTTGGGTAAGGGGGTGAGGTTCAAGTTGATTCATTTGACTGCAGTTAATCCAAATGCAAACGATGAGGGTTGGGGGGGGGTATGAGAGAATATAATTTGAAATATACACTACACTCTTCTACCTGCTGCTGCATTGCATTGTTTCTATTAATTCATTTATGTATTCACTTTACATCCCGATTGCACCTCCCTCTTCTCCCAGTAACCCCTCACAATCGCTCACCTCTCCTTCTCTGAGAAGGGGCAGGTCCCTTCTGGGTACCAACCTGCCTTGGCACATCAAGTCAC
This sequence comes from Mus musculus, assembly GCF_000001635.26. Lineage (NCBI taxonomy): Eukaryota > Metazoa > Chordata > Mammalia > Rodentia > Muridae > Mus > Mus musculus. The sequence goes on along the minus strand of NC_000086.7, from coordinate 10,085,014 downwards.
TGCAGGACTAGGCATATCCTTTCCCACTGAGGCCACACAAGGCTACCCAGTTAGGGAAACAGGATTCATAGGAAGATAACAGAGTCACGGACAGCTCCTGCTCCAGTTGTTAGGGGACCCACATGAAGACCAAGCTGTACATCTGTTACATATCCGTAGGGGGCCTAGGTCCAGCCTGTGTATTGCATTGCATTTTTTCAGGAGGGAATTGAAGCTCATGAATGGAAAGCTTTTTCAGTCTAAGATGTACATTTACTCAGGTATAATAACTTAGTACCTTTACTCTCAACACTGCTTCCTACTTGAGAGACTGACCAAGGATAGACAGGAAAGCATTGTATCAGCTGTATGTTGCATGGGACATAACATCTAGTCCTGACTCAGTCAGGGGAAACAAAGACATCCCCAGTCAGCCCCCAGAAGTTCTTAAATTTTTAGTCTTCCATTCTGAACAAAGAAACAAACAATTACCTCAACAAATCTATAGGTTTCAAAATCCAGGAACTCACCGCCTTGGTTGTTCATTTCACCCAGACACAGAGAAAGGAGTAATTGCTATTGTGACTCTTTTTCAGGCCGAATCCATCACTAATAGTTGAAATGAAAAGAGTTTTGGTTGAAAAAAATTGAGTGGCTTTAGTCATAATGCTGAACGATAATCATATGGGCTGATGGACATGGTAATTAAAATTCTGTTATGGTGACTTTTTCACAGTACATCCACTTGAATAGATACATTTGTATTGATCTTTAACCTGGTAAAGCTGGAAAAGATAATGTTGCAACTAAAGGCCTAAGACAGAACTGTGCACACAGATACATAAACCAACTCAAAATGCAAGAATCAGTATTTTTTCTAGTTATGTTGATGTACTCTGACATGTTCAATTCTACTTTTCTTCTCTTCAAAAATACTACTTTTGAGTGCATTACTACTGTGATTGATGCTATCGTGTGAAAGGAGCCAGAGATGGTAACAGACGATAAAGGGGGCATATCAGCTTGTTCCTCTGGAACATTCTAGTGAATCTTCTACCCTCAATGGAAACATTGCCAGTAAATACTTTCTTCACCTATGCCTTCTGCTTAGCAGAAGGTTCTCTAGATGCCTTTTTCTGGATGCTTTTGTTCTCTGTATAACAAGGCTCTTCCTCCATACGCATCGTTCTGTTTCTTTACCTTCGGGGTTTTATCTGTTGCTTACCATGGATTTTGAAAAACAAGTTGTACAAAGAAGAGGTTTTTTTGTTTTTGTTTTTTTTGTTTGTTTGGTTGGTTGGTTGGTTTTTTTTTTACCGTTTCTGCTGCTGTGAACACTTGTCAAGGGCCTGAAGCAAACACTCTGTAAAGCTTAGGTTTCTTTCAAGCACTGCTCCTCCAATAACTTGGCTGCCCTCTGTCCACCCATCTTATAGGTTGGCCCTTGATTGATGTACTACCCTTTGTCTCCTGTTACCATCCCAAGCTCCTTTCACACGATAGCATCAACCACAGTAGTATGCACTCAAAAACAGTATTTTTGGAGAGAAGAAAAATAGAATGGAAATATTGGTCTAGTTCCTCTCCTGTGGGAAAACATTGCTAATAATGTGACAGAGTAATAATCGTCCATGTGGGACTCAGGGCTCTGATTCCCCAAAGTGCCCCATGTATTAGAATCTCCTGCAGTTTTACCCATGCAGGAAAGAAAGGTTAGTGTTCTGCCCTCTGTCCACACATCTTATAGATTGGCCCTTTATTGATGTCACTACATATGTTTGTATGCTCACAGGCATTACAGACAACCAGAAGAATTCAAGAAAGTAAGCAACAATATCGTTCTATGGCAAGCATTTTCTACTGGCTCCCATTTCAGAAGGATTTTTAAGTTATGAAAGCACATAGCAAACCACTGTTTCAAAACATAAACTATTATAATACCTTGAGTCAGAAAGACATTTTCCCCTAACACAAATTTTATCATTGAATTTAGAGACTAAACTTGACAGCAATTTATTTCACTAGAGAAGATTGAGTTTATGGCTTTTCCTGGTGGCTCTTAAATTGAGTAAATACAGATGATTTTCTGAATCATAAATCATATAAAATGATTTAGACAGGGATTTTTGAAAATACACAGAAGGGTTTGATAGTGCTGAGATTCTTGTGTTCTGTGTAATACTTCAGATTTCATGACCATGATATATGATCATCATATTTTCCTATTTTCCCCAGAAACTCATTTGTAAGCATACGGTAATAGAATCCTTTAATATACATTCACTGAATTAAGTAGAAAATGCGAGTATGAATCGTCAAATTAGAGTCTGGTAAACAAACCAAAGATAAAATCACCTCATTGATTTTAATATAGTATTTTAAGTACATATTGCACAATGGAATATGGTTGGAGTAGCTGAGGTTTAGACAGATACCATGTCTATATTATTTGGTTTCTCGGAAGGAGAGATTTGGAGGAAAATGTCATGAAATATGATGTTCTTTAGGATTCTTAAGGGACTTTTGTATGATAAAAGGTACACTGTGTTTCCCTCTCAGGTTAATAAAGAATTCTACAGCCACATCCTTGGCTTCGTCTTTAGATAACATTTCCTTGTCAGTGCCCTGTAGTCTATCTTTGTTCTGAAGCTAACCAAATACCTTTCCCCCTAATCAGCAGAGAGTTGCCTGAATCTTTGAATTGTAACAAACTCTCTATAGACTGTTTTTACACACACACACATATATATATATATATATATATATATTCATACCTGTGATAAGTTTTTAATTTATAAATTCTGCAAAGAGATTGACAATTTTAGAATTGAATAATCACAAGTATAATGTTATGAAAATAATTACCACTATATTATAAGTTAAGAAAATACAGTCTCTTGTAAACACACATTTAATATGGTGTTCCTCCTTCTAGTGAGATGTGAGCCAATCCAGTACCTATAAGGTGAGATGAAGTACCTATAAGGTGAGATGAAGTGAGACTAATAATTATTAGTCTTATGATTATTATGATTATTATGATTAGACTAATGATTATTAGACTTATGCGATAGTTTGGCTTTTGCACTTGGAGATAGGGCAGGTGTTAAGATTTTATCAATAGGAGATTTGAGTCTATTATAGATCACAACAACTTCAGCATACGAGCTTTTCCCTTTTCTACCTTGGGAATTTTGACTTTCTTTTAACTCAGAGAAAAACCTTACATCTTCTCTCTGGCATATTGGAGTTGCCAGCTCCCGTGCTTTGGAACCATCATTAAGCAAAATAAGGTTACATGAACACAGATACTATGATACCATAACCATTGATCTTAAAGCAAATAGCTCCCAAATGATGAATGGGTGAACATTATAAACAACTTGCATACTCTGGATAAAGGTGATTTAGGTCCCAGGTCAGAACATGTTATTTCATCCTGCTATTTGGGATGATATGAATTTAAAGCCTGTGAGTTAAATATACCTGGAATTTTCCATTTAATTTTATTGAACTTCAGTTATGCATGGCTGACGAACTACAGAAGGTAAAATGTTCATCTCCTTCTGTGTTCATAATGATCATGTTTACAGTGCCCAGTATTCACACGAGGCTATTGCTTACTAGATCCTGTAGTTACAGGTCCTTTCCTATTGCTGTAGAATGTGTCACTGGACATCAGTAGTCTAGAAAAAAAATCAATCTGATCAAATGTAGATACATACTTCTTTTGCTTTCTTTCCTTTCTTTTTCTTTTTGTTTGGGTGGTTGGTTCTTGACACATGGTCTCACTGCATTGTCTAGGCTGGCCTTGAACTTATGGATACTGTCTTTTCTCAGCCTCCCAGATGCTTGAATTAGAGAAGTCACAATGCCCAGCATTTTCTTGCTTTAAATGTGTTTTCTCTCTTATCCCACACTAAAAAGAGCCCAGTATTAAGGAGGTACCACATATTTCTTTACAGAATATTAGCATGGGATGTGGTAAGGAATGCTATAAAAGCAGGACTCCTAATTTTTTTTGTCACAGTGCCTTATTAAAATCTACTTGATGCTATCATATTTTCTTCCAGGAAAGTGAGTTCATATAGTAAAAATGAGTTCAGGTTGATTATGGAGTAGGTGACAGCACTCAGGTGAGGCATCCATAGTGAGTGCTGTCCACTTTCTCAGTGACATTAGTATAAAACCGAGGATGTGACTTTTAACGAAATATATTGATATATTATAAATAGATCAATAAATAACTAGTAAATTATATTTAGAATAAAGGTCACAAGGGGGAAAATTCCTGACAAAATATTAAGAATTCAGAACTAAGTACAAAGTCACTAAAAATCAAAACAAAAGCAACAAACAAAGCCAACCTGATCCTTGTGGCTGGTGGTGTATCACAGAAGCAATACATCTGGTTCCCATTATGTATCATGTTGAATGAATAGTTCATTTAGGCAACTGGCTAGGGTTTTTCATTGGTCTCAAATCTCTCTCTACTCCCCGCCGGATGCTAAGGAAAGTTATGGCATGAGGAAAGGAACACTATAGTTCTCTTCCAAATTCTAGATCCTTAATGAAATCTCAATAGAAATAATGCACAGTACTTTGAGGCCTCGGTGATTTTATCAATGTAGGGATTCCAAGTGAAAGGGAGAGAGCCCAGGAAAACCCTTCTTTGAGCAGTGGTGAAGTTGTGAGTGGCTACTTTAAAAACATCTTTTGAATTAGAGTTTCCTGCAAGGGGAGCAGAATTACAAATGGAATTGGCTTTAGGTTTAGCTAAGGGACTGAGTCATCCATGCCTTAGAATTCCCAATTTCTGAGCCAATGTAGCATTAGCCTTTGTGTGGAAGAAGCATTCTTTTCAAAGAGGGGTAATCCAAACCATATGCAGGCTGAGGGGATTATGTCACATTTACCCTCAAGTAAGAGATTTCTAAAGGGATCACCTTTTATAGAGAGACCTTATAAGAAAAGCCCCCTTTTTCTTTGCCCCCTGCCTGCTTTTTCCACCGCTTCTTATTCTGTGGAAAACTTTTAGCTAATATGTATGATTCTTCTTTGCTTCACAAAGCCCAGCATCCTGAGCACATTGAGTCTTGTCGTTTACTTTATTGTCTCCCTTGGGATGTCTATTTTTGTAAACAAGTTATCAGGTGTTTTATAGGGGTTGATCTATATATTCAGGTTGAATATAAATAGAAAATGTTCTTAGAGTAGCAACTAATACCCATTTATTTTCTTTGAGCCAGTTTTTGAAATTAATAACTGATAGGATGCCTCCATTCACGTTTATATCAGCTTGGATGTATTCAACTTCAAGCAACAAGCACTACTCTGCACAGTAGCTTAAACTGAAAGGACATTTATTGTTGATAAAGGAAGCACAGAGGTAAGTGGAATCTAAAGGTTATTTAGTTGCTAAATGAGATCATCAGAGACCCCAGGGTTATTTTTAAATTCATTCATTCTACCATCCTCAGCTGAAATAACCAATCCTAAGAATTTGAACCTCATGCTAACGAAATGGATCGGAATCACTATACATATACAATACCCTCCAAAGCATGAAAGGAGAAAAAGAGAAGAGTCTTGTCCTTCTGAATGTGTGTCTGTTCTCTTTGGGAACAATGTTACAGTATGATCCTCCATAAACAGAAGTATGTTAATCTGCTTAATACTAGTTTCCATGGCTATTGCTAAAGCAATTATTGGAAAGGGCAATCTGCTTGAACATGGAGCCACGATTTCCTCCCCATAGCAAGAGAAGCTTAGAGCTAACCCATCCTCTGACCTGTTGTTAAGCAATGACTAGCTGGATCTTCAGTGCCAGCCTCTAACTCCAGCAACTTAATAAGCAGCAGAAGCAAGAAGACTGTAAGGTCAAAGTCTGTGCTGTCTAAAGAACAAGTTCAAGGCTAACATAGGCAATTTAGTAAGGTAGAGTCATTCCCTGGTACACAAGGTTCTGGGTTCAGTTTCCAATATTAAAATGAATGAAGAATGAATCAACTAGTGAGCAAGAGCTTTTAGATTTGGTCCTCAGAACTTCACAAAACAGTGAAATAACCCCATTAAAATATGGGGCTCAGAGCTAAACAAAGAATTCTTACCTGAGGAATACCAAATGGCTGAGAAGCACCTGAAAAAAAAATGTTCAGCATCCTTAATCATTAGGGAAATGCAAATCAAAGCAACTCTGAGATTCCACCTCACACCAGTCAGAATGTCTAAGATCAAAAATTCAGGTGACAGCAGATGCTGGCGAGGATGGGGAGAAAGAGGAACACTCCTCCATTGTTGGTGGGATTGCAAGCTTGTATAACCACTCTGGAAATTAGTCTGGTGGTTCCTCAGAAAATTGGACATAGTACTACCGGAGGATCCTGTAATACCTCTCCTGGGCATATATCCAGAAGATGTTCCAACTGGTAAGAAGGACACATGCTATGTTCATAGCAGCCTTATTTATAATAGCCAGAACCTGGAAAGAACTCAGATTTCCCTCAACAGAGGAATGGATACAGAAAATGTGGTACATTTACACAATGGAGTACTACTCAGCTATTAAAAAGAATGAATTTATGAAATTCCTAGACAAATGGATGGACCTGGAGGGCATCATCCTGAGTGAGGTAACCCAATCACAAAAGAACTCACATGATATGTACTCATTAATAAGTGAATATTAGCCCAGAAACTTAGAATACCCAAGATACAAGATACAATTTGCAAAACACATGAAACTCAAGAAGAATGAAGACCAAAGTGTGGACACTTTGCCCCTTCTTAGAATTGGGAACAAAACACCGATGGAAGGAGTTACAGAGACAAAGTTTGGAGCTGAGACGAAAGGATGGACCATCTAGAGACTGCCATACCCGGGGATCCATCCCATAATCAGCCTCCAAACGCTGACACCATTGCATACACCAGCAAGATTCTGCTGAAAGGACCCTGATATTGCTGTCTCTTGTGAGGCTATGCTGGGGCCTAGCAAACACAGAAGTGGATGCTCACAGTCAGCTATTGGATGGATCACAGGGCTCCCAATGGAGGAGCTAGAGAAAGCACCCAAGGAGCTAAAGGGGTCTGCCACCCTATAGGTGGAACAACAATATGAACTAACCAGTATCCGTGGAGCTCGTGTCTCTAGCTGCATATGTATCAGAAGATGGCCTAGTCGGCCATCATTGGAAAGAGCGGCCCCTTGGTCTTGCAAACTTTATATGCCTCAGTAAGAGGGAATGCCAGGGCCAAGAAGCAGGAGTGGGTGGGTAGGGGAGTGGGGGGGGGGAGGTCTGGGGGACTTTTGGGATATCATTTGAAATGTAAATGAAGAAAATACCTAATTAAAAAAATAAATTAAAAAAAAGAAAGGAAACAGAACTGTCCATATGAAACAGTGAGAAAAAAAGGTTATTTGTTTCCTACAAACAGAGCAACCTAACTACAACCTTTTTATTATTGTGTTATGCTTTTAACTTACATATTCTTCAGGAAAATTCACTGGCTACCAGATTATCCTTATAATTTGTTATCATTCAGTGTGGATTAAGAAAGGTAGGATGAAATAAATAAGTACTCCTTAAAAAAGAAAAAGAAAAAGAAAACATCTTGCTGTTAAGTGAAAGGATAAACTAGTTAGGAAATAGAAGAAAAGTTCAACTGTAATGCCTTTAAGAGCCCCATTCAGCCAAGCCACATAAAAGTCCTCTCTCACAATGTCAAAAGATTTGTAGGTAGTGGCAGTTACGGAGAAAAAGCTGCTCAAATTTCTCTCTGTGACAAGATACTTGAGGAAAAAAAAATCACTTTAAAGAATGAAAGAATTCTCTTGGCTCCCAGTTTCAGTTCTTGGCCAGCTGTCTTGATTGTTTGGGGTACCCGCAACAAGGCAGAGCATCATTGGAGTGTATGGGCCAGAGAAGGCTGCACACTTCATGATATCCATGAGAGGATATCATGGGATGCCTGGCTAGAGTCCAACAGCCCTATAGTCTTCTTCAAGGGCTCACCACCAACGCCCTAGGGACCCTCCCACTCAATGCTATTTCTTAACAGTTTCACAACTGTTTACAGTATCGCAACCCTGAGGACCAACTTTTTTTTTTATTTAAACATTTTTTATTAGGTATTTTCTTCATTTACAATTAAAATGCTATCCCGAAAGTCCCTTATACCCTACCCCTGCCCTGCTCCCCAACCCACCCACTCCCACTTCCTAGCTCTGGTGTTCCCCTATATTGGGGCATATAATCTTTGCAATACCAAGGGCCTCTCCTCCTAATGATGGCTGATTAGGCCATCTTCTGCTACATGTGCAGCTAGAGACACGAGCTCAGGGTGTTCTGGGTAGTTCATATTGCTGTTCCTCCTATAGGGTTACAGACCCCTTTAGCTCCTTGGGTACTTTCTCTAGCTCCTCCATTGGGGGCTCTGTGTTCCATCCAATGGACTGTGAGCACCCACTTCTGTGTTTGCCAGGCACTGGCATAGCCTCACAAGAGACAGCTATATCAGGGTGAGGACCAACTTTTTGACACACAAACCTTAGGGGACCTTTCAGAACTTAACTATAGCAGCAAAAAAATGCACACACTCATCTCTGAGTTGGTTCACATATATCTTTGCTAGGGTTTAGTGTAGGGAGAGATAACATGAAGTTGTAAGGGAAAATGGTACCGAAAATATAGGATGGATTGAAACAGAACAGATGTGGTGGATCTTATTATAATTGCATATTTAAAATTCTTAAATAAAAAACCTACCAATAGTCACAAAGAGTAATGACCCTTCCCATTCATCTTTTAAATCTCTAAAATGAAGAGTTGTCCACAGTCTATGCATAGGGGGATCTAGGAACTACGCTTTGTAAACTTCCTACTTCCTAAGCACCAAGGAACAGTGAATGGGAGCTCTTAAACAATGTTTGGTGTGGCTCGTCTATTCATAGATATTTACAGTGTGATCATTTGTTACACAAAGTATTTGTGGTTGAAAACAGGCCACTATGAAATACCTCTTTGTGGTTCTTGGCTCTCTAAGCCTTGAACAACTGGTTATATTATTATGATATGCACGACAAAAGTGCCTTAGGTAAAGGATTTGCAAATCCAGTCCAGCTAAGAGATTAGACCCAGGCACCAAGAAATGTAGCCACTGTACCAGACAATTAGTATTAAGTACTGTGGGCAGGGCTGTTAGAGAGCTGCTGGGGAGTTGAGGTTTCTTTTCTCGGGATCCACAGAATACTAAGAGCTGGGAACATTTGGCTTGGCTTTTGACATGTTTTAATGTAGAAAAGATCAACCCTGCAGGCCATATTTGATCACAAGATGTATACTTTGTGGTTGTTCAGGCCAATTGTCAGTGACATGCCAGACACCCATACTGTCTCAGAATTTGTGCAAATGATTGACTTCTTCAGTATTGGTACTGAAACTTGGGTATGTGGAATTAAAGGAAGTGCTCCTAATAGGAAATACAGCTCATTCTAAGGAATCAGGATCTGTGCTTCGGGGGCTACGTTCTCATTGTGTTTCAGAGCCACATGCACTGTTAACGTTCTAGTGCTTGGAAGATTGAGGCTGAAATTAATGGATTTTTTCATAAGCACAGGGGACAGTTAAAGTGAGCTACATGAATATGACTGGATTGGAGGAAAGTGTGGAGAAAAGGACATAATATGTGGCTCCAAGAAACACGTATGTCTAAATGGCAGAGCAATGGATAAGCTGTGCCCAGAGATTGTTCAAAACAGAGAAAAACAAACAACAACAACAGAACGAAAAACAAAACAGAACAAAAAACTAAGGAAGCCAGTGTGGATAAAAATTTTATGGAATGAGTGGGTGCCAGTTCATGCTGAATGTTCTGGACCATTTAACTGGGGTGTTGAGCAGATTGCGTGTATGTGTGTGTGTGGTCACTGCTCATGATGTTCTTTTTAAGATATGCATGATTAAAGACTCACGTGGAATTTCATCCTTTCCTTGGAATAGACTTGCAGCAGTGGAATACTGCTGTATCAAGGGATCTGATACCAGGCCTTTGATTTATGTTCCTAGCTTGCATCCCTTGGTTTCAGGTCCACATGTTTACTCTTTGAATGGAACAATGAAAAGTCTTTCACTTCGTATAGCCAAGGGCTCAGGTACAGAAATCTGCTACCAAGCAGAATACAAGAATGACTTCCTCTGGTTGGGAAAATTTCTCCAAATGGTCACGTTGCAGCTGCCCTCCTCATCTCGATTTTTGTTTCTGTGCTCTTCATCTCTCCTGAAGAAGACCAGTAAAATGGGGGCATTAAGTATGAGCTCACCCTGATGGAGGTTCAAATACACTCCTTGGAGAGCCTTTCCTTTTTCGATTTCAGTGGAAGGTACCTGGGAAGGAAATCTGTGGCTTAAATAGTACTGACCAACTATAAGGGTTGGTGATCAGGATGAAATACCTACATTTAGGATTGCTATGTTGAAGCCTGAGACTACTTCAAGAGTTAAAGATCCACTCCCCATGGGATTCATATCTAAGATCCTCAAAATGACTTGACTTTACCTTCCAAATGAGTCCATTTCAAATCATACTGTCTCTCCTCCACCTCCAGCCTATTGGGTTTGAGCGTAGTAAGACTTCTTGAGAAAGTTCACTTTAGCTTCAGCTAGGTGAGGTCCTCAGTTTCAATACAGTTTTCCCAAGGCAGTTGTATATTTCTTTTGTCATTGAGGTAAGACATTTGATTTCCCTTCTTGGTCTCCATCCAGATTCATTTCAGCAGATGGACTTATTTTAGCTACTACAAACACAAGGTTCTACTGGGTTTTCTTTGTCTACTGGAGGAACTGTGGGTTGGGTCTGAGTCACACACATTTTATGGTGTCTGCTCTGGCATGAGCTTCATATACATTGGCATCGACTCAGAGTGAATTTGACTTTCTTTCTCTTTCCCGATTCCAGAATTTCATATGGCCCTGTGGTGATTCCAAAAACAGTCTGAGGCTCATTTTGATTGGCTCCAGCCACTACAGCCGAGCCAGGTTCACTCTGAGAGCTCCCTGTCCCATCATGAATGGCCACAGAAGCTTCTGCTCTTGGCTCTGCAATCTAATAGCACCTCTTGCATGGATGATGCCAAAGCAATGCTTTGAAATATGCGCCCATACTGTGTGGCTTTTCTTGCTGCAGTTTCTGTTCTCTTTTTATTGTAGGATCTGGAGACTCACCACTAGAAGACGATGGAGTCTGGTATTCACACTCTCTATATAAAGGTGAATTCTTTGCTTCTGTGCTGACAAGGACCCGCTGATGCCAGGAGATATTTCTTTAAAGCTTCGCAGAGCAGACTGTAATAAAGTGACCAGACAACACATTGGCTTTCTAATTGCCTGTCTAGGAAAATAAATATTTAAAAATAAATGTGTGTGGGCACTCATCCTTCCAATAGGAAAACCAAGGGAAGGAAAAAAAGAAAAAGAAATCTCAGGAGTGCTGCCTTTCAGTGCCCCGTGGTCATTTTATTCTTCTAAATGTCTTTACTGTCCTCACTTCTGCCGAGGCAAGCTGTAGCTGATGATAGTGAAAATCAAGCCTTACTCATACATTACAGCCGGAAGTGTGCAGAGCAAACCGCCCAAGGTGGGTGCTGCGCCCAGTGCTGCTAATGTACTGACTGCACGGAGAAGAGGAAACCTTGATTTTCATGAGCTTTTCTCATGCTCTTTCTGAGCCCAGCCTGGCTCCTAAGATGAGAAGGAAAATGTGCTGTTGCTGAAATGAATTTTAACTTAGCTATAGGAAATCCACCCCTCCACTGTGCCCAGGCTCCACTCCCAGCAGGTATCTAAAGCCTAAGGAAGAGGCTTTCCCTACTGGCTCAGGTAAGTCTATTCACAACTCCTGCTGCTGCTTCCCTGGAGCCAGGGAGCTCAGAGCAGAAAGGAAGGTAAATGTAAAATGCTCTTTGTCTACAACAGCTGCCTCTCACTGCAGCGGGAAACCCTCAAGGAAACAGTCTGGTAAAGTTTCAATTTGACATTTGGCCCAAGAAATGCATTCATACTCTGGCAGGAAAATACTAACCTACACTCTTGTGACACTTCTGAGCTACTCGAGAATTGAAAAAGTTCTGGTCAGCCTTTGCCTAAAGACTGTCCTTCAGGTCTTTTCCCAAGAAGTGGGGGAGTGGGGGGAGGAGTTTTTCTAAACAATGACTGGTTCCTGTGTCTAGGTGTGTTTCCATATTTGCTTTGATTTCTGAATGTAATAGTGCCTACCTTCATTGTTGTGGCATTAAGCAATCCAACCAATCACAAATTTCTAGTCAGATGTTTGGGGTAAGGAGATGCTCTGATTCATAAAACTTCCTGAAAGTTTTTTTTTTAAGTTCTTTGTGAGTCCCCAGTTTAAAAAGAGTCCTAACACACATGCACAGTAAAGAGACTCCTAGACAGTAGTGGTGGCCTCATGTGTCCTTAGTTCATTGTGCTTGGTGTCCCCTTCTCATCTCATAGCCTTGCAAGATAGAAAGTAAATAATATATCCAAAAATATGCCTAGCCCAGGACCTGACCTGAATGTCTAAGAATACATTTTTTTCATGATAAATTATTTCTCTTGTCAGTTAGATGGCTTGCCTGTAGGAATCATCACACTACACATTTTATATGTATATACACACATATCAAAACACACTATATGCCTTAAATTTTTACAATAGAGAGTTAAAGTTTTTTTTTCTTCTTGTTATTGTGGTTATGATAAAGAGCAAACCTAGGGCCTATTATTGCAAGACAATTGTTCTGTTCAAGAACTACACTTCAGCTTTTAAGTGTCATTCATTTTAAAATTTAGAGCTCAACCATGATTAACTGCAACTTTAGCTATGGAATATTAAGCTCCTCCCAGAGTGTGGCACAGAGTATATATTCAATAACTGATTTGAATTGAGTCAAATTTAAAAGAAGAAAGAAAGATTAAATAGCATACATTAGGTTCCCAGTATGTGACATCTTATTTACTTATTTGATTGTATTTATTTACTTTTTTGAGGGATTGGGGCAGAATAAATGTTGATGGTTTTACTTGGGATACTATAGTATATTCACACTGCTTGAGGGAAGGGGAAGGCGCATAGAGATGTGTCAGAATTGCCCGGTATTTACAGAAGGCCCCAAGGGTTAGAGAGAGTAGGAGTGAGTCCTGTGGCCCTCCCTCATGCTGCACTTGAGTCTGGACAGGTGTTTTGGCTCACATCCATGAAGCACTAGTAGTTCCTCATTAGCCTGCTGCTCCATGCTGCCAGCTCCACCAACTCCATTTAATTAGAGTGCTTATCACATTGGCCCTGGGGGATGCAAAGGCTTTCCTGATTAATCAGTTTGGATGTCTACTTTGACTTACCCATGGTGCTTGTCTGCACTTTATATGCAAAGCATGCACACTGACATTCCCATCATCTTTACTAAAGAACTGATAAACTGTTCAAATTCCTTCTAAAGAGTTCTTTTGGAAGATAACAAAAACTAAAATGCCTTTTGCAAATAAATAAATGCAAGATGTTTTTCCCTCCCCATGGCGACAACAGCACAGCTTTTAGATATGTAGTCGCCACTGACAGAAGAATTTGAAGAGTCCAAATAAGGGAGAAAAATCTGCTAATTGCATGCTGCATTCAAATATGTGAATTTGTTATATATGAAAACACACATAGATCTTTTTCATATAGATCACAAATATACATAGTACATGTAGACAGCCTGCATAAAATGTTCCAGAAAGGAAGTGTTGCAGGAAGGCCTGTAGGCCTGCTGTGCGCTCTGCACATCTGAATCTACATGGTGCAAGTGAATACATAGTCTCTAGGGTGAGTCCTTATCATCTCTACCCAGGACATGTAGGGAATGTTACTTGAGTCTTCAATTTCCAATCTACTGACAACTTTCTGAAAAGCATTATATGATATAGGTACTAGCCAAAGAGAACCATGAAGCAACAGTGTAAAAAAAGTGTTCAAATGCCAAAACCTGGGCAGCATCCTTTAGCAGGGTTGCTGAGCGTGGGGAGAACATCCTTAGGAGAACGTTCCTGGGGAATGTGGAGGGAGGCCTGTGTTCCTTTGTGGCCACATGATGGCGAACTTACTCCACATACTGGTTATACTGGTAGCACAGGTGCTGTTGAGGGATAACGAGCTGGGCAGCTATAGGAATGTAGCTCTGGTTCAATGTGTTAACTCTACACCCACCCCCGACTTCAGGGAACTTGTCCCTGACCCCCAGATAGCGTAGAGATACATGGACTGGCTGCTTCAGGAACTCCTCCACTAAGAAGACAGTTTTGCACTTCTTTTGAAGGTTTCTTTGCATGGTACATTTCAAAGATAGGGGAGAAGTTCAGCTTTATTAATGACATCCTAGGTATGCTTTGGGCAGTTGTCCTAGTTTGCTTCTCTGTTGCTATGCTAAAATACTGAGCAAAGCAACTAGGGGAGGAAAGGGCTCTTTTGGAAAGCTTACAGGTTATAGTCCACCAAAGCAGGAACTCAAGCAGAGATGCTGCAGGAATGCTAACACACTTGTTCTCTGTAGCTCTCAGCTTGCTTTCTTATGCATAACATCCAGGATCACCTGCTCACAGTTGGCACCACCTTCACCCATTATTTGGGCATTCAAGAAAATGCCCTATAGACATGCCCATAAGCCAATCTGATGGAGACAATTCCTCAATTAGTTTCACCTTTCTGGGTGGCTCCAGGTTGTGTCAAGTTCACAAAAACTAGACAACACAGCCACAGCAACTAGAACACCAAAATCAAGTTTTCCATCTGAGGGGATGTCACCCCAAATGGTGTATAACTATTGACATCTGAAAAGGGGGATTGTTTCCTTACTTGGAGCAATTGTTCCATGAGTGTAAGCCAAAATGACACTCTATTGTGAACACTGGTATAGCTTAGTTGAAATTAGCAAACATGAGTACTGTGGTTTGCTTTACAGAGAAATATGCATATAGCTGGGAGGAAATCACAGTTAATTGACTCTGTTATGTATAGATGGCTAGGGTGAAAATTTACTATGGCATCAATTAGTTTCAATAGATCAGGATATCATATTAAGGGAAATACTAGAAAAACAAAAGCTTATTGAACATTCATTTTGTTCTCAGCATCGTGCTAGGTGATAAATATACATACAGTCTTTATCTCTTATAACATTAGCCAGTTATTGGTGTATCAACTCAGAGAGTTGATGTCGCTTGCCCACATCAAACAACTATTTAAAGTAATTTAGATTCATATTTAATTATGTCTAGTGCTCAGTCTCACAGCCATAACTTTCTTATCTAGAGGTTCCTAATACACAGGCCAGCATTGGAGGTTCAGAACCTGGAATGTAGCCAATCTGGTAGCACAGAGTGAAGGGCTGCATTATCTAAACCTGTCACTTGTTATTTCTCCCTTTGTTTCTGCCTGTAGACACTCCGTGGTGCTCTCCCATCAAGGTGAAGTATGGGGATGTGTACTGCAGGGCACCTCCTGGGGGATACTACAAAACAGCCTTGGGAACCAGATGTGACATTCGCTGCCGAAAGGGCTATGAGCTTCATGGCTCTTCCCAGCTCATCTGCCAGTCAAACAAGCGCTGGTCAGATAAGGTCATCTGCAAACGTGAGTAGACTAGACCTGTGCTGAGTCTTCAGGGACAAAACTGTCTTGCTCTGAGATGAAGCTTTGATTTAAAGCTAGTCGATTTTTATAATATAACAGAGTGAATGTGTGCTCCTTTTCCAAAGAAGGGTATGCTATACTGTTTGGGGGAAAGAATAGATAGATTTTTTTTTTTTAGCACACCAGTGATATTTGTTCAGTAAATACAAAGTTCCAAAGAGTTGCTGGTGATTTAGTAGTAAATAAACTTCCAGAGCGTGTAACTAGGTAGAGGTGAAAGACATGACATGGGTACAGGAAGGGCTCTAAACTAGGAGCTCCTGGGTAGGAGATTAATGGAAAAGAAAATCATGAAAAACAAATATCCTGAAGGGTAGGATTTAGGGGTACAAGGGGGAGTCACTGAAGAAGTGATTCTAAGTCTGTGTAATGGAGTAGGCCTGGGATGAAGTTGATGTTGCATTTCAGGGGCAATGTCTCAAAGCTCATCTGTGAAGTTCCTTGCTTGCTGGCTGCCTCCAGAGGCAGGCAGACTAATGACATGTTCTGCTTCATGACAAGTTCTCCTGTATTTAGGCTGTAGATGGGTAGAGCATTGGTGAAACCCATTTTGGATGCCTTTATTACCCAAAGTCGCTATGCCTTATTGATGACCCAATGTTTTCTAAGTCTTCAACATACGTTCAACATGTTTTGCACAGTACATTATTGATAGGATTGGGCCAAGTGCTGCTCAGGACTATAGTCATGTGGTCCAGAATATGTAGATGTTATAACTGAGTTTATGTAGTACCCACTTAACAATGTTTCACCACATTTCCCTGTGATCTATGTGAGGGCCTTGTTGGATTTCTTCTTTTCATTTTCCCCAAGAACTGGGATGTGAGCCCAGGGCCTGGCAAATGCTGAAAAAAATCTATTGTATTCCTAGCTTTAAGAAGAAAAACAAAACAAAAGTTTTATGTTAAGACAGGGTCTCACCAAGTCAAAAGGCTTACAGCAACTCAATTTGTAGCCCATGCTGGTTTTGAACATGCCATCTTCCTGCCTCAGTCTCCTAAGTAGCTGGGATTGCAGGCTGGTGTCACCAGATATGGTCACACTTGCCCTCTTCAACTTTCTTCAGAGAAAAGAGAAAACCTCTTTCAGAAAATGTTCCTGCTGCTGCCTCTCTACCTACTTCTTGTTTACTTGTTTGTTTGTTTGTTTATTGTAGTCTAGGAAATTCTGTGTCAGTCTTAGAATTATAAGTGTGAGCCATCTGCTCAACTTTTTTTTTTTTTCCCATAGAAGAGAAAAGCTCTCCAAGGAATGACTGGTAAAAGGTGGTTCCCGGTGTGGAGTGTGAATGAGAACTGCCATCTTCCCTGCAGGGTGCTCTTGACAGAGCAAGCTGAAGCTGACTCTGCTCTCCATGACCCCTTGCTGGCGCTCTGATCACCATTCTCCCCTTTCTCCCTTTAGTCATTGGTCTCCCCCTGGCAACACTTTCTTCCTTCTCTTCTCTCAGGGTTCGCTTCTGGGGAATTCAGTCTAGGACAGTGTTGTGGCTGGAATGCCAAAGCAACCTATTGTGATAGGAAGCATCGTGTGTTCTGTGTGGCATATAGGCAGATGCCACATGTTATTATTGATTAATGCCACATGCTGTATTTTTAATGCCACAAATTTTATTGTAGCAAACTGTTCACTGCATATTTTCCAAGTGTCTGGCTTTTGAATTGTTGGACAAAAAAAAACTATACTGCATGTCTGATTCTATCCTTTACAGAGAAGCGATGTCCTACCCTTACCATGCCGGCAAATGGAGGGTTTAAGTGTGTCGATGGTGCCTACTTTAACTCTCGGTGTGAGTACTATTGTTCACCAGGATATACATTGAAAGGGGAGCGAACAGTCACATGTATGGACAACAAGGCCTGGAGTGGCCGACCAGCCTCCTGTGTAGGTAAGAAAATATCACAGGCTTCAGGGGGCCCATCTTTGGAGAGAAGCAATGGGTCTTTGTTATTATAACACACATTAAAGGAAATAACAGTGTCCCACGTTTGCAACCTAAATAGACAGCATTCAGTCAGTAGCCCCACAGGTCCGAAATCCAACAGCCCTCGACCTCAGTCTCTAACTAGCAGACTTTGATGTGACCAGCTTCCAGCTGACTGTTGTCAGTTTCTAGACCTGCTGCTGCTACTCCTGGGAACTTACTAGAACTGTGAATTCTCATATCCTCCTCTGCTTCCCGAATTTAAAATCCTGGATGTGGGGCCAACACTTTGCATTTCCATAGGCCCTCTAGGAATTTTAAGATCTTCAAGTAGAGGGCCACCAACCTCAGATATTGCTTTTCAAATTTTCTCAAATTCTCTGGGGACCTTGAGAAAACTACAGACTTGAAGTCAGCAGGTCTTGGGATTGATCCTGTAAGAGACAACAGACATTTGGGGCCAGAAAATTTGTTGTGGACCTTTCCCCTTTGCAATGTTTAACAGTGTTCTTGGATTTTACCCACTGAGCGTTTAGTGACACTATCCTCTCATCCTGGCTCCAGTATACTTGTAGCTATCAGAAATGTCTTTAGACATTTTTCAGTGGCCCTGGGGAGGAAAATTAGCCCATCTGTTGATGATCACTTGCCTAGGGATAATGAGTGCATCTTCACCATAGCTACATGTACTTGCTACCTGGGTACCTTTCAGTAGCCTACCTTAGAGATGCTGATTCAAGGAGCCTGAAAAAGAGGCATTTGGAGGAGGCCAACAGACTTCTAAAAGCATCTCAGATGATTTTCCTGCTGGAGATCCAGGATCGCTGTCTGGAAGCAGCATTAGCAAAATTGCAAATTTCCTGCCTGATCTGAGACTGGCAAGCTTAGAAACTCCAGAGTTGAGCCCAATCTACTTCTAGAAAAGCCAGTGGAGGTAATTCTCGAGTAAGCTGAAAATGGAAAGCCTGCTTCAGGAGTAAAAATGTAGGAAGGAGTTTAGTATCTTTATACTCAAACCCATTGTCCTCAGAGCAGAAGCATCAGCATGAAGAGGAAGACATTTAGAAGGTAGAACCATGAGATCCTGCAGCCCTAAAACTGGATCATGCCTTTGGGTTCTGCTGTCTCTGTCGACATTGGGGCACCTAGCCATCGGGCAGTGTATTCTGTACTGACTGACACTGGAGTCTGAATCTCTGTAGTACTGATCTTGTTCTGCAGCTCCTGTGCAAGTGCTTGAGCACCACTGTTGCAGAAGATCATTTACTCTTAAACTGTGAGAGATGGCAGGCCCTTCTCTTAAGGCACATCAAAACCCAACCCCACATTGTTTTAAGATAGAATTTTATCTATTCCTTGAAATTTTCATACAATGCATTTTCAACATATTCACCCCTAGCTCGTTTCCCTAGCTCGTCCCCATCCCTCTTTTCTGTGGAGGAAAGCTGAGACCTCACTTGGCTTGTGTGAGGTTGCGTAGAACCATGCATGGTCCCCAGGATCTCTGTGCTGAACTTGCTAAATCAAGGGATTGATTTGGTCCTAGGATGCCAAAAGCAGCTGGCTATAGGAATTTGGGTCCTGTCCTGCCTGTGTCTGCCCATTCTGCAGAAAACTGCTTAGTTCAGTGTCCTAATAAGTTTTAACATAGGGATTCCTTAAATACTCAGTGTTCTGGGAGGCAGGGATAGTTACTTAGAGATCAAGAGTTAAATCTGATGATGTCTCTGGGGCTCAATATGAGACAGCGTCTCTGGCTGGGGCTTGGGAGGTTTTCCATAATGGCAGTGCTGTCCATTATTTTTTATTGATAATATGTTGTTATTACTCTGATGTTATGACAAGAAATCAGTTGAAGATATAACCAATACCCTGCCTTAACAGTTATAGCCTATATCATAGCTTAATCCATTTGAAAATAATGAACCCAATTTATTTATTTATTTATTTATTTATATTTTTTATTATCAGGACAAAAATCATTTTAAGTTTTTCAAGGGTAAGGAAGTGTACCAGAGGGACTTGGTTACAAAAGCATAGGAATAGTGAGAGAGATGCTTCAGCAATTGAGAGTGTATGTGTGTGCACTGTTCTTGCAGTACACTTGAATTTAGTTCCCAGCACCCAAGTTGGTAGGCTTGGCTGCCTGTAACTCTGCTCCAGGGTGATCTGATGTCCTTTTTTGTCCTCTTATGGAAACCACATACACATGGCACATACATACTTAACACACACACAAATAAAAAATAATTTAAAAACTCAAAGTAAAAGTACAGGAAAAAATGAAAGAGTAAAATCACAACTGTATTCTGTATCAGTTTTTCATTACTGTGATAAAATACTTGACTTTGACAACTCCCAGGAAGATCTATTTTGGCTTATGGTTTCTTTCAGTTCACCATGCCTGGGAGGGTAGAGCAGATCACCTCATGGTGTCCAGGAAGGCATCTAGGAAAGTCTCAGAGAGATCAGAGTGAGGGAGAGAAAGAGGAAGATAAGATTTTCTTAGATTTCTTCTTTTTCAAGTTTTATTCCATTTAGGCTCCAGAGTATGGGATGAGGCCATCTATATTTTTAGGGTATCTCTTTCCCATAGTTAATCACCATCAGAAATACCCACATAGGCATAAGCAGTGGAATGTCTCATCAACTCCCTAGTCAATTATCAAATTAATGGATTTGGCTGCCAAGATTGACCATTGCAATGTTATTATTGACAACTATTTACAGGCAGAATCCACTATTGAGTACAGGATAGAAGAGCAACAGTGATATGGTAGAGTCGGCCACAGCTTTTCACACTCTAATGATTTAACATTATGATGGATGAGAAGGAAGAGCTCAGGAAATATTCATTTATGGTCCTTATAGAAATACAGTGGCTTCTACTGCCTTTCTGCCCTGTTTCTCATGTCAGTGAGACCAGTGTAGCACCCAGCTGACGAAGAAATATATACAATATGGTATTAAGATATAGTCCTGACCCTATGGCAAACTGAGTGCCAGCAAAATGGCAGAATCATCTTTCTCTGATTATGCAGGGTCTCCTGAATCCTATTGTACTTGTCCTGAGAACCCTTGCTCAGTGAGGAAAGATAGAGTGTGCTGAGGGGGTGAGATCTAGACATGCCCATTACTAAGTGGATGTGTTGAGAGAAGGGCACCTCACAGATGCTGCCTCTGGTATCTCCCTGTGCTTTGCTGTATGCAAATTAGCTCTTGAAAACAAACCAGAAGAAACCAATCAAATCTCAGTTCCCTTGTATTAGAAGGAACAGAGATTATGGTGCTGGAGAAGAGAAGCCCAAAACTCTTTCTGCTAAGCAAGCTTTGGCAGGGCACTTGAGGGACATACTGTTCAGATTTCCAGATTGTGCACAACAATGGAAAGAAAATGCTGATTGTTCTCAAAAAGCAGCAAGCATGTCTAAAGCCAGACCAGATGGCCCTGGAACTTACCCAGAGGGAGAGGGAAGAAAGTTAGAAATGAACCACAATTTCATGCAATTTATCTTCCCATTTGCTGAGACAAGGTTCAAATATATGGGAGGAACGGAAATTGGGCACACAACAAGGTGAGAATGGAAAGGGGGCTCAGGTACCCATGAGTTTAGAGCTCCATGCTAAATGACAAGAACAGACAAAGTAAGTTGACAATGTGATTTTGGTGACAGACAAGCTGGAGTTTGTCCCCAGTGAATTTTACTCCAAAGCTATCATTTACTCCTTTGGCTTTATTAATAAGTTTGCTTGTGTGCTGGCAAGAACAAGGCTTCCTTGAGCATAAGTTAGAGGCTCGCCTATTTTCGGAGCTGACACATGGTGCTTGAGTTGTTCCCAGGTTTCCACACAACCTTAAACAGCACATTTTGGCCAGAACTGTGCTGAGTGCTGAGAAAGCTAACTGAGTTCCCTTCCAAATGGGGAAGGAATAAGGAGAATGGGCTTTCTTTGACTCTGAGATGTTCAGTTCTGAGGTCTGGCTAATTTGTAAGTGCCACAAGTCAAGCTAATTCTCTTACTCAGACTAAAGTCAAATTCAGCTATTTAAGAAGTGGGGAGAATCAGATGGGAGGAAGGAAGGCATAGTGTAAGCTGCAATGGGGTGAAGAACTTAAGAAGACCTTCCCCACACTGACTGGAGCTAGCATTGTGTGTAAGACATTTTAATTTCTATCAAATTTCATTAATTTGGTTCTACAGAACAATGGACAGTAGGAATGAACACAGATCTTAAGTTAAAGACTACATTTTAAGTAGACACACCTTTCCGCTAGGAACCAAAATATTTTCCTACTCCAAAACAGGAAGAAAAAATTTAAAGACAGTTTTAAAAGCATGTATGAAGAAAAATTAGCAAATGCCTTTTGGCATGAAGAGAGTACCTATTTTCTTTAACAAAGGACAAAGTATGAACCAAATTGGTTGTTGAAATCCCTCTCTTTTTAAAAAATATTTCCTCCAGAGTAAATAGTCAGGGATTCACCAACACAAGTTAAATCCATGAATAAAAAAAATATTTGAAAGAGCAGATATGGAAATTTATGGCAGACATTTTGCTGTCTGATGTCTTGGTTTAACCAGTGACTGATGGGGATTTTTGTTGGGCTACGATTCATTTTTTTTTCATTGCTACAAATACTAGCACAGCTAAGAATAAATGCACCAGTGCATTGTTACAGATGATCTTATATAAATTTTCTCCGGGCTTGCAAATACACACTCCATTAGGAATCTAATTTCAGTTTTAAAACCATTTGGTTTATGGAAATTCTGGTCACATTTCTGCCTCTCATGATTTACCACTATAACTGAACAGTTAAACTTTCAGTGGCCGACTCTAATATAAATGGCGTTGTGGTTGGGAATCTTTAGTTGTGGTGCTTGCTCATTGCTTTCCCTTCTTGTTTCTTTTGTTGTTTCTGGAAAGTTCCTTGAAGGCATGTAGTGCCAAAGAAATGGAGCCATTTCCCAGAGCGGTCCACAGGGATTGTCCTCTGGCTGGAGAAAGGAAAACAATTGGGCAAGTTTTCAAAGAGAAGTTTTGTTCTGTCTGTGGCAGTCAGGCACTCCATGTAGCCCCAAGAGACCGATGGCTCTGGTCTCTGTCATTGCTCTCAAGTTCTTTTTTAAAATATACTTCTATTTGAAATGCAATTGCATTATTTTCCTCCCTCCAACCCTCAAACTCTTATGTTTATCTTATTCATCTGTTGCTGTGCAACAAACCAGAACTAAGTGGTTTCAAACAGCTTACTTACTGATCAAAGAGACACAGTGAGCTAGAAAGTTGGTTAGCAGCATTCTGTGGGGGTGCCCGCCCTCTGCTAGACATAATAATAGCTCAGATGATAATGATTAAGTGACTAGGGGATGCAGAACATGCTTCCAGAACATATAAAGAAAGCACTTTGACTTGGGAAAGCTAAGTTGACTAGTCTGATTAAATCTGAATCTTTCCCTCTTGTCTCCCAACAACCCTCTGTTTTCTTACCTCTCACCATGAACTAACACCATGTGAATGGCTTTACATGGCAACTGCCTCCAAACCTATGAAATCTAAAAGTGCCATATTCTGTAACAATCACCTAGGTCTGAGGCTGACAGAGGATCTTTGAGTTTATTGTTAGTTGTTGACCGAGACATTGTTCCCGTGAAGCTCTGCCTTGTTGCAAGCACATGTCTGGTTAAACATGTTAAAGATTCCTGGGTAAATAGTTCTGCTGCCAAAGTTGATACAGTACAATATATTTGATTATCATACTTTCTAACTCAGAAAGGAAAGGGGAATACAGAGAAGGGACATCATTTGTCAAAAATCTCCAATGAATGGGACATAGAACAGAAAGCATGAGTTTCACGAGGGCTTCAGGATTTCCACACAATAACTGGCTTTGCAGGCATCTGGATGTTAAGGGGAATAGTAATTACGTTTCTATGGTAACTCGCTCCATTTCATGCATGGAAATCTATCCTAACTTAAAAGAAGCTATGGTAGCCATGGGTATCTGGGGAATAAAAAGCTTAGTTCTCTGGAGCATCAATTGATCCATGGGCTGGTCCTATCAATTGAGAAAGAAGGCAGTTGCTTAAGGAGGCTTTAGAATCCAGTCTTTCTGATGCTCTTTAAGGGCTTATAGGGAAGATGTGGTAAACAATTTCAAAAGAATATGAACATAAAGGTTGGGTGCAAACACCAAGTCATCGTCATTATCGTCATCATCATCACCATCACCATCTTCATCACCATCATTTACAACAACAACCACACACACACACACACACACACACACACACACACACACACTCACTCTGAAGGAGCATTTGAGTTCTTACGTTAAGATGTGGAATAGTGTATTTAAACATCAGACCTTAAGGAAATTCCAAAAGAGAAGACATTCCTTCCAGTGTATAAATGGGAATGTTAATAATAGTATTTAGTAGTTTACTCAGGACTTAACTTTAGGTGTGAAAATTCAATGTATGGATGCAAGAGGAACACTTTGGATATATGGATTGGGCACATAGGGTGCGGCTTTTATTCATTTTGTGTTTGAAGAAGCTCTCTTTCTGAACAACTAGGCCCCTTTTGACTGGTCATTGGTGGACAGACACAAGCTGTCTTTGAGAACCTCTGAGATTCTTCCCCCAGATAACCTACTTTGAAGTGTGTTTGCACTGTCATTTCACTTGGTTGACACAGGAAAACAGTGTGTCCACCACATTTCCTTTGCCTGCTGCAGAGAGCAAGAATCTCCTCTTATACATGCTAACACAATGTAATTACACATTGAAAGCAGTAACCTGTCCTCAGCCCCTCTGTCTCTGTTTTCCCTTTTACATAAGCATATTTTCTAGAAAGCAACTGTCAGCTATCTCTGACCAATAGGAAGCAGATATTCAACACTTGTTTTTCTGGTTCACCCAAGACTTTGGAACACTAACCTGAATGATGAAAGCATGTCTTGTATTACTTAGCATAGTAAAAAAAGGGGGGATTATTGTAAAGAACCTAGCAACTGCAAATGGACACTTCAGATAGATTTCAGCATATACATAATTATTTTATTAATTTTTAAGGCATAGCTTTCACATTTTAATGTCACTGGAGTTAGGATGTTTCTTATACTTGATCATGACTTAAATTCAATGAAATATGATAGTTATTCAATTCAGATCAATGTAATAAGGCTGCAAATTCACAGTCTATTGAAGCATGGCATTGGGTGAAAGCAAATTTAGATAACTGAAGGTAAAGCTGTTTGAGAAAGTATTCAATATTCACACTTTTTTTTACACTACATAAAATGAGAACTCCTTAGATAAGGTACTGGAGAAAGTATGTGAAGACATTTACTTGATGTCTTTGGTCTCCAGAAGACATGATTCAGTATCAGAGGGAACATTTAACTTTCACTCAGGTTGTAATAGCATGTAGATAATTAGTGGGTGATCTGTGAGGCAATGCAAAGCTGACTGCTGAACGCTGTCTTTAAGTATATTCCCTACCTTCTTGACATCAAAGACCAACCGGTAAACTTTATAATTTCCTCCTGTGATTTCACTTCAGCTATGATTACAGGCAACAACCCAGTGTAGAATTAACATCTCATTCATTCCCAGACCTCATTATCAACCCATCTTGTTAAGGAGCGGGTGGAGTAACTCAAACACTTCACTGAAACCCCCGTGAGCCTCAGTGTGAACATACGTAAACTGAGAGAGGTGGGCTCCATTACATATCCATGGCATTCAAGTTTGCCTTATCCAGAACAATGCTGTACTCTGTCTCCTGTTATGTGTGGTTTGTGATGAAATAAGCACCCCAATACACTATAAACTGAAAGGTTTTTAGCATCAGATTCACTTCCACCTCCAATGCCAGCATTTGGAATGACACCCTTGGATAAAGTTGGCATTCACGAAAGATTTGTTGCATCCAATTGAATCTAAGCAGGCGATAATGCCTTTGCTTGGTATTCTAAGTGTCTTTAAATCAGTCCCTAAAGCTGAATGGCTTCTGGCTTTAGCTGAGTAACTGTGCTGTTGCCAGTTCAGTGTGCAGAGTTAGGAAGTGTACACACAGCACATGTAGCAAGGGCAGAGGATGGCAGGTCTGTCGTTTTGCAGGTAAGTCCTAAATGGTCGTTAAAACTCAGCAGGCTGGAAAGGACAGGATGAAAGGATAGAAGAGGTTTCCAGAGTGAACGGTTTCTTCGGAAGGGCAAGTATCTAGAGGTCTTGGCATTTTAGACTGGGAGTGTAGGCCACCAGTATAACATATTTCTTGATTGGGTTATGTTTTCAAGATCTGGAACCTCCTAGAATCAAGTGCCCAAGTGTGAAAGAACGTATAGCTGAGCCCAATAAGCTGACAGTCCGGGTGTCCTGGGAAAGCCCAGAGGGAAGAGATACAGCGGATGGGATTCTTACTGAGTAAGTTAAACATGAAACTTGGCAGCTGGAATGCTCCCTCTCCCTTTCTCTCTCTTTCTCTCTCCCTCTCCCTCTCGCCTTCCCCCTCTGTACCCCCTCCCTTTTTCCCTCTCCCTCCTTGAAGCCTTATACATTCTAGGTAAGCACTGGTCCTGAGCTATATCACCAACCTATGTTGTCTTTTTGGAAAGTCAGAACATTTCCTGAATATGAAATGCTTACTACCAAGAGTGGGGTGTATCTATGCCAATCCATTTATGTTTTGGACCCGGAACTCTCTGGTCACCATCTAATATATTGTAGAGTGTATTTATATGATTTTTATTGTCTGTCTTCATTATAATACATTCAGTACCTCATTCCTAAAGATAAGAACTGTACCTGGCACATAGCACTCAGGTAATATTTATTGATGGAAGTCAGGGAGAAAAGTAAGAAGGGGTAGAGGGAAGGAAGAAAGAAAGGAAGCAAGTGAGAAAGAAGGTAGCTGGTTAATTCCAGAATCTGCTTTCTCCTGTTGCTTACTGAAAAGGCTTCTTCTCATGTCCAAGGCCTTCCTAAGCCCCCAAACACATTGGTGAGGCTTCTGTGTATGCTAAGCCAAATGCTGTGCCGCTCATTACTCTGTGGTTTGATGCAGTACTTTTTTTGTTGTTTTTTTGCTTTTCGAGACAGGGTTTCTCTGTGTAGTCCTGGCTGTCCTGGAACTCACTATGTAGACCAGGCTGGCCTCGAACTCAGAGATCCTCCTGCCTCCCGAGTGCTGGGATTAAAGGCGTGCGCCACCACACCCGGCCAGGTGATGCAGTACTTTTACATTCCTTGTCTATTTTTTATTCCTGCTTCAAAATTTCATTTTTGTTTTTAACAAAATGCCCTTTGAGGGCATCAAATACTTGTCATCCTTTAGCTTCTTCCCTGCCCCACGCCTGTTTTTCTGTCCCACTGCAGTCATAGTTGAATGTCCAGCTGAGTAATGGGTAGTCACCGTTAGTGAGACTCAGTCACATGTTGTTCTAATATATCATTTGGACCTGTACCCTAACAGTATTTTCCAGGAGACCCTGACTTCATGTCAGCATGCCCATGTTTCAATTAAAGTTCATGGCTCACGTAGATCTACTGACACAGGTCACATACCTGGACAATAAGCTTCTGAAGCTTCTGACTTATGCCATTTTGGGCCATGAGGCAGCGACAGAGTTTCTGGAATCTTGTCAATCCTGTGAGGCTCAAGACAACAGAGTTTTATACACAATTATTAGTAATTGCATATCACTTACTAGTAAGAGGAGTTAAATCTCTTATTCACATTTTATTTCCACATTCTAATAATCCCTCCACTGTATCATCTACTAAAAATAACAGGATTAGGATCTTTCTCAACTACAACTTCTCAAAGATAAAGTATGATCAGTAAACATATTTACTCTTCCTACATATGTAGATCATAAACCCCCTATGAGAAACTTCATGGAATTGAGTTTAAAAGGTAAGCCGTATGAATAAAACAACTCACTATACACACATGAACATTACTATGCAACATAATACACACACACACACACACACACACACACACAATGTAGAAAATCAAGTCAGAGTTGGCATAATTGTGGTTTTACCACTATCCTTAATTTGTGACAGTCTTGTATAAAGCCTGACTCAGCCCCTTGAATATAGTCAGTTCTTAGATTTCTGCAACAGTTAAGTCTTATATAATAAATTCAAAACATAAGATGTCAGGTGGCCATATGACTCCTCATTTATATAAAAATCTTTGTCTTTTTGAAGAGGACCTGTTATTAGGGTTCAAATGATGACACTTAACAAAAGGACCACGGTGGCCCCCAACACTCTGTTCAGCAGCTTAGATGTAGTCTGTGGTAGCATGTGTTCAGGAAGTCTGACTTGTCCCATGTTCAACTCATGCTTGGACTTCTTGCTTTCCTAGCACATGTCCTGGGACTCTCCTCCCCAGCATCTTTCCCTAACTACTGTTCTATAGTCTGTTTCCAAAGCGAAGGGTGTATTGGCAAACTCTGACATGGGTGTTTATTTTTCAGTTCCCCTTGGCAACTCCTGTTACTTTCATAATGAAATAGAGTCTCAGAGAAATTGGCAGCCACTCATACATGAGTGATTACTCTTTCTGGGTTTATCTGAATTTACATTTGCTATCTAAGGATCTTAAGGCAGTTAAAGTCAAAAGTGTGCAACTTCTGAGTTCATAAGCCTTGTAATCATGTCACACCTATGTGAACAGTTTTCCTTAATGGTGACAATGATAATTCCACATGCCCATTATTATCACATATCATAATTCCTAGGAACAGGCATGAGAAGTTTTTATATCTTAAAAATTAGCCAAAAGCTGACATTTGATTGTGTTTTATCTGCTGGGAGTTTTGTCAGATTGCAAGGATAGATGCTATAGTCACCCCTTATTGTGAAATCTTGGCCAAGTCCCTTAGCCTTCTGTTGTCTTGGTTTTCTTACTCGTGAAATGGAGGCTTTTATCTACCCCAAAGAGCTCCATGAGGATTAAATTAAATAATAAATAATAAACCGTGCTTGATATGCGTGAGATTTAGATAAAGCAAACAAGAGATTTTGCTCTTACTATTACAGCGTTAGGCTAGTCAAGGATTCAGAGACTTTTTTTTTTTTTTTTTTTTTTTTTTTTTTAACCATTTGCTCAGAAGGTCATCACTGACGGCGATGAAATAAAGCAAAGAACACTCTAGTACCCATTCCAGGGCAAAATTGCCAAATGGCCAACTAAACCGTACTCCAAAAGAATTTTTCTCAAAAAGCATTGAGTTATCTGCCCAACATACATGCAAAACATACAGGCTCAGCTTGAAATAAAGGCCCTTTGCCCCGGTTCTGTCATACAGCAACAAATGAATACACAAACAAACTGAATCTCCCCTTAGCTGGGGACTTCTATTTTTCTGGCATCAAATTGTTCTTGTGAAACAGAGGGAAGCTCAGGGGACCCCATTCCTCTCAGAGCCTCTGTGCTGGTTAAAGGGCCCAGAAGCTGCCCTTTAACGGAACTTTCCTCTGTTCGGTATAGACTCATCACTCAATATCTGCTTTTTAGGGACACAAGCATAATCCTGGATATTTCTGCTTTCTTCCTTAAGTGTTATTCTGAAAGGCCTTCCTCCGGGCTCAAATTTTCCAGAAGGAGACCACAAGATTGAGTACACAGTCTATGACAGAGCCGAGAACAAGGGAACTTGCAAGTTTCGAGTTAAAGTAAGAGGTGAGACTGCTGCTTCCGGATGCTTGTCCAGTTACTGGAACGTCAAAGAGAGAGGGGACAGATTCTCAATCCAGAGCTGTCTGAATGCCCCTGGTCGTAGGACTACTGCCTGCTATGGATTAGGTTTTCATGAAGCTAAGCAAAACATCCCATCTTAATGTCTGGGTTTCAATATGAGTAGGTTATGTAGGGAATGGGACTAGTTTCACAGGGGCTCATAGCTACCTATTTAAGAGGAATAATTTTTCCTTCATTGAGCTAATAGCTCAATTACTGGCAATGACCAGAGTGGTAAGAAGTCCCCTCCTTTAGGCCCCTAAAAGGTCATGCTCTTTGTTTTACAAATCTTTGGTCTCCCTGAGAAAAATATTTTTAAAAACCTTCGTGTTTTATGGTTTAGGCAGCTTGTCAGTATTATTCGCTCGTCAGAGCCCGGTCTCCTCATCTATATCATGAGGGGGCTAATGCCGCTATTTCAAAGGTCTCACTGGTAAGGGTGGTGACCATTATGGGCCATTTGAGAAATAGCCATCACTGCCTGGGACTCATTTCACTAGGTGATGTATAACATCAGAACAAACTGAGATCTCACCTTCTCTGGTTGCATGCTCAGGGCTAAGGTTACTCTGGGTTTGTGTCTCCTACAGTCAGACGTTGTGGCAAGCTCAATGCCCCAGAAAATGGTTACATGAAGTGTTCCAGCGATGGTGACAATTATGGAGCCACCTGTGAATTCTCCTGTATTGGCGGCTATGAGCTTCAGGGTAGTCCTGCCCGAGTATGCCAATCCAATCTGGCTTGGTCCGGCACAGAGCCCAGCTGTGCAGGTACGTGTGCAGTTCTTTCTCTAGCTAGAAGCAGAATCTGAAACCCCCTGACTCCAGGGCAGGTCAATAGCAGCTTTAGATCCTCTACGTCATAAAATACAGCATCATCTCTGCTCACCTGAGTGGGTGAACAAAGGTGCTAAGTCCCTGCTGCAGCTCAACTCACCTGCATCCTTGTCTTGCTGTTGCCTGTTTCCTGATCACCCTTCCATATCTTTAAGGAAACAATTGGGAGGCCAGGACTCAGGGCTAGCCTATAGTGGTGTTATACGTCAACAGACTGTTTACTTACGTATATCCTTCTATTTTACAGGTGGAGGATCTAGTTTTCAATGCTAGTAAACTTCTGTATTTAGACACTCTAATTCCTGTCTTGCACTATTGACTTGAATGTCATACACACCTTGGGCATTTGGAATCCTTCCTCCTTTGTAAAATGAGGGAACCATACCTCTTTTAACTGGTCATCTACTGAATGGTGGAATAGAGCATTGCCTTGTACAGGATAAGCCTTGAACATATGCCCGAAGTTCTTACAGATGAGTAGCAATCAGGCTAGGTGTAGCTAAGAGTGTAAAATCTAGACTACCTAGGACACTCTAGACCATTTTATTTTATTTATATGCTTCCTTTTTTTCTCAATCCCAGGTATCTCTTCCTTTCCCCCACTTTAACTCTACCATTCAAAGCAGGTGGTTGAATCTATTCAATTTCATATATTAAAGCAGAAAGGTCACATAACATCTCAGACTCCTCAGCTAAGTACTTAATGTCTATTTTTGTGGCACTGAGGCCTGGAATATCTTATAAATTTTATGTCTATATGTCCATATGGTAGCTACTAGCCATATATGGGTATGAAGCACTTGAAATGAATCCAAATTCAGGAATATTGTCAGTGTAAAATATACACCAATTTCAAAGTCTTAGCACAATAAAGAATGACTATAAAGCACTCCTAATTTTTGTATTGATTTCATGTTGAAATATTTGGATATATTGGGTTGACATATTTGTTTGTACAGTTATAATGAAGCTACAAGCAAAGAACAAATTATATTGACATTTAAATTCTATTTATATTGACCAAGGCTGTCCTAGGCTGTGAACCCCAAAGCCAAGTTTGGAGAAAAGAACTGGGTTTTATTGAAAGCAGTGGCCCAGAAGTTGGCACCTAGCACTCACTCAGTATAGTTGAACACATGAAAACGTAAATGAACAGTGATTTTTAAAGCAAGCCTCAAGTTTGAAACATTAACAACAACTTCATAAAACCTATAAGCTTGTTTTCAATTATTTCTTCTCCTGAGCCAATCATGTGGGGCTCTTTGTCATTTATCATTAGTTTATATGTCATAACTATAATTATATGACGTTAACTCATGTTCTCCATGGCCATATTGAAAGAACAATGACTTTATGTTAGGTTAAGCCTCTAAGTTTAATACAATTTGTTAGAGCAGCAAGAGAAAACTAGTGTGCATCCTTTGCCCATTACAGTTGCTTCACAAATTCACTTTTTTTCTTAATTTTTTTATTATTTAAATGCATTTTATACATCAAACGTATTAATAATATTGAGTATTTTGAGAGTCAAATAATATATAAAAATTTGTTCAACTTTTTATATTCACATACTTTCATACCCTAAAAATATCACTAATGAACATTTAATACTATCAATAACTGAGGATCCTATTTCTAATGTTGAATACCAAATTGTTTCAAAACATACAAAATATTCTTTGGGAATTAAGCATAGTAAAAGAGCATAAAATATTAATAGTGAATCATAAGGAAATATATTCAAAAGCCCTTATATGATACCACCTGGCATAGTGAGGAGAGCATTTAAAGCACATTTTATATCTGTGTACATTGTGTAACTATAAGTTTACTTTCAAAAGTTTATCAGTGTTTCTAGGAGAGAAATTATTTTATCAGTAAGTATATTTTAAAAATTTCAAAATGGCAAAAACTCATTGAGGTAAAACATTAAGAAAATGCTAATTTCATTGGTGGGACTCATGTATCCAGCTGCTTAGTCCATTGGATGGCTGTGAGAATCCCATTTCTGTATTTGTCAGGCACTGGCAGAACCTCTCAGGAAAACAGCTATATCAGGCTCCTGTCAGCAAGCACTTATTGGCATCTGCCATAGTGTCTGGGTTTGGTAACTGTATGGGATGGAGCCCCAGGTGGGGCAGTCTCTGGATGGTCATTCCTTCAGTCTCTGCTTCATACTTTGTTTCTGTAACTCCTTCCATGGGCGTTTTGTTACCTGCTTCTAAGACGGGTAGAAATATCCACACTTTGTTCTTCCTTCTTCTTGAGTTTCATGTGGTTTGTGAAATGTATCTTGGGTATTCTGAGCTTCTGGACTTCTGGGCTAATATCCACTTATCAGTGAGTGTATATCATGTGTGTTCTTTTGTGATTGGGTTACCTCACTCAGGGTGATGGGTCCTCAATGAAGGAGATAGAGAAAGACCTAAGGAGCTGAAGGGGTTTGAAGCCCCATAAGAGGAACAACAATATGAACTAGCCAGCACCCGCCCCCCTCCCCAGCTCCCAGGGACTAAACCACCAACCAGAGAGCACACATGGTGGGACTCATGTATCCAGTTGCATATGCAATAGAGGATGGCCTAGTTGGTCATTAATGGGGGAAGAGGCCTTTTGTCCTATGAAGGCTCTATGCCCCAGTGTGGGGGAATGCCAGGGCCAGGAAGCAGGAGTGGGTAGGTTGGGGAGTAGGGGGAGGAGGGGTTGTTTTTCAGAAGGGAAACCAGAAAAGGGGATAACATTTGAAATGTAAATAAAGAAAATATCCAAAAAAAAAAATGAAAAAAGAAAATGCTAATTTCAAGCACAGCAAGGAAAATTATCAGTAATTTTTCATGATGTTTGTAGAACATGATTTTAATGTTTTCTTTTTTATTAGATATCTTCTTCATTTACATTTCAAATGCTATCCCAAAAGTCCCCTATATTCCCCTCCTGCTCCCCTACCCACTCACTCCCACTTCTTGGCCCTGGCATTCCCCTGTACTGGGGCATATAGTTTGCTAGACCAAGGGTTGGCCAACTATGCCATCTTCTGCTACATATGCAGCTAGAGACACGAACTCTGGGGGGTACTGGTTAGTTCATATTCTTGTTCCACCTATAGAGTTGCAGACCCCTTTAGCTCCTTGGGTACTTTCTCTAGCTCCTACATTGGGGGCCCTGTGTTCCATCCAATAGATGACTGTGAGCATCCACTTCTGTATTTGCCAAGCACTGGCATAGGTGTGGCTATCTTCTTTTGGGTTTGTTGAAAGATTAGTCTCTTGCTTTTTTCTAGGGTGTACTTTCCCTCCTTGTGTTGGTGTTTTCCATCTATTATCTTTTGTAGGGCTGGATTCATGGAAAGATATTGTATAAATTTTGTTTTGTCATGGAATGTCTTGTTTTCTCCATCTATGGTAATTGAGAGTCTTGCTGGGTATAGTGGCCTGGACTGGCATTTGTGTTCTCTTAGGGTCTTTATGACATCTGCCCAGGATCTTCTAGCTTTCATAGTCTCTGTTGAGAAGTCTGGTGTAATTCTGATAGGTCTGCCTTTATATGTTACTTGACCTTTTTCCCTTACTGCTTTTAATATTCTTTCTTCATTTACTGAATTTGGTGTTTTGATTATTAAGTGACAGAAGGAATTTCTTTTCTGGTCCAGTCTATTTGGAGTTCTGTAGACTTCTTGTATGTTCATGGGCATCTCTTTCTTTAGGTTAAGGAAGTTTTCTTCTGTAAGTTTATTGAAGATATTTACTGACCCTTTAAGTTGGGAATCTTCTATACCTATTATCCTTAGGTTTGGTTGTTTCATTGTGTCCTTGATTTCCTGGATGTTTTGGGTTAGGAGGTTTTTGCATTTTCTTTGACTGTTGTGTCAATGTTTTCTATGGTGTCTTCTGCACCTGAGATTCTCTCTTCTATCTCCTGTATTCTGTTGGTGATGCTTGCATCTATGAGTCCTGATCTCTTTCTTAGATTTCTAACTCCAGGGTTGTCTCCCTTTGTGATTTCTTTATTGTTTCTATTTCCATGTTTAGACATTGGATGGTTTTGTTCATTTCCTTCATCTGTTTGATTGTGTTTTCCTGTAATTCTTAAAGGGATTTTTGTGTTTCTTTTTTAAGGGCTTCTACCTGTTTACCTGTGCTCTCCTGTATTTCTTTAAGGGAGTTATTGATGTCCTCCTTAAAGTCCTCTCTCACTATCATGAGAAGTGATTTTAGATAAGAATCTTGCTTTTCCGGTGTGACGGTGTATCCAGGACTTGCTATGGTGGAGAATTGGGTTCTGATGATGCCAACTAACCTTGGTTTCTGTTGCTTATGTTCTGATGTCTGCCTCCTGCCATCTGATGATCTCTAATGATACCTGCCCTCTCTATATCTGACTGGAGCCTGTCCTTCCTGTGATCCTCATTGACTCAGAACTCCTCAGAGTTCAGCAGTTTCAGAGATCCTGTGATACTGGGATCCTGTGATTCTGAGATCCTGGGTGTTTCAGAGCTCCCCGGAGTCAAGCTGTCTCTGGGTCCCTGAGTTCCTGGTGAGATCAAGCTTCTGAGATCCTGGGATCCTGGGATCCTGGTCATGTCAGAGTGCCTGGAAGTGGAGCTTCTTCTGGGTGTTTTGGGACAGGCTGTGGAGTTAGCGCCCAAGGTCTGCTCAGGGCACCTCTGATCTTATGATCCTGGGCATGTTAGAGCTCCTGGGAGTGGAGCTTCCTCTGGGTGTTGTGGGACTGGCTTCAGGGTTTATAACCAAGGTCTGCTCAGAGCACTGGCCCAGACCAGAAGTAACTCGTGCCACTGGTCGGTTGGAGTTCCTGAGTGCATGGGTCCCACAGATCCCAGTTACTCCCAGGTGTTGGGGCAGATGTCCTCCTCACCTCTGATCCTATGATCCTGGGAGTCACAACTTCCCTTTTCTAATCAACTAATTACCTTTGAAGTCTCATTTTAGGGTATACTTGGTTTTGTATGGGACTGGCTAGATCAAGCCAGAACATAGAGAGAGCTTTGGAACTCATGTGACAATTTCTGATTACAGCGATGAATGTCAATGTTGGTGTCAGAACAGCAGCTGCACTTCTGGATCAGTTTTATGAGAAAAGGCGACTCCTCATTGTATCTACACCCACAGCTCGAAACCTCCTCTACAGATTGCAGCTGGGAATGCTACAGGTGAGACATGGAGGCAGAGCCAAGGTGGGAGGGAGAACTCTGACAGGAAGAAGACAGGCCCTGAAAACAAATGCCTAATCCATTTAGGGTGAGTTTGAGGAACCAGTACTTTAGATGCAGTCATTCATTTCTGGTGCTGGTGCATAATCTTATTAACATTGACTCCCCAGAGCTAACCCAATCATTCTCCAACCAGTGAAGTTTCTCTGCCTTTGCTCATAAGTTTAATTGACATGTTGTCCAGGTCCAGCCAAAAAACAATTGTCTTTGCTGATCCTGTCCAGCACATTCATAGACTGGAGGTGATCCATCAGGAATCTTCCCAAGGAGATAAAAGGCATCCAAGGCACCATATCCCTCCCTGGGAATATCCCCAACTCAAATGGAGATGATTTTTGTTGCTACTGAAGGAGATAACATGCCAGGGAAAGGTAGAAACTGTGAGCATCACACTAAGTTTCCTGATTTAGTCTTGAAGTTGCTTAGCAATGATTGGTCAATGTTACTGAATACTAAAGAGGCAGGATTGCTACACTTACTTCTCTTGTAGGAGATCTCCTTTATTCCTGTTAGAACATTCTTGGTTTAATCAAAGACAGCAGTTTACTACACACATTAGCAAAAAAATAAAATGAATAATGAGTCTTTCTTTCACTCTTCTTTGTCATCTGAACTGGTTGCCCATGGACTGGGAAGAATCATATGGGAAGAACTAAGTTTACTAAATCCGTTTACTAAACCCCCATCACACTACCTGCCCTTGTATACCTATGTTTTAATTAGGACTGAAGTGATGAAAGATCATGACCAATCCCATTTGGTAAGGAAAGTGTTTATTTGGCTTTCCTCCATCAATCACTAATTTAAAAAATACCCCACAGCTGGAGGCATTTTTTTTCAATTGAGGTTCCCTCCTCTCACACGACTTTAGTTTATATGAAGGTGACATAAAACTATCCAGCACAAACTCTTTGCTCCTCATAAAATGCAAGTAAATATATTTACCTGGTTTTATGGGTTTTGGCATAGCAGCATGGCATGGCCACATATTTCTTGAGCTCTTCTTATCTCTACAAAAAGAATAAGCCAAGAAACTTGCCTTTCTTCTACACAGATAAACCTTGGTTCATGCACCAAAATTGACCTATTGCTGCTGTGTTTTGCAAAATTAAATTTTAATAGCCACAGTAACCTTTATTCATCTGTACATTTGGTTATGGCTGGTTTAAGATTGTAGTGATAGAGTTGAATTATTAGGTTAAAAGCCTTTGAGTCACTGTGAACACTACTATTTATTATCTTTTTCTTTTGGGAAAGTTTTTGCAGCCCTCAGCCCTAGATCATCCCTGCTCCCTCAGGCCCCTGCTGAATTGTTGATTATCTCGTTGGCTATGGTATTTTGGATCTAGATTTTTTTCTTTAAATGTATTTATTTATTCACTTTCTACCCCAATATCAGTGCTCCTTCTCTTCCCAGTCCCCTCTCAGATCTGTCTCCCAATCCTCCTCCTGTTTTCCTCTGAGAAGGAGGAGCCACACTTTCAGGGTATCATCTCCCCCCCCCCCCCCACACACACGCACACATACACACATCAAGTCACTGCAGGACTCGTTGCATTCTCTTCCACTGCCAGGCTATTTTGTATAATTCCTCTAGGAATATAGTTAGGTTTTCTAGGCACTCACTTAGCCTTAGTTTCTCAATTGTTTTCGGAGAAATTTGGAGTAGGCAAAGAAGCACCCACAAGAAACCCATTTCCGGGGTGCCTTTGCAGTTCCTTAGTTCCACTCACACCTCCCCTGTTGGTTGTTCCTTCAGCAAGCACAGTGTGGCCTCGATCTCCGACATGTCACCGTGGTGGAGCTGGTAGGGGTCTTCCCAACTCTCATCGGCAGGATCAGAGCAAAGATTATGCCTCCAGCTCTAGCTCTACAGCTCAGGTAGGCAACATGCACTCTGTCCTTAAATTTCATTTCCTGAAAATACGCTTGCATCTCACCATGTGTGCTCTTGTATCTGGTCAGGTTTTCAGACTTTTTTTCTTTTTCTTTTTTTTTATTCCTTTAAAAAACATATGTGTCAGAATTACCAATTTTGAAACAGTTTATGTGTCTCTAAGTAATTTTAGATAGAACTCATTCACAAATCTCAAGGTTTAAACTTGAAAGAAAAACCCTTGAAATTTATTCTACAGACTTCTATAGAAACTCTATAAGAAAGAATTATGGTAGTAATGTTTGCTAGGTCCTCTGTCCTAAGAATAGTTTCTCCTATGCTGGCAGGAATGGGTTCCATTTTTTGCAGCCTTAAACATAATCAGTGAGTGGTCTGACACTCCAATAATTTTTGTGCCACTATTGCCCTAGTGGGCATATCTTACAATGACAGCCATTACTGTAACTTGTCATATTCACAGCTAAGTAAGACATTATTATTATTATTATTATTATTATTATTATTATTATTAGTAGTAGTAGTATTTTCTAATAGTGTATCGTACTTTCTAACATTGTGAAAACTAGCCAGTAAAGATGAAGCTTCCAGAGTGGTACCCATCTGAACTCTCTAAATTTTGTGACTCAAATATATTGTATCTTCAGCATTCTGTTATTAGTTTTTTTTTTATTAGGTATCTTCTTCATTTACATTTCCAATGCTATCCCAAAAGCCCCCCATACCCTCCCCCACTCCCCTACCCACCCACTCCCACTTCTTGGCCCTGGCGTTCCCCTGTACTGAGGCATATAAAGTTTGCAAGATCAAAGGACCTCTCTTTCCAATGATGGCCGACTAGGCCATCTTCGGATTCATATGCAGCTAGAGACAGGAGCTCCGGGGGGAGGGGAGTACTGGTTAGTTCATATTGTTGTTCCACCTATAGGGTTGCAGACCCCTTTAGCTTTCTATTCAGTATTTAGTTCAGGCAACCTTCAGTGCTTAATTGCTTTTATTCTGGGAGTATTATAATCATGCTAATTGGCCTGTTCCTGCATGTCTGACTGAATTATGCAGTGGGAAATTGCTAGTGTTTTCTTCTTCCCCCTCCAAGTTTATTCTCCTCTCTCTCATACCCTCCCACTTCTTCTGCCTCTGTCTCTCCCTCTACCTCTGGTATGTGGTATATGTAGGTGTGTGGTGGGGGTATATGTGAATGTGTATGTCTGTGTGTGTGTGGTTTGGTATGCATGTGTGTATGATGTATGTCTGTATGTGTGTGTGTGTGTGTGTGTGGTGTGGTATGTGTTTGTTTGTATGTGTGTGTCTATGTGTCTATGCTTATCTATGTGTATGGTGTATGTGTATGCATGAATGTGTATCTGTGTACATATATATGTGTGTCTGTATGTGTGTATGTGTGTGGTATGTGTGTGTGTATGTTTGTATATGTGTGTATATGTGTGCATATGTGTGTGCATGTGGTATGTGTATTTGTATGTGTGTGTGTGTGTGTGGTATGTGTGTGTGTGTATGTTTGTATATGTATGCATATGTGTGTGCATGTGTATTTGAATGTGTATGTATGTGTGTGTATATATGCATGTCTGTGTGTATGGGTGTAGTATGTGGTATGTGTGTGTGGTATGTGTACATATGCGTACGTATGTGTGTGTGTGTGTGATGTGTGGTATATGTGTGTATGTGTATATATGTGGTATATGTGTGTGTATATGTGTGTGTCTCTGTGTGTGTATGTGGTGTGGTGTGTATATGTGTGTATATGTGTGCACATGTGTGTGCATGTGGTATGTGTATTTGTATGTGTGTGTGTGTGGTATGTGTGTGTGTGTATGTTTGTATATGTATGCATATGTGTGTGCATGCGTATTTGCATGTGTATGTATGTGTGTGTATATATGCATGTCTGTGTGTATGGGTGTAGTATGTGGTATGTGTGTGTGGTATGTGTACATATGCGTACATATGTGGGTGTGTGTGTGATGTGTGGTATATGTGTGTATGTGTATATATGTGGTATATATGTGTGTATATGTGTGTGTCTCTGTGTGTGTATGTGGTGTGGTGTGTGTATGTGTTCATATGTGTATATATGTGTGTGTGATGTGTGGTATGTATGTGTATGTGTGTATATGTGGTATATGTGTGTATGTGGTATGTGTCTTTATGTATGTGTGGTGCGTGGTATGTGTGTGTGTATATATGTGAATGTATCTGTGTGTGTGGTGTATATCTGTATGTGTGTGCATGGGGTGGTATGTGTATATAGTGTATATGTCTGTATGTGTGTGTGTCTGTATGTGTGTATATGTCATGTGGTATATGTGTATATGTGCATATGTGTGTGTTTGTGTATTATGTATGTATCTGTGTATGTGTGTGGTGTGTATGTGATGTATGTGTGTCTTTATGTATGTGTGTGGTGTGGTATGTGTATGCATGTGTGTGTGTGTCTGTGTCTTAATAGGAGAGGAGGGTATGAAAATAAAATGACTTAGCATCAGTTGCTGCTATCCTTAGGACAGACACTAAGCAGCCCTTGATGTCTTTTTTCTCCATCCATCCAGAGCACTTGTTTATACCCTTGCCTTAATATTTATCTCTCTTTTCTGTCATACTTCTAAAGCTAGAGCACTAATAGCCAGACCTTGAGTAATGTTGTATTGAAGTGAGATTCAATAGCTAAAAGACAATTTCAGAATAACTTTTTTTTCTTGTATCTTTTGACCACTGTGACATGGGTAATTAGGCCAAACTAACACTCCTTAAAATCTTCCCTTCCTGCATAACTTTGTTCTTTTGTACCCTGCAAGTCTCTGATTTCAAGGTCCCAGATGCATCCTTATCCTTTAGACTCCCAAATGGTTTTATCGTCTTGTACATTAATATCTGAGACATCCATGCCATTTCAGTTTTCTGAAAATGAGGAAGAAAGAGAATAAAAACAGACAATAGTAGTAGTCTGGTTCTTGTTATTTTATCAGAATACCTGAGACAAGTAACTCATATAAATGTTTCTTTTCATCATGATTCTAAAGTCTATAATTGGAAATAGGGAAACTCCATTCAAATTGCTTCAAGTTTCTAGTAAAGGTCACCGATCATGGAGGGAGCATATAGTCTCATAAATTGTTTATATCCAGAGCCAGGAGACAGAGAGACAAGGAGACCAGGGTTTCATAATCTGTTTCAAGGAGATGTTTCCAAAAGGCCTAAAAGCCTCATGGTAGACATCATTTCTCAAAGAGTCTACCATGTCCCAGTAGTGCCACCTAAGAAGTATGCTTCAACACATGGTCCCTTGGAGGACATTTAAACTCAAATTATAGTTTAATCTTTTGTGTTTATCCTTGGAAATGTTACACATCACTTAAACCCCCACTCCACTGGCTAGAACTAATCGCATAATTAAAACTGAATTTCAAGGGAGTTTTTGAAATGCAGTGATTTATCTTTATGAAAACAATAAGATAGCATATGGTGAATAACATCAAATGTGTTCAAAAAAGTTCACAAATATTTCCTAAGAGTGTATCACAGAGAGATACCCCGGTTAGATTTATGCCACCTAGTGAGAGCTAGCATCATTTGGCAAGATGAAACCTGGATATAAGAACTAAAGCAGAGACTGTAGTGGAGCAATGAGTATTGGCTTTCACCCCTGTCCTACTTAGCTTGTACTTACAGAGGTGATACCACCCCCAATGGCTTGGGCCTTCCCATATCAATCATAAGTCTAAAAAATGCCCCTACAGACTTGTCTACATGTCAATCTGATGGATGCATTTTCTCTATTGAGGTTACTTTTTTCAAGATGACTCTAGCTTGGATCTCTCTCTGTCTGTCTCTCTGTCTGTCTCTCTGTTTGTCTCTCTCTCACACACACACAGAAAGAAAGAGAGGGAGAGGGAGAGGGAGAGGGAGAGGGAGAGGGAGAGGGAGAGGGAGAGGGAGAGGGAGAGGGAGAGGGAGAGAGAGAGGGAGAGGGAGAGGGAGTCATACCACTTATCAATTACTTAGACAAACCTTGTTGCAGGAGACTGAGGAGATGGTTCAGTAGATAAAGTGCTTGCCTCATAAATGTGAAAATAAGAGCAGATGCTCA
Organism: Mus musculus; assembly: GCF_000001635.26. Taxonomy (NCBI): domain Eukaryota; kingdom Metazoa; phylum Chordata; class Mammalia; order Rodentia; family Muridae; genus Mus; species Mus musculus. The sequence continues at coordinate 10,043,553 of NC_000086.7, read as the reverse complement.
GAACCTAAGTAAAGGCTAAGAAGGCATGATGGACCTGTCTGTAACTAGCCTTGGAAGACAGAGGCAGGGATCTCTGGAGCAAGCTGACTATCTAGATTAGCCTTATCAGTGAGCTCTGAGTTGAATTGAGAGATCCTAATTTCATGAATAAGATGGAGAATCATTGAGGCAGACTCCTTATGTCAATCTTGGACTGACACATCAACACATATGTTTGTGTACCTGCATGTGTGTATATGTACACACATGCAAACACAGACATATGTACACCACATACTTGTTTCAGAGTTTGTGAAATTACTTAGGATAATAGATAGATGGTAGACACAGATACACAGACATATGATATATACAGATACAACATTAATAAAATCTTGATGAAATTTTGAACTGTTTAAAAATGAAAAATAGAGAATTCTACATTAGGGAAAAGATCTATTATTTTATAGCCTGTACATTGGGACTAATATAGAGCTCTGTAGGCTGATAATGATTTGTTACAAATAAGCTGCTTAAATGAATTTTGTGGTGGTTTTCAAATTTTAGCCTACATCATAATTTTCTACAGGGTGAAAATTTTGTTCTTTTGCTTGCTCCCTGTATTTTTGGATTTGGTAGGTCTAAGGTAGGTCCTAAGAGTTTGTATTACTGGCAAGTTATCTGAGAACCACATTTCAAGAACTACTTGCTTAGTGTTTTATCAAGGTGTCAGTTTCAAATAAAAGTTTTCCAAGCAACTTCTAACCATCACCTATTGAATTCCACGTCTGGCTGCAGTTATCTTCATAAGACATTCCACAGGCACAAAGTACTTGGCAGATGGATGTCATACTATTTTTCTGTTTGAATTACAACAAAAAGGAATGGCCATGATTTACTCAATAAATAGAAAACAGGAAGAAAGACAAAGTGAATAAGTATGCCTGGATAGTCTGAAAATTCTCTAGTCTGGCTAGAGTACCAATTTCAAATACTTGTTAGGCCATAGAGATAGTATTGAAGAGAATCAACAGAAATGAAAGGCTGGGTGCCTGCTGTTGCCACATCACCACCCAACTTCTTCCGTGCCCCCATTTCTTTTCCGCTTAAATGTGTAAGCTAAGTCATGCCCTACTTAGAGTAATTTTCTATCGTAAGGATAACGGGGACCAAAAAGAATATCAGTTTTATAATGATTTTATTCTCAGACTTCCCAGGAAGGTGACTCAGGAAGAATTGCCATCTGATGATAATCATCATGCTGTTCAGAAATACTGCCAACCTCATCACTCATGCCAAAAGCCCAATCTGTGAGGTGCCCTATCACTTGTTTCTGAGACGTCTAGTCTCAGCTCCAGCAGGGCCTATTCCTGTTGCTGTTGCTGGTGTGACCATTTCTCAGTTCCCATGGCGGTTGTCTTATTTTTATATTCTGTGTTAGCCAATGTACAACAGTCACAAGGAACGTGTAGTATAGCCTCCAGGCTGTTGTCATTCTGGCCTCATAAGTGTTATAGAACACATTGTTTCATCTAGCTATCCTACCTACAAACTCCAGCCATAGCATCCCTTGCCCCCTTCTCCTTCCTGCCTCCCCTTAGTTTCTCACTCCTCTATTTTTTTCTGGGCAGCCCTTGAGGTTGAACTTATCTCCAACACTTAGACATTGGCTGCCTGGTGGAGGCAGTGTAATCATCTTTTAGTCACTAGACAGGGAATAGCAAGTCATCTTTCCACTGGGGAAAGTATTAATTATTCCTCCCTTTCATAAAATGGCTTTTTAATATATATATATATATATATATATATATATATATATATATTCAGTTTTTATTTTATGCAATGTTATTTTTATTAGTTTTTCAAGTTAGTATGAAAATGAGTGTGTTTCCTTATGGCATGTTCATACATGTATGTTATTATATTCTTTTTTTTTTCTGGTGCACTTTGGGTTTTTTTTTGTTTTTTTTTTAATATATTTTTATTAGGTATTTTCCTCATTTACATTTCCAATGCTATCCCCAAAGTCCCCCATACCCTCCCCCCTACTCCCCTACCCACCCACTCCAACTTTTTGGCCCTGGCATTCCCCTGTACTGGGGCATATAAAGTTTGCAAGACCAATGGGCCTCTCTTTCCAGTGATGGCCCACTAGGCCATCTTTTGATACATATGTAGCTAGAGTCAAGAGCTCTGGGGTACTGGTTAGTTCATAATGTTGTTCCACCTATAGGGTTGCAGATCCCTTTAGCTCCTTGGATACTTTCTCTAGCTCCTCCATTGGGGGCCCTGTGATCCATCCAATAGCTGACTGTGAGCATCCACATCTGTGTTTGCTAGGCCCCAGCATAGTCTCAAAAGAGACAGCTCTATCTGGGTCCTTTCAGCAAAATCTTGCTAGTGTATGCAATGGTGTCAGCGTTTGAAAGCTGATTATGGGATGGATCCCCGGATATGGCAGTCTCTAGATGGTCCATCCTTTCATCTCAGCTCCAAACTTTGTCTCTGAAACTCCTTCCATGGGTGTTTTGTTCCCAATTCTAAGAAGGGGCAAAGTGTCCACCCTTTGGTCTTCGTTCTTCTTGAGTTTCATGCGTTTAGCAAATTGTATCTTATATCTTGGGTATCCTAAGTTTCTAGGCTAATATCCACTTATCAGTGAGTACATATTGTGTGAGTTCCTTTGTGATTGGGTTACCTCACTCAGGATGATGCCCTCCAGGTCCATCCATTTGCCTAGGAATTTCATAAAGTCATTCTTTTTAATAGCTGAGTAGTACTCCATTGTGTAAATGTACCACATTTTCTGTATCCATTCCTCTGTTGAGGGGCATCTGGGTTCTTTCCAGCTTCTGGCTATTATAAATAAGGCTGCTATGAACATAGGGGAGCATGTGTTCTTCTTACCGGTTGGAACATCTTCTGGATATATGCCCAGGAGAGGTATTGCGGGATCCTCTGGTAGTACTATGTCCAATTTTCTGAGGAACCGCCAGACTGATTTCCAGAGTGGTTGTACAAGCTTGCAATCCCACCAGCAATGGAGGAGTGTTCCTCTTTCTCCACATCCTCCCCAGCATCTGCTGTCACCTGAATTTTTGATCTTAGCCATTCTGACTGGTGTGAGATGTAATCTCAGGGTTGTTTTGATTTGCATTTTCCTGATGATTAAGGATGCTGAACATTTTTTCAGGTGCTTATTCATCCCTACCTCTCACTGGCCTGCCCATCTCATCACCTTTGTTTGTTTGTTTGTTTCTACCTGCCTTTTCCCTTTTGTTTTTCGAGAAAGGATCTCCTCTATGTATATAGCTGTCCTAGAACTCACTCTGTAGACCAGTCTTCCCTCATTATGCACAGATATCTACCTTTTTTTTGCCTCCCAAGTGGTGGGATTAAAGGCTTGCACTACCACTGCTCGGCTCATTTTTATGCAAACAAACAAACAAACAAGCAAACAACCTCCGAACCATTCATGATAGGAAAACATACACTTTAAATTCATACAGCAGTGCATGTTCTGCCTGTTATATAACCTAGAGACATTCCAACAGAAACAAAATCCAGGAGAGGAGATTGGATGGCCTCATTATTTCCCCGTGCTCAGCTGTCTAGTTACTTTGCTCTTGGCTTTCTCATTTAAATATGCTGGTATTGATAGAAAACATCTGCATAGATTAAATCCATATGTTGAAGTATAGAAAGAAACACCATATAGTTGAAACCATACCTGACTATTTTTAAAAATTATTTGTGGTACAAATTATAGGCAAATAAGTAAAAGTGCCTAGACGTAGACTGAACCTACACAGTTCTAAATGCTCTCCTGAAATAGTTACTGAATAGGTCATCACTATAAACTTTTGAATGTTACTTTAATCAAATTTATGTTGTCGAGGCTTCCTCCAACTTGGCTCTTTTGACATCTGGGGCTGGATTTGTTTGGTTACAAGGTTGTCCTGTACATTGTAGGATAAATATATCAGCATATCTAGTATTGTTCAATTAGATGCCAGTAGTATCTAACTGCCTTCTTATGACAACCAAAGGTGTGTTCAGACTTGTCCAAATATCCCGTGAGTGGTGAACAGTCTTGTTGTTAATCATCACTGTTATAGTCCCCTTGTAGCTACTTTTGGTTTATAGTACCATAGCCAGCCTGAGATCTTCCAGACCATAATAATGCAAAGCAGATTTGCTCAGCCTTTCTTCTGAATACCAATTGACTGGAGATATTACAATATTCCATATTCTGATTTGTTACAGAATGAGGTCAGACATGAGCCAGTGTTTTTCTGAGCAAATCCTCCAAGCCCACACTTTGAGTAGCTTGAGTGAGGGCATAAAAAGGATTCAATCCTTCATGGCATCAAGCATTTCTGTTGCATAGGATTTTCCAAGGGCTATGGCTGGTCCCTTAAAGTCTTGGGATTTGGGGTCAAACACAGACAAGTCTTCTTTTTGTTTCTTCCAGGCTGTTGCTTCGAATTCCTCTCTACTCCTTCAGCATGGTGGTAGTGGATAAGCATGGCATGGATAAAGAACGTTATGTCTCCTTAGTGACACCCATGGCTCTCTTCAACCTCATTGACACTTTCCCCCTGAGAAAAGAAGAGATGATCCTGCAGGCTGAGATGGGCCAGACTTGCAACGTCTGATGTGCTGTTACATTCATGGTGGCTCCTCATCTCTTATTCTATACTACAGTGCCTGTGGGAAGGCCTTAAAATACCTTTGATGTACAGATTTTCATTTGTAATTTTAAAAGTCTATTTTATTATGTGCTTTCTTTGCTCTTAGACATTGGCACAAGGCTTTTTTTAAACTTTGAAATGTTAAAAAAATACGAATATATCTATTCTAACTCTCCTTTTAGTCCATTGTGGCTGATGAAATTAGAAGCTACAGCCACACTCATGCACTCAGAATATTCCTCAGTGTGAAACATGTTTTCCTTTTTCTTTTATTGTTTATATAAGTCTTTTGTTAATAAAATAATTTGAAGCAAACTTACTAAAACTCACCTTTAAAAAATACTCAAGCACCAGGCTTATTTGCTTGGCATGATCAGTAGTTTTAAAACTGTGATTCTTTGTTTATCTTAAGAAAGGGAAACTAGTCCTGTCAAGGGGTCAACTGAGCTGAGAGAGAGAGCTACGTTCCCAAGTGGGAGAATAGCAAATTGAAAATATTCAGACAAAGCTACATGATGTTCATACTGAAACTGAGTAGACTTTTTCCCCAATGTAATATAAAAAAAACTATTTACAAATCACTTCCCTCATATGAGGTACTATAAGTAGTCCAGAGAGGTTTAAAGTATACAAGGGGATTCACATGGATTCCATGTAAGTACTGGACGATTTGATATCACAAGTCGAATGACTGTTGGGATCCTGGAACCAATCATTCCTGAGTTTGTGAATGAACAAGCATGATGGGCCAGTAGGGCTGTATTCTTGACTGCACCCCACCCAGAGAGGTGACAATTCAGAGGTTGTACATCAGACCCCTTTTCAGATATTTCTATTTTTAAATGATTGAGCCTAGAAAAAAAATCACACATTGGCATTTAATAAACAATTAGATTGTACTCCTAGGCGAATATTTGTACACATTTCTGGTATCACTTCGGCCTATAATCTATTCTTTTTTTTTTCCTTAAAGCTTTCCCTCCTTTCTTTTTTTTTCCTTTTTTTTATTAGGTATTTAGCTCATTTACATTTCCAATGCTATCCCAAAAGTCCCCCATAACCTCCGCCCCCACTCCCCTATCCACCCATTCCCACTTTTTGGCCATGGCGTTCCCCTATACTGGGGCATATAAAGTTTGCATGTCCAATGGGCCTCTCTTTCCATTGATGGCCGACTAGGGCATCTTTTGATACATATGCAGCTAGAGTCAAGAGCTCCGGGGTACTGGTTAGTTCATAATGTTGTTCCACCCATAGGGTTGCAGATCCCTTCAGCTCCTTGGGTATTTTCTCTAGCTCCTCCATTGTTCTTAAACAAAATAGTGAAATTATAGAATGCTCAAGTTCCAACATATAGTGCCTGAAGACAGGCAGTAGGGTAAACAATATTCTCACAGAAGATTAGGCAGAGTAAACGCCAACCCTTGAATGGATTTGAATTCTATGTAGAAAACTGTATCATTTTCCTCTTTTACAGTAAAAACCACTCTTTAACTACTGCTTCATTTATATGTATCAGATTAAAGGAATACAACACAAATAGTGGATAAATGTCAAATGATAATGACCTTTACAAACTGCCCTGTGCCCATGGGATAATAGCAGGAAAGGAAGTTACCTGACTTATTCAAAGCATTCTTTCTGGTCACTTTGTATCACTTTGACCCTCACCCAAAATACACAGATTATTTGAAGATGAATGGATACCCAGATGACCTGTTATGTTTCAAAATAAAACACTCTATAAGAAAACGCAGGAAACACTTCAACATTATCAATTGCTATCTCTAGAATACAGGTTTCTCCATTAGCAGTTCACATGTGTATTTTTTTTTTAAATACACATTTCAAACTCCTTGAAAGAAACAGCTAGAACTAGGGAGTTAGATCAGATCAGTTGGTAAAAGCGCTTGCTTGTTGTGTAAACTTGGGTACCTGAGTTCAACTTCCAGCATCCATGCGAAGAGTCACAATTCTTAACCTCAGGTTTTCACATGCCAGGATACATATCTATATGTATATAACAACCTACTGCATGAATCTACAAACACACACACACACACACACACACACACACACACTCCTGACTTTTAGTTGTCACATGTTATCTCATGTGCATGTGTTATGTGTGTATGTGTTAGAGTGTGTGTATGTGTGTGTGGGAGAAAGAGGCAGAGACAGAGAGAGAGAGAGAGAGAGAGAGAGAGAGAGAGAGAGAGAGAGAGAGAGAGAGAAAGAGAGATACAGGATACATGGGTACACTCTTGGGCATATGTGTTCAGGAAAAAACTGGAAAGTTAAATGAGCTGGTCAGATAGAAAACAACACCTGCTCAGTAGATGACAGCTGAAATCCCAATTCAATTCCTTAAAGTTAGCAGGCCAGCTTAGAACCTGTCATGACTCCCAAAACACACCTGCCTATCTCAGCAATCACTTAGAAAGGCAAACAGTTTGTTTTTAGAATCTGGGTCACCCCATCTGGCTTTTTATTGAGACTTACCTCATCACTTTTCAGTTGCTATGATTTTTCTGACTTCTTCATCTTTTAAAGTAAAAACACTACACATTTTATATCTTCATTTAAGCCTCCTCTCACCTCTAACCCTACACAGGTATGTATTATAATATGCCTTGAGTAAAGCCCCCAAATCTAAAGTTTGTCTTCTTATAAGTGATGACTTTCTTCTAGTTTGCTATCTTTTGATTGTCCTTAATCTTTTGAGAAGGTGTATATTTTTTTTTATCCAAATATGGTTATTTTCTATAGGAGACTAGTTAAGTAGGAGTTTCTTAACCTTTATCAGAAAGTTGCTAAACAGTGAACTAGGATCTGGAAAAACTCAGTAATTGCCACAGAACCACAGATTTGACCACCACAAGCCTTCAGCTATTGGATTTGAATATAGACTGCTGGATGATGGAGAAGAAAGGCAGTAAAGTATTCAAAGCTTGTTGGACAAAGTCCAGGGTGTGGCTATCCAGATTGTTCCTTTATTATTGCAATTACATTACTCCTAAACTTAGTGGCCTAAAGCAACAATTGTTTTATTACCTCACAATTTCTGCAGGCTGGAGATTTTAGGGGAGACTTAGCTTGCCAAGTCTGTACTGAAGTCTCTGATGAAGCTGAAGTCACTTCATCTGCTATGACAGTCATCTGAAGACTTGTCTGGGCTAGGATATCAACTTCCAGAGTGGCTATCACATGACTGATTTTTGGACAGTACCTCTGTTCTTGCCCACGTGGACTTCATCACAAAGTGCTGTATTATTCTCAGAACTCCACAGTTGGTTTCCTCTAGTGGAAGTGACCTGAGTGATCAAAATAGAGGGAGACTTTCCATGAACAAGAAAAGAATTACAGATTACAAAGGAATGTGTAAAATTGGGAAAGACTTGCTATTGACTTTCAACTAAGAGATGTTAACAGTTGAAAGGAAGATCACCTCCTAACCCTTCACACACAGTGCCACTTCCTACTGACTAAGCATTCAAATCTATGAGCCTACAGGCTTTCCTTTTTATTGTTGTTATTATTATTTTCTCATCATCATTACCTCAGATTTCTGTCCCTCTATTCCCTTCCCTGAGACTCATTCCTCCTCCATTTACTTTCAATAAAACTGAGAAAGCCTCCCAGGGATATCAACTGAATATTGCATAATAAGTTATAATAAGAATAGATACAAATCCTCATCTCAAAGCTGGATAAAGCAATTCAGAAGGAGGAAAATAGTTCCAACCTCAGGAAAAAGATTCAGATTGCTGTCATCTGGCATTAACACGGTTGGGAATCCCACATGAATGCAAAATTACATAAACATACATATATGTGAAAGAGCTAGGTCAGACCCATACAGCCCTCATGTTTGTGACTTCTGTCTTTGTGAAGTCTTATGAGCCCCTTCATACCTGACTCTGTGGGCTTTGTTCTCCAAGGTGTCTTGGAACCCTCTGGCTCCTATAGTCCTTCCTCCTTCTCTTCTGCAGGATTCCCCTGGCTCCACCTAGTGCTTGGGTATGGATCTGCATCTGCCTCTCTGATGACAATTGGGTTAGACATTGATCTATGATAGGAGAATATCATTAGGAATTATTTCATTGACAGTTTTTTCTAACTAGTAATATTTTAATTAAAATAAGCAGATAAATTTGATTGATGATTTAATACCTTGACTATTCATTTTGTGTGAAAATTTTCTTTTTTGTTTCCAAGTTCAAATTATGCTTATATGATTTCAGCTTTTGCACTCTAATGACTGTAAATATTTTCTCAATTAGCATATTGTTACTTAAATTTTGAAAGTCTATTCTAGCATAATATTGCTATAATGGATTGTCAATATTTTATCTTGTCCAGTACTGGACCTTATTTTATGATAGCACATATTTTACTTCACCGATGATTCTCAAATTTTAGAATCACTAAGAGGGATTTTTTTAAAAAAGATTTTCAAGGAGCAATGTTTATTTGGTTTGTAATTCTGAATATTTCAAGGGAAATTTAAAAGTATTGGTTTTTGCTCTGGTGAGAACTTGATGTTAGTAGCATCATGATGTTGGGACAGCATGTGAGAAGAGACCTCATGCCAACACATGTAGTCAGAGAAATTAGTGTCCAAATTCACAACACAGATGGCCTCTGAGTATCTCAGAAGTGTCCACTTCTTAAAGATTCAATTCTAACTTCCACCTCACACCAGTCGGAATGGCTAGGATTAAAAATTCAGGTGACAGCAGATGCTGGCGAGGATGTGGAGAAAGAGGAATACTCCTCCATTGCTGTTAGGATTACAAGCTGTTACAACCACTCTGGAAATCAGTTTGGCGGTTCCTCAGAAAATTGGACATGGTACTACCGGAAGATCCAGCAATACCTCTCCTGGGCATATACCCAGAAAATGTACCAACTTGTAATAAGGACACATGCTCCACTATGTTCATAGCAGCCTTATTTAATAATAGCCAGAAGCTGGAAAGAACCCAGATGTCCCTCAACAGAGGAATGGATACAGACAATGTGGTACATTTACACAATGGAGTACTACTCAGCTATTAAAACAATGACTTTATGAAATTCTTAGGCAAATGGATGCATCTGGAGGATATCATCCTGAGTGAGGTAACCCAATCACAAAAGAACACACATGATATGCACTTACTGATAAGTAGATATTAGCCCAGAAACTTAGAAGACCCAAGATACAATTTGCAAAACCCATGAAACTCAAGAAGAAGGAAGACCAAAGTGTGGATACTTCGGTCCTTCTTAGAATGGAGAACAAAATACCCATGGAAGGAGTTACAGAGACAAAGCTCAGAGCTGAGTTGGAAGGACCATCCAGAGACTGCGCCACCCGGGGATTCATCCCATAAACTGTGGATCAATGGGCTATGCACAGACAGCCTGGTCTCCAGTCAAGCTTAGGTCTTGAACCCCGGTGGGATCTGGTGGGTGGTAATTTCCACCTACATGGGGCGGAAGGCATGCGATCATGTCTCCTGGATCCCTGGCTCCTGTCAAAGTTACTGCTCCCACAGCCCCCACAAGAGAGGCATGTGGCTAGTAGTCCCGTAGACAATGTTCCAAGCTTCTGGCCTTCTGGCTAGACTCTTCCACACAGTCAGGTAGGAACAGTACCAAGCCTTCCCACATGCAAATAAGGTTTTCCCCAAACTCTCAGTCCAATCCAATGAGAGGTACCTGCTGTCGAACCCTGAATCACCCCCAGAACTGTATATAAATCCATCCAGGGAATTAAAGGTGCATGTGAACTACTCCTTCATCTGAGTCTTTTGTTCCAAGAGCTGTATGTAACACTTGGGAAGAAATCTTCTCCCCTGAAGAATCACATGAAGTCCCGTCACAATACTCACTGGATAGTTGGCTTCTCATTGTTCCAGCCAGACCTGACTCAGTTCAGAGCAGCTAGGAGTTACTGAGTGACCTGGAAGGCACGGCAGAGACTTCGTCTCCCTGCCTGCACTCACTTCCCTTCACTGGAACTCTTGCACCAGACCTGGACAGAGATCTCCATTGAAAACCTCTGGTACCCACAATAAACAACCACCAAACCCAGGCACTATTGCATATGCCAGCAAGATTTTGCTGACAGGACCCTGGTATAGCTGTCTCTTGTGAGGCTATGCCAGTGCCTGGCAAATACAGAAGTGCTCACAGTCATCTATTGGATGGAACACAGGGCCCCCAATGAAGGAGCTAGAGAAAGTACCCAAGGAGCTAAAGGGGTCTGCAACCCTACAGGAGGGATTATTTTTTATTCACTTCATATTCTAATCACTAATCCCTGACACCAGCTCTTACCTCACACAGTTCATCCTCATATTCCCCATCCTCTTCTTCTCTGACAGGGTGGATTCCTCACTTCTCCCACCCCCGCCACTGGGTATCCCTACCCTGACACATCAAGTCTCTGCAGGGCTAGGCAGGCCCTCTCCCATGGAGGCCAGACAAAACACCCAATTAAGGGAAGATATTCCACATACAGGCAACAGCTTTGTGGATTGCACCCACTACAGTTGTTAGGAGACCCACATGGAGAATGAACTGCTCAAGCCTATGTAAGCTCTGTAGTTGGCGATTCATTTTCTGAGATCCTCTATGGGACCAGGTTAGTTCACTCTGTATATTTTCCTGAAGAATTCCTATCTACTTTAGGACCCTCAATCTTTCCCTCAACTCTTCCATAAGAGTCCCTGACATATATCTAATATTTGGCCATAGGTCTCTGCATCTGTTTCAACTTTTGGGTGGAGTCTCTCAGAGGACAGTTATGCTAATCATCTACATCAAAGCATAACAGAGTATCATTAACAGTGACAGGGATTGGTACTTGCCCATGGGATGTGTCTCAAGTTGGGCCAGTTGATGGTTGGACATCTCTAAGTCTCTGATCCAACTTTGTCCCTGCATTTCTTGGAGACAAGATAATTTTGAGTAGAAAGTTTTATAGGTAGGTTTCTGTTCTTATCTCTCCAATAGGGTTCCTGCCTGGCTACAGGAGGTGGCCCCTTAGGTACAAGATCCACACTGCGGCGAGTCTCAACTAAGGTCACCCTTATGGACTCCTGGGAGCCTCCCCCATCCTAGATTTCTGGTACATTCTCAAATACACCCCACCCCATCCCCAACCTAACATGCTGCAGATTTCTATTCATTCTTCTGGCCCTCTGGCTCTCTCTCCTGTCTCTCCCAACACATGATCCTGAACCTCTCCCCCTGTTTACGTCCCCATGCCATCTCCCACCCAGTACCCTCCATCCATCTGCCTCATATGAGTATTTTATGAGTATTTCTAAGACAGGTGGACAATAACCTGGAATTGTGGGCCACATAAACCTTTTTCTGTTGCTTTTTGTTGGGATAATTGCAACAGCAACAGAAATGAAACCAGAACCCAGGGGTAGCACTGGGACCATGCCAGAGAAGGACAGTATTAAGTACTAGAGAGGGGGTTCTGATTTAATATCTGATTAAAGGATCTGCATCAGCCCCAAGAAACTTCCCCTCCTGTAGTATTATTGTTTTCAATTTTGACAGACAAAGCTTTCTCCATTAGTCTGAGGGTTCCCCATCTCTAAGACTGGAGGCCATGGAAAGTGGATGTGATAACTATGAGGAGCCATACTTACTAGGAAATAAAGGTATCCATAATCAGCTGCAACCACAGGCATATGAAGGAAGCCATTTATTGCTAGGAAAAGAGGCAGCATTGATTAAAACTATACCACCAAGCAGTAGGAAATGATTGAAACCCTCAGCATAGGTGTGGGAAAGAAGATGACTCCATCTTCTGCTGTCTGAAAAAACAGATACACTCTCCATGGAGAAAAAAAAAAAAACAAAAAACAAAACCAGACTTCCAAGTGAATTTGTAGTTGTAACTTAGGGAAATAAAATACACACAAAACAAACAATATTCCCAAGTAAAGAGTAAGCATAGAAAGAGTATCTTGACTTAGCTAAATATAAGTGCTTTGAGAGGATTAAACCCAAGCTTATATTTGCATAAGAGACTAATAGTAACTATTACTAAACACTCTTTGGATTGGTCCACACATATACCTTCATTTGAATAAAATGCCTATACCATCAGCAAAAGTAAGCAATGTGTTGAATGGTGAAAATATAATCCTTCATTTGCATAGGAGGCATTTTGTGATTGGTATAAAATGAATAGTGATATTGGTCAAAACATAAGGCTTCATTTCTATAAAATGCTTATTTCAGTTGGAGAATGGTTTCATTGGTGAAAACTTAGTTTTTCATTTCCATAGTTATGCTATTCTGACTGGTTTGAAAGTGAGTTTCATGATTGGTCCAAATATAAGTCTCTGTTTACATAAATTGCTGACATGTCAGTGATCAAATGGAGAATGCCAGTGATTGGTGCAGAGTCCTTCTGGCATGTTAGCTCTGTCATGACTGGTTTAAAAATGACTGGTATAATTGGTCCAAATACAAGCCTTCATTTGCATAAAATGGTTATTCTTGACAGTGATAAATACAGAATACTCTAGTGCATACATGGTCCTTCATTTGCATGGTAAGGCTACTGTGGCTTGGCTAAAATTTAGTGCTGTGATTGGTTTTACCTCAACCCTTCATTTGCATAAGAATATTGGTTTAAACTGGTACAAAACACTCTTTGTAGTGGTACAAACAAAAACCTTCATTTAAACATGACACATATGTCACCAGTAACAGTAAATATAGCTTTGACTGATAAAAACATGGTCCTTCATTCGCAAATTAAGGCTATTGTGAATTGTTGAAAAATGAGTGTTGTGATTGGTCCAAATACAAGCCTTCTTTTAAATAAAATACTTATTTCTGTCTGTGATTAAAAGAAGAATACTACGATTGGTACATACTCAGTCTGTCATTTCCATAGCAAAATTAAATGGCCTTGATTTATTAACCATATTTTGGGGTAGAGAATATGACCTGAATAGTATATGAAACAATAGCCAAAATAGACCTATGGGATCATATCCTATAACCTGGGATCACAAAAATATCAATACTCTGAACAGCAAAGGAAACAAACAGGAAAGTAAGGAGACAGTCTAGGTGATGGCAGAAAATATCTGCATCTACTAGGAGGTAAGTAGCCAAGCCACATAAGGAACTGAACTTAACAATAAAGCAGATAACCTTATTTATCATTGGCAAAGTTTTCCAAAAAAAAAAAAAAAAAAAAAAAAAAACCATACAGATGGTCAGCAGGCTTGTGAATAGTGTTAAATATTATCAATATTTAGGTAAGAAAAAATTTAATTCACATGATGCTAATGTTCAGAACTGTTGGAACAGCTCCTACTACAAAGGACATGTACAGAAACGGGAATAATTGGACATGGTTACTAGGAATATAAATTAATACAACTGTCATACAAAGTACTATGAATGCTTATCAAAAATATAAAAAGTAAGATTATTATATGATTCAACAATGCTTTTATTGGTTATATGGCCAAAAGAAATAAAATCTGTGTGCCAAACAGTCATTTGTACTCTCTCATTCATTGTTAAGCTTTCCATAATACCTAAAAATTCTAATCAGGTCATGTGTATATCAGTGGGTGAATGGGTAGTGGATATGTATTCTATATGTGCAACAGGAAAAAACTTTGTCATTTGTGTTTAAATGGATTGAGAAAAGAGTGTGAACAAAATATGAGGGACTGTGTAGAATGTTCTTAGCAAGGTATGATCAAGACTCTATAGCGAAGTGATAACAGGGAGTATGTAAATACAATATCTTTTCTAGATTCTCTCAGAAGATTTAAAAACAGGGATTCATGCCAATGTCTTCACTAGGAATATGGAAGAGAAAATAAAACCTTCAAATTATGTAACAAGTTCAATGTGGGGGACAACTTTTGCTCAGTCCCAGAGGGATAATTGGCTTAAACTGTCAATTTGACACATTCTAGAATCACCTGGGAAGAGTTTCAAACAAGGAATTGTCTAGATTGGTCTGTGGGCATGTTTGTTGGAAACTATTTTGATTGTTGTCCTAGTTTGCTTTCTGTTGCTGTTTTACAGACCCAAAAGCCAAAGGAAAGGCTTCATTTCCCCTTAGCTCACAGTCTATCATGAAGGGAGGCCAGGGTAGGAACTGAAGCAGACATCCTAGAGGAACATTGCTTCTTGCTTGATACCATGTCTTACTCAGCTTGTTGTATATAAGGCAGGACCACTTGCTCCATGCCCCAGAGTGCCTTCAACCACAGTGTATCAGACCTTTCTACACCAAGCATTAATCAAGAGAATGCCTTATAGATGTGTTTACATGTCAATGTGATGGTAGTATTTTCTTAGTTGAGATTCCCTCTACTAAGATTCTAGCTGCTATTACATTGACAAAAACAGAAAACAAACACCAAAAGAGCTAGCAGAAAATATATAATATAATATAATATAATATAATATAATATAATATAATATAATATAACCAGCACACTTGTTGGTTTATATAGAATGAGCTAATCTACCATGGCCAGCTGCATTACCTAAGCACTGGTTCCTGAATCATGTAAGAACTGAGAAAACTAGATGTAGGCAAGCAGTCAACGATCCAGAATGCATTCTTTCTCTCTTTGCTCTTGACTGTGAATGTGACATTCCTAAACTGAGTTGCTGCCTTGACTCCTGTGAAATGATGGTTAGTATCCTGGAATTGTTGGCCAAATAAATCCTTTTCTGTTGCTTTTTGTTGAGATAACTGCAATGGTAACAGAAACTAAACCAAAACCTCAGGGTAGCACTGGGAACATGGCAGAGGACATGCACAGCCCTACAAGAGAGGGGGTGTTTGTGCCTCCTCACTCATCAAAAACTAATTAAAGGACCTGCATCATCCCCAGGAAACTTCCCCTGCTATGGTATTATGTGTTTCTATGTTGATAGAAAAAGCTTTCTTCATTAGTATGAGGGTTCTCCATCTCTAAGACTGGAGATCATGAAAGTGGGTGTGATAACTATGAGCAGCCATTTTTACTAGGAAATAAAGGTATGGCATGCTAGGCTGTAACCAAAGCTGGGCCATTGCCAAGAAAATAGCATTGATTAAAACTATACCACCAAGCAGTAGGAAATAATTGAAACCCTCAGAGCAGGTGTGGGGAAGATGATACCATCTTCTGCTGTCTGAAAAGACAAGTATACTGTCCAAGGAGGGAAAAAACAGAATTCCCAGTGCATTTGCTGTTGTAACATAGGGAAATAAATTACAGACAAAAGTGTCAACACTGCCAAGTAAAGGATAAGCATAGTAAGGGTATAATGACTTGGCCAAAAATAAGTGCCTTGAGAGGATTAAACATAAGCCTTTATCTGCATAAGAGGCGTGGAATCAACTGGTAGAAAACACTCCATAGATTTGTTCTAGCACAAAGTTCATTTTAATAAAATGCTTAAGTCTTACCTAAGGTTAGTAGTGTTTTGATTGGTGAAAACATGGTCCTTCATTTGTATAGGATCCATTTTGTGATTGGTATAACCATGAGTAGTAAGATTGGTCTACACACAAGGCTTCATTTGCATACACTGCTTTCTTCATTCACTGATAAAATGGAGACTGCAGGGATTCATGCAAACATGATTTTCATTTGCATAGTTTGTCTTTGGTGACTTGACGAAAAATTAGCCCTTAATTGATTTAAACATAAGCAATCATTTGCAAGGTTGTTTGTAACCACTAAAAAACACTCTTTGGCTTGGTGTAAGTGCACCCTTCATTTGAATAAGAGGCCTTGTCATGAGCAAAATCAACAATTTTGCCTTTTTTGCAAATCATGTCTATAATTGCATAGTAAGGCTATTGTGACTCGTTTAAAAGTGAGTGCTGTGATTGGTCTAAATACAAGCCTTAGTTACTTAATTTTGACAGTGATCTAATGGGAAATGATGGGATTCCTGTAAACACAGTCCCTCATTTACATAGTAAATATATTGTGACATGGCTATAATTAAGTGCATGGTTTGCTTTAAACATAAGCCTTCACTTTCATAAGAGTCTGGGTTTTAAATAGTACAAAACATGATTTCATTAGGAAAAACTCAAACATTCTTGTGAATAAGATACCTATGTTATCATTAAAAATATACAATGTTATATTTGGTGAAAATATAGTTTTTCATTTGCATAGGACTCATATTATGATTGGTAGAAAGATAGTATGATTGGTCTGAACACAAGCCTTCAGCTGCATACAATTTTTACTTAAATCAGTGAAAAATGGAGAACGGTATGATTGGTGTCACGCACTACCTACATATCATCTCACTACCTTGACTTGAGACACTTGAAAAACTGCTGATGCCAAGGGAGAATAACATCATATGCTTAAACCAGATAGCACATGGATCTCACAAACTTCCAAGGGAATGTTCATATGCAGCCTCTTGTGAGAAGCAATGTTTGGAGTGAAGTTAGAAGGTTGCAGTGTAGGACTGCTGATAGGAACACATTTTTCTTTTGGAGAAACACTAATTGGTACTTTTCTGTGTTAAAACAATGCTTGGTATCTATACTTACAACATTAAAATTATGCTTACCTCATTTGAATTGTAGCAGCTATTTCTCCTTAGGACAAAGGTGCAGAAATGTGGGAATCTGGCTTTTGCAGTTATTGTTCTTTGAAATAGGATCTCACCTAACTCACATTGGCCAGGAACTGAGTACCTCCTGAATGCTGGATTTACATTATGCCTGGCTTATACAGTGCTGAGTACTGAATTCAGGGGTTTTTGTATGTTGACCAGGAACTCTATAAAATGAGCTACATCCCCAGACCCTAGCTCCTTTAATGAGAATCAGTTTTTTTTTAATACTTTTTATTAGGTATTTTCCTCATTTACATTTCCAGTGCTATCCCAAAAGTGCCCCATACCCTCCCACCCACTCCCACTTTTTGGCCCTGGCATTCCCCTGTACTAGGGCATATAAAGTTTGCAAGTCCAATGGGCCTCTCTTTTCAGTGATGGCCAACTAGGCCATCTTTTGATACATATGCAGCTAAAGTCAAGAGCTCATAGTTAGTTCATAATGTTGTTCCACCTATAGGGTTGCAGATCACTTTAGCTCCTTGGGTACTTTCTCTAGCTCCTCCATTGGGGGCCCTGTGATCCATCCAATAGCTGACTGTGAGCATCCACTTCTGTGTTTGCTAGGCCCCGGCATAGTCTCACAAGACAGCTATGTCTGGGAACTTTCAGCAAAATCTTGCTAGTATATGCAATTGTGTCAGCATTTGGAAGCTGATTATGGGATGGAAACCTGGATATGGCAGGCTCTAGATGGTCCATCCTTTTGACACAGCTCCAAACTTTGTCTCTGTAACTCCTTCCATGTGTGTTTTGTTCCCAATTCTAAGAAGGGGCAAAGTGTCTACACTTTGGTCTTCGAGAATCAGTTTTACTGGTGGGTGTACACTGTGCTGATCTATTTCCATTAGATGGTGTCACTGTAAAGGTGCACAACAGCTGCAGTATCCGTTTGACCCATAGGAGAGTTTTCTTTTTCTTTTTTTTTTTTTTTACCTAGCATTTGGGAGAAACTCTGCAGAAATGATACATTTCTCTGCAAAAGGGTGATGAAAAGGTTTCCTCTCTGAACATAAATAAAATCTTAATCTCTCTCAGAAATATTTTCTAGTATATGGAAATGTGTTTGATCCTTGAGCAGGCTATTAGATTATTTGAACCAAGGATTCGTATCATGCAAATCAAGTGAGTTCTCTAGAACTGAGCATATTATATATAGCCCATCCTACTTTTCCAGTTCATTTTAAGACATTGTCTCACTAAATTTTTAAGGCTGTTCTTGAATTCAGTCTGTAGCAAATGTTGGCCTTGAACTTTTAATCCTTGTGCCCCAGTCTCTTCAGTAGCAGTGAATACAGGCCTGGATCCTAATACAAAGCATGAACTGTTGGGAGCACCTGGAGGATTTTTTTTTTTTTTAGAAAGGGGGGAAATGTTAGGTGGTGGCAATGTAGACTTCTGAAAGCACTGAGCTCCAACATTCTCAATAAAAAAGCTTCTTGCACTGTAATCATCCTATTTGTCATTGGTCCCAGAACCATTTGTTATGGGTAATCAAGATAAGGTGTGTCTGCAAGATGTCTGAGCAGGTAAAGAAACAGTTCACCAAGCCCAATAACCTGAGAATTTAATCGTGTGTTCTCCCAGGATGAAAGGAGAGAATTGATCCCTGTAACCTATCTTTTGACCTACACAGCCTTGCCTTGGCATGTTGGAGGGCCTCCTGCCCCAGGAAGTAGGCAAACACAATCATAATAAAAATAATGTGAGAAAGGAAGACATAAAGCTTGCCCCAGAGTACACATTAGAAATATCAATAAATATTACATTATTCAATTAGGAGTATGGATAGAAAAGCGTTGTTAAAGAGGGGGTCAGCACACTGATTTAAACTTTGATGAAAGCACCTGATTTTAACTCGTATTAGCACTCAGAGACACAGTGAGGAGGGTAAATGCTATACATACATTTCTTTATCTCCATAGTAACAATTAGGAAGCTGTAACTTAGGGAGTAAATTCAATAGACTTTTTCAAAATTGTAGCCACTCTTGTTTTGGATTAGGTATCTCTCATCACTACAGGGATTCTTAATATAATATGTGCAATTCTAATAAGTAGCTTTGCTAAAGGGTTTACAAACATTATGATTGCTGAAAATGTGGTCCTTAATTGCATAGAAGTCATTTTGTGATTGGAACAATAGTGAGTGCTGTGATTGGACCTGACACAAGCCTTCATTTGCATAAAATACTCACTTCAGTCAATGACCAAATGGAAAATATTGTGATTGTTGCAAACTCAGTCATTCATTTGTATACTACGTTTATTGTGACACTTGTAAAATGAGTGCTGTGATTGGTTCAAACTCAAACATTCATTTGCAGAGTAGAGATTTTGTAACTGGAAAAAGAGGTGATTGGTATTATTGCTTCAATCAGGAGCCTTCATTAGCATGAGAGCCTTGTAGTAGTAGATTTAAATTTTACATTAAACCTTTTTGTTGGGGTAACTACAACAGCAACAGAAATGAACCAGAACCCAGGGATAGCACTAGAAACATGGCAGAGGACATGTGTAGCCCTAAGCGCAAAAGAGGGGGTGTTTGTGCTCCCTCACTCATCATTAACTGATTACAGGATCTGCATCAGCCCCAGGAAACTTCCCCTGCTATGGTATTATGTGTTCCTATGTTGACAGAAAAAGCTTTCTCCATTAGTATGAGAGTTCTCCATCTCTAAGACTGGAGGTCAGGGAAGGTAGGTGTGAAAAATATGCAGAGCCATATTTACTAGGAAATAAAGGTATGGCATGCTGGGCTGCAACCAAAGCTGGGGCATGTCATGTAAGCAATTTACTGCCAGGAAAAGAGGCAGCATAGATTAAAACTATACCACCAAGCAGTAGGAAATGATTGAAACCCCCAGAGTAGACGTGGGAAAAAAAGATGACACTATCTTCTGTTGTCTGAAAGGACAGCTCCACTCTACATGCAGGAAAAAAAAAAGCAGACTTCCCAGTGCATTTGCAGGTGAGACTTGGAGAAATATATTACAGAGAAAAGTGGCAATAACTGCTAAGTAATGACCAGCTTTTAGCGAGGTAATAATGCCAAAAAATAAAAAGTGTACATTTACTCTCTACTTGAAGGCAAAATAAGAGAAGTTTCCTTGGAAAACCACTAAAGCTTGCTCTTCGATTTCAGAGGTTCTTGATTTTATAATAGCACCTCCTGGGAAGATGTGAATAGCAATTTATACTGACAAACACTTCTTCTCTAACTACAGAACATGACATCCAGGAGGATAAAGAGTTATAGGCAATAAAGTTTCCCATGTCACACAGCATAATGGAAGTTACACTGTGAAACTACTTTATACTAACCAATCTTGACATCTTGAATCCTTTTGTTGTTGTTGTTTTTGTTGGCAAAATTAACTCACTGGCTTCTGTTGTAACACCTAACCCAAACAAAGCTAGCAATACAAGGAATTTTTAGGAACAAAATCAATACTCATCTGTCATTTCTATTGCAAAAGGAAGTCATTATTTCTGAAATATTAAGGACTATTAATTCTGACCTTTTATCTGTAGAGAAACCAGTCCTGATAGCTCACACTCCACCTGATCTGGGTAATGATTAAAACCATCAAGTTTCCATGGTGCTCACAGTAAGTTATAAACAGCTGATTCACTGTAGTGAAGTGACTTATAAGGAAGGAGACTGTTTCAAACAGTTTGTACTGGAATTTTTCTTCCTTCCTTCCTTCCTTCCTTTCTTTCTTTCTTTCTTTCTTTCTTTCTTTTTTTTAAAGATTTATTCATTTATTTTATGTATATAAGTACATTGTAGCTGCCTTCAGATACACCAGATGAAGGCATCAGATCTCATTACAGATGGTTGTGAGAGACTATGTGGTTGCTGGGATTTGAACTCAGGACCTCTGGAAGAGCAGTCAGTCCTCTTAACTGCTGAGTCCTCTCTGCAGCCCCTGGAATTTTTCTTAAGGTATGCTTTTGCCTTTATTTCATTTGCAAGAAAAACAATACACATTTTATATGTGTGGCGTGTCATGTCATTCAGTTTGTATGATTGTAGAGGAATCCACAGTATATGTATATATAGGAAACACCTCATTGTATTGTTATAGACACAAAGTGTCTTAGGTTTTACACAAGTTTAGTTGATCCTCCTTGTTAGCATGACATAAGTGACAAACTTACAAGTGGCCAGCATATCTCTTCCTATTCTTTTCTTTTTTTGGATATTGTAAAATTTGGGCTTATGGCTCTGTATTTGGTGAAATAGCTTGCCTTCTCCAGTTTTTTATCAGTGGACATATGCTCATCGAAGTACTATGAATCTGCCCCTTACAGGCCATGTCCTGGTAGAAGAACCATCACAGTTAAAAACATCATTGGGGTTGGTTCAGGGACTCCGCCGAAAGTAGTCCTTCCTGGCCAGAGGACAGGTGTCAACCCGGCCCAGGAGGACTTTACCTCAGGATCGGGGGGAGCCATCTTGGTTCCGGGACTCTACCGAAAGTAGTCTGCATAGGTGAGAATCTGCACTATAGAAGCTAACAGCTTCTGGGACAGGCAGGAGCCACAGAGCTTCTGAGGCAGCCCCCTTTTCGGGCTCCAGACATCCATTCACCCTCCTGGCCAGAGGATAGGTGTCTGCCCAGCCCTGGAGGGCTTTGCCACAGCATTGGCAGAAGACATCTTGGTCCCGAGACTCTGCTGAAAGTAGGCTGCACAGGTGAGAGTGTGGACTATAGAAGCTAACAGCTTCTGTGACAGGCCAAAGCAACACAGCTTCTGGGAAAGGTCCTGTTTTGGGCCTTCATCTTCGGCCAGGAGGGAGGTCCGAACGCCAGATATCTGTGCACCTTCCCTGTAAGAGGAGAGCTTGCCTGCAGAGAGTGCTCTGACCACTGAAACTCAGAGGAGAGAGCTAGTCTCCCAGGTCTTCTGATAGAGGGTAACAGAATTACCAGAAGAACAATCTCTAAACAGAGACAACTATAACAACTAACTCCAGAGATTACCAGATGGCGAAAGGTAAACCTAAGAATCTTACTAACAGAAACCAAGACCACTCAACATGATCAGAACCCAGCACTCCCACTTTGCCCAGTCCAGGGCACCCCAACACACCTGAAAAGCTACACCCGGATTTAAAAGCATATCTCATGATGATGGTAGAGGACATCAAGAAGGACTTTAATAACTCACTTAAAGAAATACAGGAGAACACTGCTAAACAGGTAGAAGACATTAAAGAGGAAGCACAAAAATCCCTTAAAGAATTACAGGAAAATACAACCAAACAGGTGATGGAATTGAATAAAACCATCAAAGACCTAAAAAGGGAAGTAGACACAATAAAGAAAATCCAAAGTGAGGCAACGCTGAAGATAGAAACCCTAGGAAAGAAATCTGGAACCATAGATGAGAACATCATCAACAGAACAGGAGATGGAAGAGAGAATCTCAGGTGCAGAAGATTCCATAGAGAACATTGGCACAACAATCAAAGAAAATGCAAAATGCAAAAAGATCCTAACTCAAAACACCCAGGAAATCCAGGACACAATGAGAAGACCAAACCTACAGATATAGGAGTAGATGAGAATGAAGATTTTCAACTCAAAGGACCGGGAAATATCTTCAACAAAGTTATAGAAGAAAACTTCCCAGACCTAAAGAAAGACATGCCCATGAACATACAAGAAGCCTACAGAACTCCAAATAGACTGGACCAGAAAAGAAATTCCTCCCAACACATAATAATCAGAACAACAAATGCACTAAATAAAGATAGAATATTAAAAGCAGTAAGGGAAAAAGGTCAAGTAGCATATAAAGGCAAGCCTATCAGAATTACACCAGATTTTTCACCAGAGACTATGAAAGCCAGAAGAGCCTGGACAGATGTTATACAGACACTAAGAGAATACAAATGCCAGCCCAGGCTACTATACCCAGCCAAACTCTCAATTAACATAGATGGAGAAACCAAAGTATTCCACGACAAAACCAAATTCACACATTATCTTTCCACGAATCCAGCCCTTCAAAGGATAATAACAGAAAAAAAAAACCAACACAAGGACGGGAACCACGCCCTAGAAAAAGCAAGAAGGTAATCCCTCAACAAACCTAAAAGAAGACAGCCACAAGAACAGAATGCCAACTTTAACAACAAAAATAATAGGAAGCAACAATTACTTTTTCTTAATATCTCTTAATATCAATGGACTCAACTCCCTAATAAAAAGACATAGACTAACAGACTGGCTACACAAACAGGACCCAACATTTTGCTGCTTATAGGAAACTCATCTTAGAGAAAAAGATAGACACTACCTCAGAATGAAAGGCTGGAAAACAATTTTCCAAGCAAATGGTCTGAAGAAACAAGCTGGAGTAGCCATTCTAATATCTAATAAAATCGACTTCCAACCCAAAGTCATCAAAAAAGACGAGGAGGGAGACTTCATACTCATCAAAGGTGATATCCTCCAAGAGGAACTCTCAATTCTGAATATCTATGCTCCAAATACAAGGGTAGCCACATTCATTAAAGAAACTTTAGTAAAGCTCAAAGCACACATTGCACCTCACACAATAATAGTGGGAGACTTCAACACACCACTTTCACCAATGAACATATCATGGAAACAGAAATTAAACAGGGACACAGTGAAACTAACAGAAGTTATGAAACAAATAGATCTAATAGATATCTACAGAACATTTTATCCTAAAACAAAAGGATATACCTTCTTCTCAGCACCTCATGGTACCTTCTCAAAAATTGACCACATAATTGGTCACAAAACAAGCCTCAACATAAACAAAAATATTGAAATAGTCCCATGCATTTTATCAGATCACCATGGACTAAGGCTGATCATCAAGAACAAAATAAATGGTAGAAACCCAACATTCATGTAAAAACTGAACAACATTCTTCTCAATGATACCTTGGTCAAGGAAGGAATAAAGCAAGAAATTAAGGACTTTTTGGAGTTTAATGAAAATGAAGCCACAACATACCCAAACTTATGGGACACAATGAAAGCATTTCTAAGAGGAAAACTCATAGCTCTGCGTGCCTCCAAAAAGAAACTAGAGAGAGCACACATTAGCAGCTTGACAACACACCTAAAAGCTCTAAAACAAAAGGAAGCAAATTCACCCAAGAGGAGTAGAAGGCAGGAAATAATCAAACTCAGGGGCAAAATCAACCAAGTGGAAACAAGAAGTATTCAAAGAATCAGCTAAATGAGGAGCTGGTTCTTTGAGAAAAACAACAAGATAGATAAACCCTTAGCCAGACTCACTAGAGGGCACAGGGAAAGCATCCTAATTAACAAAATCAGAAATGAAAAGGGAGACATAACAACAGATCCTGAAGAAATCCAAAACACCATCAGATCTTTCTACAAAAGGCTATACTCAACAAAACTGAAGAACCTGGATGAAATGGACAAGTTTCTAGACAGATACCAGGTACCAAAGTTAAATCAAGATCAGGTTAATGATCTAAACAGTCCTATATCCCCTAAAGAAATAGAAGCAGTCATTAATAGTCTCCCAACCAAAAAAAGCCCAGGACCAGATGGTTTAGTGTAGAGTTCTATCAGACCTTCAAAGAAGATCTAATCTCAGTTCTTCACAAACTATTCCACAAAGTAGAAACAGAAGGTACTCTACCCAACTCATTCTATGAAGCCACAATTACTCTGATACTTAAACCACAAAAAGATCCAACAGATATAGAGAACTTCAGACCAATTTCCCTTATGAATATCAATTAAGAATCCTCAATAAAGTTCTCGCTAACCGAATCCAAGAAGACATCAAAAAAATCATCCATCCTGACCAAGTAGGTTTCATCCCAGGGATGCAGGGATGGTTCAATATATGGAAATCCTTCAACGTAATCCAGTATCTAAACAAACTCAAAGTAAAAAACCACATGATCATCCCTTTAGATGCAGAGAAAGCATTTGACAATATCCAACACCCATTCATGATAAAAGTCTTGGAATGATCAGGAATTCAAGGTCCATACCTAACCATGATAAAAGCAATCTACAGCAAACTAGTAGCCAACATCAAAGTAAATGGTGAGAAACTGGAAGCAATCCCACTAAAATCAGGGACTAGACAAGCCTGCCAACTCTCACCCTACCTATTCAACATTGTACTTGAAGTCCTAGCCATAGCAATTAGACAACAAAAGGAGATCAAGGGGATACAAATTGGTAAGGAAGAAGTCAAAATATCACTTTTTGCAGATGATATGATGGTATATATAAGTGACCCTAAAAATTCTACCAGAGAACTCCTAAACCTGATAAACAGCTTCAATGAAGTAGCTGGATATAAAATTAGCTCAAACAAGTCAATGGCCTTTCTGTACACAAAGGATAAACAGGCTGAGAAAGAAATTAGGGAAACAACACCCTTCTCAATAGTCACAAATAATATAAAATACCTTGGCGTGACTCTAACTAAGGAAGTGAAAGATCTGTATGATAAGAATTTCAAGTCTCTGAGGAAAGAAATTAAGGAAGATCTCAGAAGATGGAAAGATCTCCCATGCTCATGGATTGGCAGGATCAACATTGTAAAAATGGCTATCTTGCCAAAAGCAATCTACAGATTCATTGCAATCCCCATCAAATTTCCAACTCAATTGTTCAACGAATTAGAAAGGGCAATCAGCAGATTCATCTGGAATAACAAAAAAACCTAGGATAGCAAAAACTCTTCTCAAGGATAAAAGAACCTCTGGTGGAATCACCATGCCTGACCTCAAGCTGTACTACAGAGCAATTGTGATTAAAAACTGCATGGTTCTGGTATAGCTACAGACAAGTAGACCAATGGAAGAGAATTGAAGACCCAGAGATGAAACCACACACCTATGGTCACTTGATCTTTGACAAGGGAGCTAAAACCATCTAGTGGAAAAAAGACAGCATTTTCAACAAATGGTGCTGGCACAACTGGCGGTTATCATGTAGAAGAATGCGAATTGATCCATTTCTATCTCCTTGTACTAAGGTCAAATGTAAGTGGATTAAGGAACTCCACATAAAACCAGTGACACTGAAACTTATAGAGGAGAAAGTAGGGAAAAGCCTCGAAGATATGGGTACAGGGGAAAAATTCCTGAATAGAACAGCAATGGCTTGTGCTGTAAGATCAAGAATCAATAAATGGGACCTCATAAAATTGCAAAGCTTCTGCAAAGCAAAAGACACCGTCAATAAGACAAAAAGACCACCAACAGATTGGGAAAGGATCTTTACCTATCCCAAATCGGATAGGGGACAAATATCCAATATATATAAAGAACACAAGAAGGTGGACTCCAGAACAACAAATAACCCCATTAAAAAATGGGGCTCAGAGCTGAACAAAGAATTCTCACCTGAGGAATACCGAATGGCAGAGAAGCACCTGAAAAAATGTTCAACATCCTTAATCATCAGGGAAATGCAAATCAAAACAACACTGAGATTCCACTTCACTCCAGTCAGAATGGCTAAGATCAAAAACTCAGGTGACAGCAGATGCTGGTGAGGATGTGGAGAAAGAGGAACACTCCTCCATTGTTGGTGGGATTGCAAGCTTGTACAACCACTCTGGAAATCAGTCTGGCGGTTCTTCAGAAAATTGGACATAGTACTACCCGAGGATCCCCCAATACCTCTCCTGGGCATATATCCAGAAGATGTCCCAACCGGTAAGAAGAACACATGCTCCACTATGTTCATAGCAGCCTTGTTTATAATAGCCAGAAGCTGGAAAGAACCCAGATGCCCCTCAACAGAGGAATGGATACAGAAAATGTGGTACATTTACATAATGGAATACTACTCAGCTATTAAAAAAATGAATTTATGAAATTCCTAGGCAAATGGATGGACCTGGAGGGTATCATCCTGAGTGAAGTAACCTAATCACAAAGGAACTCGCACAATATGTACTCACTGATAAGTGGATATTAGCCCAGAAACTTAGGATACCCAAGATATAAGATACAACTTGCCAAACGCATGAAATTCAAGAAGAACGAAGACCAAAGTGTGGACACTACCCTTTCTTAGAAATGGGAACAAAACACCCATGGAAGGAGTTACAGAGACAAAATTTGGAGCTATGATGAAAGGATGGACCATCTAGTGATTGCCATATGCAGGGATCCATCCCATAATCAGCTTCCAAATGCTGACACCATTGCGTACACTAGCAAGATTTTGCTGAAAGGACCCAGATATAGCTGTCCCTTGTGAGACTATGTCGGGGCCTAGCAAACACAGAAGTGGATGATCACAGTCAGTTATTGGATGGGTCACACGGCCCCCAATGGAGGAGCTAAAGAAATTATCCAAGGAGCTAAAGGGAACTGCAACCCTATAGGTGGAACAACAATATGAAATAACCAGTACCCGGGAGCTCTTATCTTTAGCTGCATATGTATCAAAAGATGGCCTAGTCGGCCATCACTGCAAAGAGAGGCCCATTGGACTTGCAAACTTTATATGCCCCAATACAGGGGAACGCCAGGGCCAAAAAGGGGGAGTGGGTGGGTAGGGGAGTGGGGGGTGGGTATGGGGGACCTTTGGGATAGCATTGAAAATGTAAACGAGGAAAATGCCTAATAATAAAAAAATGGGGCTCAGAGCTGAACAAATATCCTCACCTGAGGAATACCAAATGGCAGAGAAGCACCTGAAAAAATGTTCAACATCCTTAATGATCAGGGAAATGGAAATCAAAACAACCTTGAGATTCTATCGCACTCCAGTCAGAATGGCTAATATTAAAAATTCAGGTGACAGCAGATGCTGGCAAGGATGTGGAGAAAGAGGAACACTCCTCCATTGTTGGTGGGATTGCAAGTTTGTACAACCACTCTGGAAATCAGTCTGGTGGTTCCTCAGAAAATTGGACATAGTACTCTTAGAGGATCATGCAATACCTCTCCTGGGCATATATCCAGAAGATGTTCCAACCGGTAAGAAGAACACATGCTCCACTATGTTCATAGCAGCCTTATTTATAATAGCCAGTAGCTGGAAAGAACCCAGATGCCCCTCAACAGAGGAATGGATACAGAAAATGTGGTACATTTACACAATGGAGTACTACTCAGCTATTTTAAAGAATGAATTTATGAAATTCCTAGGCAAATGGATGGACCTGGAGGGCATCATCCTGAGTGAGGTAACACAATCACAAAGGAACTCACACAATATATACTCACTGATAAGTGGATATTAGCCCAGAAACTTAGGATACCCAAGATATAAGATACAATTTGCTAAACACATGAAACTCAGAAGAACGAAGACCAAAGTGTGGACACTTTGCCCCTTCTTAGAATTGGGAACAAAACACCCATGGAAGGAGTTACAGAGGCAAAGTTTGGAGCTGTGACGAAAGGATGGACCATTTAGAGACTGCCATATTCAGGGATCCACCCCATAATCAGCATCCAAACGCTGACACCATTGCATACACCAGCAAGATTTAATCGAAAGGACCCAGATATAGCTGTCTCTTGTGGGACTATGCCGGGGCCTAGCAAACACAGAAGTGGATGATCACAGTCAGCTATTGGATGGATCACAGGGCCCCCAATGGTAGAGGTAGAGAAAGTACCCAAGGAGCTAAAGGGATCTGCAACCCTATAGGTGGAACAACAATATGAACTAACCAGTACCCCGGAGCTCTTGACTCTAGCTGCATATGTATCAAAAGATGGCCTAGTCGGCCATCACTGGAAAGAGAGGCCCATTGGACACGCAAACTTTATATGCCCCAGTACAGGGGAATGCCAGGGCCAAAAAGGGGGAGTGGGTGGGTAGGGGAGTGGGGGCGGAGGTTATGGGGGACTTTTGGGATAGCATTGGAAATGTAAATGAGGAAAATACCTAATAAAAATATAAAAATTAAAATAAGATAAAGAAAAACAAACAAACAAACAAACAAAACCCATCATTGGCTGCTGTTCACCAGCTCCTTCTCATGCACAATCTGAACAAAATCTGTTGAGAGGAGAGAGAGGCAAAGTTTTCACGTCTTCCTACTTGGCAGAAATGTGGTGCTGCCAGTCTTATTTCTTCTGAAAGAAAACTTTCACTTGTCTCTGATGGAGGTGACTGCTATAGCTCATTGTCTCTGACATTTTAAGATATACACACAGGTCCTTGAACAGGCAGAACCAAAGGAGGATGCCAAGACAGGTGCTCTGTCCATCCAGCTTGAGGCAACCACTCCAGTCTTGGAATACTCAGATGGTGGTCATGCAGCCCGGACAGTACTGGAATCTTTGCTTTTATTTTTAACAAGCTTGAATTTAATAAGACTGAAATCATTTTCAGAATGTGGCATTGTACATGGACATCTGTAGAAACATTCATTTTACCAGGTTGTAGTTTTAAAAAGACATAGATACTGTGAGTTCTGTCTAAACCAGTGGGCAGCATGTTACTTCCCTTTGATTTATAATCTTCAGTGTCACTGCCAAATAAATAGTGAAGTCAAAGAAAGCATTATCAGTCATTTGTATAGGACAGTGTTGTTTCTATAATTTGAAGCTTTTTGAATGGATGGGTTCAGGCCTGATCCAGCTGTAAAAAGATTACTCAGTGAATAGACTATATGGGAGCTGTACAAAGTATAATTAACCTCCATCATTAATAGCTTACTCAGCACTATACCACTATTGCTAGTTAAAATAACCTGCTTCTGAATCCCCACGGAGGCAGCCTGTGCACTCAGCCTTGATGCCCTGGCCATCTCATGTCCAGGGTGTGCCAATACAGTCCAATAGAAGCTTTAGCTTTAGGAAGGAATCACAGACATTGAAAGAATGGCTGTAATCATCATTAAGTGTGCATTGAGAAGGAGGCCATCTTTTGATGCATATGCAGCTAGAGTCAAGACTATTCAGATAGTCTGGGCAGGGCTGGCGGCAGGCGGGTCACTCCTGCTGCTGACAGCTGCAGACACTTGTTTGTACATGACAAGACAATGAGGGAAAACAGTTCCTTTCAAACAAACTTTAAAAAAATGTTTACGGTGGTTTGTATCAATAGAATACATTTAGGACAATTGCATGTACAGACTCATGCACGCTAGGGCTCTCTTTATATCACAAAGAAAACAACATTTATATTATTTGTGATTTATACAATTTTTAAAAAATATCAATTGTACACTTTCCCCTTGGACAGAATAAACTGCCAGGATGTACAGCTTAACACCATCATCAGAGTTGTCAACAAAGGGAACAGAGGTTCAAAACAAACAAACAAACAAACAAACAAACAAACAAACAAACACTTTCTTGAGAATGAAGTGCCTTTCATTTGCTGCTATAACCAGCAAGTGCCAGCAGTAATCAAAATGGAGGAGAGACCTACAGGTCTACCTGGGCAAGCTGACCAGCACACATCACAGATTATAAAGGAAGGTTATGTACTCTATGTTACAAGTCCCAACCTAGCAGTATCAAGTGACATTTCTTTGCTTGCTTTATGATCGATCATGCCCTGTGGCAGTATGACAGGTCTCGTGGCATTGGGCTTCTTTTTCTCTGCTGTCTTTAAATTCTGGAAGGAACATATGAGGGTTTCATCCACACTCATGATGGAGCCTGCATTGTCAAACTCACCACAGTAGTTGGGTGCAGAAAACAGAGTGACTAACTGCCTCTTTGCAAAAAACCTCATACCCATCTTCAACCACTTCTTGGGCTCTACGTATAAGAGCCAAATCATGCTTATGGAGAAATTTTGCAACCACTTCTGCACCAAATGTGAAGGACACTCCTCTTTCATTTTTCACCCCAGCCTAAGACATCTTTATCAGGGTCAGATCACAAAATATCACAAAGAAGACCTTGATCTGGTACATCAGTTGGTCTCATAATTCGCAGACTCTGCTCCATAGATTGAAGATCTGGTGATAAACCTCCATGACAGCAGACTATCTTCTTGTCCACGATGGCTGCTATCAGTAAGCAATTAAAACAGTCTGTGAATGTTTTCCATAGCTTAATGTTATATCTTCTTTTACACTCATCATAAAATTCGTAGATCCTATTGATGCTGGCACACTCGTGGTTCTCTCTGAGAAGAAAAATGTTCTCCAGACACTTGATTTTGTAGGCCAGCAAGAGGCAGATCATCTCTAGTGACTATTTGCCCCTCTCCACATAGTCCCTGAGAAACAAATAGTTGTTTTCTGGAGGAAGTCACCATGCTCAAACAGAAGGAGCAAACTATAGTATTGCCTGTGGATGTCACCACATATCTTCGAGTTCTAAAAGGATAGGCTGACTGAGGAAGATCTTCTGAGACTTCAGACAGAGTCCTCTGATTTCATTCTCCTGGAGCTGGACATTCTTGCCTGCCTTGGACCCTCTCACTTCTGGCAAGCATTGGATGATAATGTCGATGTTGAGTTTATCAATATCCACCATCACCTCCCTGCCGACGACACTCCTAGAATGGCATCACCTTTTGCTTGCGCCCGGGGCTCACTCATCCTCCTTCCTCATGCCACCAGAGCCCCAAGAGCGGTGGTGGCAGCAGCGGTGGCAACAACAGCTGCAGTGGTGGTGGCAGAGGCGGCGGTGGCAGGTCCCCACAACGAGCCTCCCCACTCCAGGCTTCGTCCTCCTCTCTTTAATATCACAAGCATCCACAAAGTCTAGGCAAGCTTAGAGTATGTACACTTAGGTGTTAGAAGAATAATACATCTCCTGTTTGCTTAGAAAAAAGACTCGTGTGACTGACAAAAAAGGAAAATGTTTTAATTGGTGCAAACCCAAACCTTCCTTTACATGAATGATCTGCTATGACTAACTCAAACAGGATATTGCAGGAATTTGTGCAAGACGATAACCATCATTTACATAAAAGGATTTTTGTGCCTGATACAAAAGAGGGACTACTCAGATTGGTCAAAATACAAATCTTCATTTGCATAAGAGGTTTATTCTAATGATACAAAACACATAATTCAAAACTGACAATCTTGTGCTTTGTTCAAACACAAATTTTCATTTGCATGAGATTCCTATGGCAGTTGTAAAAATGAATAATGCTATAACTACCAAACACAGTACTTTTTATGCATAAAAAACAGTTGTGACTAATATAATAACGATTGATATTGTTGGCTAGAACAGTAGCTTTGGTTTACATAAGATTTTTCCAAGAATAGGTAGAAAACTGACTAGCAAAAAAGTGATAGTGCTGTTTAATATAAACCTTCTTTTACATCAAATGTAAGCTGTAATTGATCCAAAGAAGACTGCTAAAAAAGATACAGTGCTGTGATTGGTTCAAACACAAATCTAAGTTTGCATAAAGTTCATATGTCAACTGTAAAATGTGTAATGCTGTGATTGGTACAAAAACAGTTCTTCATTTTCATAAGTGGTCTATTGTTACTAATATAAAGGTAATGGCTCTGATTGGCTCACAATAAGCCTTCAAATGCTTGAGAGGCTTATTGTAACAAATTCAAAATTTATATTCTTCTCATTGGTACAAACAGAAACCTTAATTTACATTAGAAGTCTTGGTCAACAGTAAAAAGTGAATAATGAAATGATTGGTTAAAACACAATCTTTCATTTGCACATATGTGCTTTTGTGACTGATATAATAGTGAGTGTTTGATTGGAACAAACTCAATACTTCATTTGCATACTAGGATTATTATGACTGGTGGAAGTGTGAGTGCCTGAATTGATTCAAGCACAAGGCTTCATTTGCATAAGAAGTTTGGTTGTACTAATTTTACACTCCTCACCTTGGTCCAAGGAGAAACCTCATTTCCATAAGATCACATGTCAGTGTTAAACACAGTCCTTAATTTGCATAATAGGGCTCCTAGGAGAGGTTTAAAAGTGAGAAATATAATTGGTCCCAGTACAAGCCCTAATTTTCATAAAATGTCTAATCATGACAGTGATTAAATGGAGAATACTGAGATTGTTCATACAGAGTTCCTCATTTGCATAGTAAGACTATTGTGACTTAGCTAAAAATATGTACTTTGGTTTTAAAATATGCCTTCACCACATAAAACCAGAGACACTGAAATTAATAGAGGAGAAAGTGGGGAAAAGCCTCAAAAATATGGGCACAGGGGAAAAATTCCTAAACAGAACAGTAATGCCTTGTGCTGTAAGATCAAGAACTGGCAAATGGAACCTCATAAAATTGCAAAGATTCTGTAAGGCAAAAGACACTGTCAATAAGACAAAAAGGCCACCAACAGATTTGGAAAGGATTTTTACCAATCCTAAATCTGATAGGGGACTAATATTCAATATATATATAAAGAGCTCAAGAAGCTGGACTCCAGAAATTCAAATAACCCCATTAAAAAAGGGAGCACAGAGCTAAACAAAGAATTCTCAACTGAGGAATACCGAATGGCTGACAAGCAACTGAAAAAATGTTCAACACCCTTAATCATTAGGGAAATGCAAATCAAAACAACCTTGAGATTACACCTCACACAAGTCAGAATGGCTAAGATCCAAATTTCTGGTTACTGCAGATGCTGGTGAGAATTTGGAGAAAGAGGAACACATCTCCATTGCTGGTGGGATTGCAAGCTTGTACAACCACTCTGTAAGGCAGTCTGGTAGTTCCTCAGAAAATTGGACATAGTACTACTGGAAGATCCATCAATACATCTCCTGGGCATATACCCAGAGGATGTTCCAACTGGTAATAAGAACAATTGCTCCACTATGTTCATAGCAGCCTTATTTATAATAGCCAGAAGCTGGAAAGAACCCAGATGTCCCTCAACAGAGGAATGGATACAGAAAATGTGGTACATTTACACAATGGAGTACTACTCAGCTATTAAAAGCAATAAATTTATGAAATTCTTGGGCAAATGGATGTATCTGGAGGATATCATCCTTAGTGAGGTAATCCAATCACAAAAGAAGTCGTGAGATATGCACTCACTGATAAGTGGGTATTAGCCCAGAAACTTAGAATACCCAAGATACAATTTGCAAAACACAAGAAAATCAAGAAGAAGGAAGACCAACGTGTGGATACTTCATTCCTCCTTAGAATAGGGAACAAAATAACCATGAAAGGAGTTACAGAGACAAAGTTTGGAGCTAAGATGAAAGGATGGATCATCCAGAGACTACCCCACCTGGGGATCCATCCCATAATCAGCCACCAAATCCAGACACTATTGCCAATGCCAGCAAGATTTTGCTGAAGGGATCCTGATATAGCTGTCTTGTTTGAGGCTATGCCAGTGCCTGGCAAACACAGAAGTGGATGCTCACAGTCATCTATAGGATGGAACACAGGGCCCCCAATGGAAAAGCTAGAGAAAGCACCCAAGGAACTGAAGGGGTCTGCATCTCTATAGGTGGAACAACAATATGAAATAACCAGTACTCCCAGAGCTCGTGTCTATAGCTGCATATGTAGCAGAAGATGTCCTAGTGGGCCATCATTGGGAAGAAAGGTCCCTTCTTATTGCAAACTTTATGTGCCCCAGTACAGGGGAACGACAGGGCCAAGAAGTGGGAGTGGGTAGGGGAGCAGGGCAGGGGGAGGGTATAGGGAACTTTCAGGATAGCATTTGAAATGTAAATAAAAAATAAAAATAAAATAATATAAGCATTCAATTGCATAAAAGGCTTGAATTTAACTGGTACAAACCACTCTTTGTATTGGTTCAAATATAAACATTCATTTGAATAGAATGCCTATGCCATCATTTAAAGTAAAAAAATTGTTGCAAACTCAGTGCTTCATTTGTATAGTAATGAAATTGTGGCTGTATTATAGTAGATGTTGTGATTTTTTTCAACCAAAAGCCTTCATTAGCAAGAGAGCCTCGTAGTAGTAGGTGTACATTTTTCTAGCTGGTGCAATCACAAACCTTCATTTGCATAAGTGCTGTGATTGGTGGAAACATGATCTTTCATTTGCAAATGAAAAGTTTTGTGATAGATTCTGAAAAATTGGTATAATT
Organism: Mus musculus; assembly: GCF_000001635.26. NCBI lineage: Eukaryota > Metazoa > Chordata > Mammalia > Rodentia > Muridae > Mus > Mus musculus. Next base: position 10,008,233 of record NC_000086.7, on the reverse strand, counting down.
TTTCTAAACACAACCCTCATTTGTCCAAACTCATTTGCAAAAAAATATATATTTCAGATAGTGATATAATGGAGAATGCTATGATTAGTGAATACTCCCTCCTTCATTTGCATAATAGGCCTCTTATGAAGGGTATAAAAAGGAGTGCTGTGCTTGGTCCAAATATAAGGCTTTATTTGTATAAATTGTTCATTTTTCCCTTTGATCAAACAGAGTTTACCATAATTCATACAAACACAGTTCACATTTGCATAGTAAGGCTATTTTGATTGGTTTAAAACTGAGTGTTCTGATTTGTCAAAAAAGCCTTCATTTGCATAAAATGCTTACTTCTGACAGTGATAAAATGGAGACTTCTCTGACTGATGGATACACAATAGTTCATTTGCATAGTGATGCTATTGTGACTTGTCTAAAAGTAAGTGCTTTAATTGGTTTAAATATAGTTCTTCATCTGCATAATAATCTTGGTTTTAACTGAGATAAAGCACTCTTTGGATTAGTGCAAACAAAAACTTTCATGTGAGTAAGATGCCTATGTAATCAGTAAAAGCAAGCGAATGTTGTGATTGGTGAAAACGTGGTCCTTCATTTGCATAGTAGGCATTTTGTTATTGGTAAAAACCTGAGTAATGTGGTCCAAACACGATCTTTCATTTGTATAAGATGCATTCTTCAGACCATGATAAAATAGAGAATGCTCTGATGGTACAAATACAGTCCTTTATTTGCATATTAGTGCAATTATGAGTTGTTTAAAATTGAGTGGAATTATTTGTCGAAATACAAGCTTTCATTTACATTAAATGCTTTTCTAAGTGATAAAACGGAGACTCTTCTGATTGCTACATACACAATCCTTTATTTGCTTAGTATGGCTAGTATGACTTGGATAAAATTAAGTGCTTTGATTGGTTTAAATATAAGGCTACATTTACTTGAGAGGTTTGGTTTTAACTGGTGCAAAACATTCTTTAGATTGGTCCAAACACAAACCTTCATTTGAATAAGATGCTTATATCATCAGTAAAAAATTAAAAATTTTAATGAAATAGTTATATATAATGTTTCTGTTTTTGTTATAACATCTAGGAGTCCTGTGATCTCTTTTGTTAGGTTTCAGAAACAAGGCAAAAATAAAATTTAGGATCCCTAGTTGTCCATTTTAAGAATCTTTGTATATGTTTATATATATATATATATATATATATATATATATTCTTCCCTATTCTCTGCTGTAGTCCTAGCGATCTGGGATGGAATTTCATAGGCTGCCAGCTTTTTCCTTTGCCTCCCGTTTGTTCCTTTGTTGTGATGTCCTCTCACCTTCTTTCACTCACTGTCAGCAATGAAATCCTAAGGCCAGATGTGATTTCATGACCATGTTGTCTTCACTGACGTTGGTGTTTAGAACTAGGGAAACAATTCCCACTCTTGGTTGCTCTTACCATTAAATAAAGATCTTGAATACTGACAAAAAAAAAATAAGAGACGAGCAGTGTTGATTCTGATTTTTCTGGTCCATTACAACACATAAATTGATAACATCATAGGTCCCACTGACTGCTAATAACTCATTGATCATTCATTCATCAGGCATGTATTACAAGCCAGTATAGTTCACTGATCCCAAGGTACATATTTCTTTTCTGGTTTTAACATCTCTGAAGTAACAGAATCTTCAAAATAACATCATTTTCAGTCAAGGTTCTGGTGGAAAACACAACAGACTCAAATGGGAATTAGGGAAAGTATCACAAAAGTAGTATTTTGTAATGGTGTGGGCATGGGGAAAAAGAACTCAATAAAGTTTGAGGCATTCAAATTTGACAGCAACAAGAAATATCTATCCTAGGCTTGAACAGTGTGTGACTATGGGAACCTAGAAAGAACTGTATGTATAAATTTAGTTGAAGTCACAAGTCCTTTCTCTTCCTGTCCTCTGAGCTCTTGCTGTTGGCTGAAACTGTTCCAAACTAACCAAAACCCGAGTGTAAAAAAAAAGGAGCAGAGCAGAATGCCTGGAGAGTTTTAGAGTCCATCAAATGTTTGTGGCTTCTACCACAGGCTAGCCATCTGTTCTTGTTTATGTTTTAGTTGGGACACAGCCACACACATTCTTTCACATATTGTTTATGGCCATTTCAATACTAGAAGAGCAGAGAGGAGTCATTGTGACCAAGACCATATGACTCATAAAGCTCAATTTATCATTTTTTACTTTAAGAAAATGTTTTGTCCCATGACCACTGTCAGGGTAGGTCAATATGAAGTCTAAAACCTTAGCTACCACCCTTTCTCACTGTACAGTAGAGCCAGGAAACAAAACAGCTGGAAGAAAAAGCTAATTAGTGTAATATTTATTAGTGTAATATTTACTATGAAGAAAACATTATAGAAATAAGTCAAGGACATTTCTTTAGTGGACAACTAGGTTTAAAAGTAAGAGGAGACAGTTACAGCTCTAGATCATAGTTCCTTCACCCATGCCTTTTGGCATTCTGAGAGACAACATCACACACACACACACACACACACACACACACACACACACACACACACACTTTAAATCATATACTACATCATGAAGCTATTTCTTCATCCTCTCTAAATGTTCCGTATTAGCTGATTCTGCAACTGAACTTTAGACATCAAACCAACTATTTTGAAATGATTGATGAGAATTGGTAAAACTAATCAATTTCACTGCATGAACCCAGAGGTGCACATTCTTCACTGTGAAATAAGTTCCTTGGCCAGAAGTATGTAAGGTGTTCTTTGAGTTTAAGTATGTAGTACATTCACATAATAGGGAAAATAACATGTCTCCACTTTCTAACCTTAGGGCTATATCACCCATTTTATTTTTGTTAAGGCTTTGACTATTTTTATATACAGGTTGAATTTTCATTCATTAAGGGGAGGCCAAAGTGAATGCCAGTGCCATAGTCCAGATGTGGGAGACAAGTGAACTAAGAACAAAGTGAGGGGTGGAAGCAATAGCTCAGATCAGAGAATTGTCCTGCACCACTTTTCCCTTTCAAATGGAAACTACATGTTTATCTAGTCTATGTCAGCTCAGCAAATGCCCATGTCTTCAAAGACAAAGAAGTGTAAAAACAGGGAGGCGAGACAGCACATAATCAATCTTCAAGACATACAATCTTATCTCCCAGAGCTCAGAAGAATGTGAAGACAACATGGTAGAGATATTGGGAAAGTGAATTTAATGAGCAATACATCACACTTTGCATCAGGTGCAGGATGGCATACAGCTTTAGTCTCCCATAAATATTCCATTCAGAAGCTTAGAAGCTAACATGTTAAACATTTACATATTGTTACTAATTTTGTACTAAACATGTTTGGGTAAGAAAACAGGAACTTTGTAGCCAACAACAAAATAGCCAAATGAATGAAGACTTTTTATCATCTCTTGAGATTAAAACATTGATTTCTCAGTGTTCTATACTTTTATTGCCATATACTTAAAAACAAATACACACGTACACACACACACACATCACTGAAAATTTTGTGAAGAGGACTAATATCATATTAGGTGCACTTACTACAGAAAACACTGAAGTATCACACACAAAAGACAAGAAAGGGCCTTAAATGCCTATTGCTAAGCAAAAGCAGCAAGTCTGTAACGAATCTTCATTATGTTTCTGTATTTATCAAAAGAAGCAGTATAAAGTATCACCTTAAGTCAAAAATAATGTCCAAATATTGTATCATCAATTCTAAAGTAAATGTGCTCCACTGCTTCAAGGAGTTACTTAGGAGGAACTGTGGAGATAAATAGTATATCAAAACTCTCTGTAGCTTCTATTCAGGTTTTCTATAAACCCAAGTTTTCTCTAAGCAATAAAATCTCTTCACTAGAAACAAGCAAAATAGGCCAACTTCTTATAAGAAAAATAAGTTAGGAGACTATGTTGGCACAAGCGAATGAACACGTGTATAGATGATTTGATAACAGAATTTTGGGAAAATTCTCCTCTTTATCTTTCCTGAATAGGCCTCATTCTGTAACACAATGATTCATACATGTTCATGAGACATTAAAAATGTGCCTTCCTTGTGTAATTCACCAAACCCCTAGACTCATCTATCGGTCCCAAATAAAATCTTGTCTTGCTCATCAATACAAGGCTTACCTAAGGAATTGGAGACCCAGTACAGTCACAGGGCTGGGTTAATACCTGACCTGATGGTGTATCTCTCAGATCAATTTAATTTTAATGCTTAGACTGAACTCAGCGTCTCACACAAGTGAGGCAAGTGTTCTAACATTGAGCTCCAACTCAAGTCTTTTAAGAAATTTTTTCTTTGGAGACAAGAGCTTCCTAACTTGCCCAGGCTAGCTCCAAATTTGTGATCCTCCTACCTTGGTATCCTGAGTAGATAGGGTTACAGCTGTGCTCCACCACCTTATGGCTTTGATATCCTCTTTAAATATTTGTATGGCATTTATTGAGGCATACTTTACTGATGGAAGAGATACAAAGGAAGCCTCAGGGAAAGGCAACTTTTCATTTCCCCTATGTTCTTAGCAGTTTGTGTCTGGCCCAAACTGGTGTGCCATATTCATCAAAACAACCCCCTTGTCTCAGAAAACTGTCCCTTAGAAAGCTATTTAGCCACTTATAAATTGCTCTTCAGGGATAGAATCTCTGCCTCATCTAAATACTCAAGCAGCCTTTCCCCCCTGTCAATAACATATTCTTCCTGAGTGTAGTTCCCCACCTCATTTTATTTCCAAAGAATGCCTCTAGCATCTTGGGCAGGTGCCAAGGTAACTTGCCTGCTCATTCAGATGTTTTGCGAGTAAATAATGTTAGCGTGGTTTCTGAGGTGGCAGGGAAGAGTTTAAATGAAATAATGATATTTTCAGAAACCCATGTGAAAAAAAATCAATGAAGGGGGTCTCCTAAACCCTTGTGTATATTGTACCAATCCAAGGAATGTCAGAGAGAGTTAAAAAAAAAGTCTAGATGTTCCTTTCTCCATGTCAACTGACAATAATCTCTATTATCTAATATCCACTTATAAAAAGAAAAGATATTCACAATTCTCAAATAATAATACCTCCAGCTCTGAGTGATTGACACAATCTTTGTGATTAGGTCAGATTAATCATTCTAGCACTCCATCACTTTGTGATTGAGTGGCTCCTCAAGTCTCTCTGTTGGGCTTTGTCAATTCCTATGCATTCTCACAAATAAGTTTGAAGTTTATAATGTCAAAATTAAAATTTCTTAAGTAAAGTACTATGTGGCATGTATAATTAGATTCCCTTTTTTTGGCAGAAGTTTATGTAACATAGAGATAACAATGTATTCTTTTGATTTAAACACAAGTCTAGTTCCCTGATCTGCTACCTGATTCCAGTGATTCAAACTTTGCTTTAATTATGTACATTAATTCCAGCCTCAGAACTTTCTTCTGTGTTAAAATACTGGATAAAAAAAAGTGTGAGCATTTTGGAACTCGTGGCCTATATCAAATAAGTACTCAATTTCACCTTCCTAAGGATTCTCCTCTGGGATAAATCGATGAATTGTGGTAAAGTAAATGAAGTGCAACTGATAATATTTGAAATAGTATGCCTTCCTCACAGCGACATATTAGCTTGTGCTTCCATGGAGTGTGTTTTGACAGAGTGGAAAATTGTTTATGCATATTAAAAGCATGATCTTGAAGACTATTCCTGTGAGAAAGGCAGGTTTCCTCCATATGGCATGGAGGGTATGGATGAGGCACAACAAAAGACAGTTTATAGTCCAGGAGATCTGAGGTAGGGGTAGTAAGGTTAGCAAAGTAGGGTTATTGGGTTGCTAGCATGCTCCTCAATTTGAGCAGAGAAACAAAACCTGACCATAGATGTTTATCTTCAGCATATTTAAACATGTTCTGTAATATTCATCATCCAATCAGTTGAAACATGAAATCCTGCCCTGAACAAAACTATCATACATGTTAGCATTCTATGTCCATCCCAAATACTTGAGGTTTTAATCCATGGTTTGTTGACCTCATTATTTTTGGTTCTTTAGTGGCAGGCCAGAAAAGTCTTGGCAAAAAGTAGGATAAAACTATTTCCCTTATGGCTTGGATAGGTGGAATGGGAAAAGGTCCAGGATCCTAAATAGCCCCTTCAAGGGCATGGACCTGGTAACCTGAGTGTCACATGATGATACACCTCTAAAACTTTTTACTACCCACTAATGCTGATTAAGTATTAACACATGGCCTTGTGGGGGGAACTATAATAATTTAAACGATAGTATTTCTCACAATAAATATCTTTTAGAACACATTTCATATACTGGGGGCCACTTTATTGTATATAGAATGTTCAATATCCAAACCAGCATCTAAGGAAAAGGAATTAAAGTGTTCTCTAAGTTAACTCAGTTTTGCATGGTAGTTTAAATTTTTCCAGCCATATTCATGTACATTAATTCACCAGGTATCTTCATTTTTTCAAATATTTATTCATGTGTGTATACATGAATGTATCATAGTATACACATGAAGGGTAGAGGATAAACCTTGGGAGCAACTGTTTCCTTTTCACTCTGAGTTCTGAGGATAGAATTATGTCATTATGCATTCAGGATTAAGTACTTGTGTTTCCTGAGCCATCACACTGGCCCAGTATCACAGTTATTCTAAGGTAGATCAGTTATGTCCATTTAGAGTCAGAGACCAAGGCCTGTTTGGGATAAATTACTTAAGATGATTGGTATGCATTCCATATTTGAACTAAGGACCTCTGAAACCAGAGATAAGTTTTTCCACCTTATCCTGTTTGTATTTTACTCTGTTTGAATGGGACATGACCCCTTAGGTTCATGAGTGTGAATGCTTGGAACCCATTGGGTGTGCTATTTGGGAAGGGTGTAATATGTTTAGGAGGTGGGAGGAGTCTGTCTTCTAAATACAGCATCTCTCAAACTACAACTCTTTTGTAGTGGAATAACACAAACAGTTTGATGACAATTATCATGAGTATTTCTGGAGATTTTTGGAGCAATGTTAGTATGTTTGGAGCAATGTTATGGAATCATGATATTCATTTCATACTTCAGGTAACTTTCCTAATTCTTAATATAGCAGTTGTTTCTAATTTTCCAGTATATATTGTAGAGGAATTTTAATCCAGCACCATGGCTGCACTGATCACATTCAAAGACTTTCTAGGTCGGTGTGATCTGGCTGGAATTCAGACACAACCTTAGTACAGACCTTTAACCCCTCTGGCTGGCATCCTTTAGTTACACACCTTTATTCCAAACAATGACTAACTGAGGGGCATACAAAGTGATGAATCAGAGAAATGAGTCACAGATAGGATACACCCAACTTTCAGTATAAAAGCTATTTAAGAACAGGAGAGAGAGAGAGAGAGAGAGAGAGAGAGAGAGAGAGAGAGAGAGAGAGAGAGAGAGAGAATCAGTTGAGTTCAGTGAAGTGGAGTTGAATCAGTTTGACAGTGAGTTGGGAGTCAGCACAGTGAGTGCAGCGCAGTGGAGTTGAGTTCCTTCGTGAGTTCACACAGTGCAGTGCAGGTCAGCAGAGGCAGCCGAAGCCAGAAAATAAGGAGGAGTTAGAAGATTAGAACACGTTGCCAGAGTTAGTTTGAGGCCAAGCAGAGCAATTCAGTGAGAATCTAAGAGAAGTCAGATTGAATCAGTCTGCTTGGAGAGGAATTTGAGTCAGAACAGCTGAGTTGAATCAGCCAGTTAGAATTCGGAAAGATCTAGAAAGGGTGAGCACATGCAGCAGGGAGTCTCAGAGGGTGAGAACATTCTTAGCCTAGAGTAGATTGTACAGAGGCTAGAAGCTTCCAGGGCCAGGTGAACAGACAGGCAGAAAGCCTCCAAAAGGACAATCACATCAAGCTAATAAAAGTTTCACTTACAATAAAATTGTCCATGCTGTTTCTTTTCTTAATTACAAAGGCCATAAATGACAATATTGTTGCAGGAAATGTCCTACTCACCTCTAATGGCAGTGTTCAGATCAGTGTGGTGTATTTCATGGAAAAAACAAAACCCAACACAGCTACAGATTTTCAGTTTCAAAGGATTTTTGGACTTGGTATTTCTACCAACTTTATTCCTATAAATAGGGCTTACCATTATTCTTTCTATGGCTTTCTCTTTTCCAATTAAATATAAATCTTGAAGTGTCAAAGGACCATATGACTACCATTACTGTGAATCAGGTGGGTGTAATTCATCTGTTACTTACTTAAGTACTTAATCATCATTAATCATGTATTAGTAACCCTTTAAAGAAAAGGGGGTATAGGGTGTTCCAAACTGGCATAGCTTTTGTGCCCTAGAAAAATCTACATCCTAATGAGTAAGTCCAGTGATGATAACAAGATGACCACAATGAGATCTGATTGTGTTCATCTGTTGCAAGTGCTATTTATGCATTTGAAGATAAAATCAGGCGTTTAAGATTATATGTCTCTTTACACATTATTATTATGTTTTTTAGTTTATTCATGGGAAAATCAGAAACTGAAATATCAAAATAAGGAGTGAAATATTCCAGGCAATGTTGTCTTCTGTTCTACTGAAAAGCTGATATGCTGGGATTACCTGCTATGGTTGTTCCTATGATATTACATAAGGTTGATTTATTTTTAAATTAAAAACTATGCACATTTAGGAGTCTATGTTATATATATATATATATATATATGTATATATATATATAAATCAATTAATAATATAAATCAAATTAATTTAGTTGGCATATCTATGGTGATCCTTTTTCATGTTTATGAAATTATTTATTGAAGTCATTGACTAACAATAAATAATAACATAGGAAATTTTAACTTTTTTCTTTAGTATCTACAGATTTCCTAGTAAGCATTGACACAGTTCACCAACTTAGCTAATGTCTGTCATTTACTTTTAGATAGTTTGCCAACATTCTCTGCCTTCCACAACTTTCACCCAGATACCCTGCTAACCATAAGCACTGTGCCTCTAACGGTGATGAAACATCAGTAGTCTTAATCCAGGGTATAGCTAGCCTGAATGAAGAACACAGCTGTGCAAACTAAAGTAAAAGCCCTCCTTCTAGGCTTTTGAGTGACAGGCCAGTTACATTCTTCTATAACCTTTAGATTGTTATTTTGTTACTTGTAGGAGAAAATGGCCTGAGTCCTGAAAGTTGCTATCTCTCCCCCAAATACTGGATACAGCAGTCAGAGGGATGCTGTTAAAATACATGCTATTTTGTCTTTCTTCAGCACAGAATTCTCAGTAGTCCCCATTTCATGCAGTCAGTGACCCAAATCCCTAGTTATGCAGGTCCCTAACCACCCTTGCTCCGTTTGCTCCTTCCCACACTCACTTTGAAATGGTGGTTTAAAAAAATGTGATTGGGATGTAAAGTAAGTAAATAAATTAATTAACAGAAAAGAAAAATGTGTTTGCTAATGTAAGGTTTTGTGATGTTATATTTGTTCTCTTTTTATTTATTTAACAAAAGTTTGGATCAGCTACTTTCAGCTAAGCACTGGGGATAGACTTACGAACATGTGTTGCTCCAGCCCTCATGAATCTTACATGAATCTTACATAACGGGAAGGTAGCAGACATAGGCATCAGATTTATTGCATGAATAATTTATTGTAATTGTGATAGGTGCAGTGGAGGGGAAATAAAGGCCAGCTTCAGAACAGGATCAAGAAGGTTTTCCTGAGGAAGTAGCATTCAAGACTGGGATTATTTATGGAGATGAAGACCAGAAGAGTACACAAGGGGACTAAAGAGGAAGGGAGGACAGGGAGGGGGGGCACAGCCTGGGGAAAAGGCAGTGGCCTTCTTAGGCTGGGCCATATACAATACTTTGTGTTTTGTTTTCATTTCAGTTGAAAGCCCATGGAAAGTTGTATAGATCACTCAGGATGGTCAGATATAACCTCTATAATGACAGGCAAGTACAGTCATGTGCTAATGCTAGGTCATGGATACAATAGTATTTCCTATAAAGTTCTTTCAATTTTTCTGTATATTTGGACATTTAAGATACTATTTTGAGATGAATCTTATATGGTGGATATTGGAATGATACAGAACAAGAAGGGCTGTAAAAATAACAGCCAGAGTGATATCTCATTTTAGCAACATACTTTCAGCACAACACCAATTGCCTAGGTTCAATCCCCAGAGTCCCTGTAAAGTGGAAAGAGAGAACTGACTCCACAGAACTTTTCCCTGGCTGACATGTGCATGTAACACACACATCATATATGCACACAATGAATAAAAATACTTAAATGATTAATGTTAGGAGACTTGCTGAACTAGTCATGAAAAGGAGTAATGTTAGTTTGGACTTGGTTGGTATCGTGGGGATAAGGACACTTAAGTAGACTTAGGAATCTTTGATTGACTTTGCCTCAGGATGAAGGAAAAGCAAGAGATAAAACTCAGCAATCAGCCTGTTTGCTGTCACTTGAGAGAGGACGAACGCTCTAAGTGCTGAGGTAGAATGGCCTAGAACAAGACTCCAGAACAAGAATGATAACAGAATGCTTAGTTTGAATAGAGTTTCAAATAAAGTACCCCGACTGAGATGTCATACTGGCAGTTCGATTCACGTTGTCATCACTAAATAAAATTATAGAAATAAATCCTTGAGAAAGGAAACCCTACATGAAAAAGAGTGGAAAGATAGAATGATAGCAGACTGAATATGTAATCAGATACACCAGACTGAGCAGTCTCTGATGTGTCCAGAGAACAAACGAAAATATTGGTGTTTTATTGAGGAAAGAGGTATTAACACAGATCATTTTGGAAGCAAGCTCATATGTCAGATAGTGTCTTTTAGAAGTTTGCAAGCTTGGATTGGTGATTAGCATCAACTGCTGTTTAAATTTTGTCTTAAAGTCATAGTGGGTCTTTTGGTTGCATAAGGCTTGCAAGGCATCCTACAGAACAGATATCTGTGACCTACATGTTATTCCCCGTGATTTTTCAGCTTTATCCTACGCAGTGACAGGAATAACTTATACTGGGTTGATAGATTTTCTCAGTGTCTAGGGCTGAGAAGTAAATCTTCACTGGATATGCAAGTTTGAAGTTGTAAGCATATATTATCATGAAAGTAGTATAGAATCAAGGAGAAAGAGCTCCAAAGAGTAGATGTTAACAGTTCTGCTGAGAATTATCAGAGTTAGAAAAGAAGGAGCAAGCAATAACTAGAAACAGAAAAACAGAAAAAGTCTGGAGTGTGTGAATTTCACACTTCTTTTCATTGATTTTGCTTTGTTTCTGATCTTTCAGAAATACAGGCATCTATGTGCTCATTCCTCATATACATATCTACTTCTATAAAGTAGTTACATGTAACTGGATGGCTGGGTGATTGATATCTATATCAAATAAAATACATATATATTCCCAGACCTTCCTATATATCATTAAAAAGAAAAGTCTATTGAGAGAAGCTATTAAGCATAGATGGCTTAGCCATATTTCCTGTGGCATCTGATAACACTGACTGAACATATTCAGTGGATTTCTATAAGGTAATAACCTATAGGCATAGAAAAGGCTAACACTGACAGTAAGTATACTTTCACGTGGAAGTGGTGGGCAAAGCAACTCCATAGTCTTTAAGCGCTTGAATTCTATAATCTTCATACACTATTTTACTTTTGCCAGTGAGTCTCATTATAGTTTAGGCTGATGCTGAACTTGTGGTCCTCTGGAATTAGTCTCCTAAATGCAAGGTTCTGGTTATATACTAACACAGTGTACTTGTATTTTGCACTGGCATTTAGGAAAAGATAGTGAACTGAAAATGTTTACCTTTTATTTACATGAAGAACTAGAGTAAAAATTTAAAAGTATGTCTTTTGTCTATGTGGGTTTTGTTTTATAGAAATACCCAGTTAGATTGGTTTATGTATTCCCTTACTATGAAGAACATTAAATGCATTCTTAAATCAGTTTTCAAATTTCAGAAAGAAAATAATAAGACTCTGACCTACTTTCTTGATAAGCATAGTCATGTCAAAATTATCTATGGATTAAGTCCAGATTCAGTCAGAGCCACTATATGACCTTGGACAAGTCACCTCAGCTCTTTGGACCACAGGGTTGGAACTCACAAAATGGACAACCAGACTTGGCATCCCTTCTGGCTTTAACTGACTTTGTATCTAAATTTGGTAGTTTATGTTTGGCATCAAAGTGCCAGGGCGCAAAATGGGTTCATTACTGGCCTCTGTTTCAGCATCCTTTCTACCACCCTCATTCGTGTCATGGCATCACTATTGGCAAGGCACATTTCCTTCTTAAACTTTGGACTTAGCAATATGGCTTCCTTTTGACCAATGAAGCATACCACACTTAGGTGCTTGAGCAGCGAGACCTATCCAATTATACTTCTGTTACCACCACCCTCAGACTATTCTTCTGGTCCAATGAGGAGAAGAGAGAAGCAGCTGGTTTAGATCTTAGATGCCCAGGCTTGTAAGTAGGAAGCAGAGCTTTCCTAGGCAAATTTCATAGGCATGAGAAAATTAGTTTTCATTTAAAGTCATTGACTTTTGGGGTGGTTTGTTACTTGCTGTTATCATAGCAGAAGAAAATAATAACTTGGGAAAAGTGAAAGTGAAAGAGAGAACATAGACTTCCTGACTCTCCTACAGCAGCGCAGGACAGCACAGTATCTCCCTTTTCACTTAACTAGCCTTACAAGTTAACAAAATGTAGAGATATGAGTTGACTGGCCCTTATTTATTATTTCCATTTACTGAATAGCTTAAAATATTTGACAAAATATATATTTTGTATTTTCTTATAACAAACTCCTTAAAATTGCTAGATAATCATCAAGGTAACCTGTAACCCTATATTCCAGTTTTTCTACACACATACTGGTATCTGTGGTTTTCATGTGTGTGTGTGTGTGTGTGTGTGTGTGTGTGTGTGTGTGTGTGTGTGTGTGTATGTATTAGAAAGAGAGAGACAGAGAGATCACATGTAACCATTTAGCTCTCTTTACCTTGAAAAGGAGGCTGAATTTCATGATGAATTCTGTAGTTACCATAATCCAACCAGTATGTCCTGAAATAATCCCATCTCCATTCCGAAGCTTGCCACTATAACAGCATTCTACCCTATCCTTCAAACCATCCCCAGCATGCCATCTTTACATCACAGGTCATCCTAGGATAAAAAAAAGGAGGCCTGTATCTTTCTTTGTTATTCATCAAGCACTCTACCTTCTTAATGTTCCCTTCTCTTCTCAAACTCAATAAACCTTAAGTAACTCAGTTGGAGAAAGCATGGGGAGCCCCAATCTAAACACAGTATTTTCTAATAAGCTTGTAATGTTTCTATCAATATGAAGCCTATGAGTCTTAGCATGGTTTGATTGTTGGAAAGATGGTGTGGTATACTTCCTACTGACTAATAAGGGAAGCCTGCGTAGGTGAACATATAAAAAGATATGGGTTTGGTTTTTTTTTGTTTGCTTTGACAATCAGCAAAAAAATCAGATTTGTTTTTTCACAGCACTGATGTGTTTCCAATTATGGCCTAATACTCTTTGGTGAATTCACAGTCCTAGTCCTTTCACTGAGAGGAAACAGCTGGCAACCAGAGATGTAGTTTGGGGAGAACTGGTCGCCTCAGAGCCTACATTTCGCCATGCTGGAACGTAGCATGAGAACCCCCTCTACAGATGTCCCAGGGTTGTCAGCCATCTTTTGCCAAAGGCGTTGCTCTTCCCCATGAGAGTCCATCCAGTCCACAGTTTTACCGTAGCTCATACCTGAAGGAGGAAAAGGAAAGGGCAACATTTCACACAAGGGAGTGGACCTCTAGAAGGTAAGGAACAATCTCTGAGGGGAAGTTCTAAGTAGAAATCCTCTTGGCCTCTTCTCAGTTCCCAAATGTAGTGAGGTGCTAAAAGGAATCAGTGTTTTGAAGCCTTCATGACTTCCTTCTGCTTAGGTTGTACAGAGAAATCAGAATGGCTCTTGATATCTCATTTCTACCCTACCTTGATATCTTAGCAGAAAACTGGTTCATCTAAACCAAGTTAATGTGAATTCTGATATAAGGATCTCTATTTCTACCACAACTACTTTTCTAACCCTGGAGATTTTTATTTTACTGACATAGGTCATACATTCCTTAATGTACAAAAAAAATATGCTTTCATATAAATGAAATCTTTCTCAGCCCAAGTGATGCCATGGTATATGGCTAGTCTAAGACGGGATAAAGAGATTTGAGGTGACTCCATAATGCACTCTTAGTGCTAAAGCATTTGACCACTGCAATATGTCTTCTCACCCAGTTTGTACCCTGTTATATTTTATGAGTTATATGTTTTCATTGTGTGACACACTTCTGGGTCACTGAAAAAAGTCACTGCTCTGATTGGCCCCTGGGCAGTCTATATAGGCAGTCCTGGGTTATATATGAAACAAACTGAACAAGCACATAAACAGCATGCCCTCCCCCAGCCCCCAAAAGTTCTGCTTCAGTTTCTGCATCTGGGTTTCTGCCTTCCGTTCCTGCCCTGATTTCCCTTCATGGTGGTCTACAATTTGTGAGGTGAAATATACCCTTTCCTCCCTAAGTTGTATTTGGTCATTGTCTTCATTATAGCAACAGAAAGCAAGCTAAGACAAATTGCTCGTATGAACATTAGGTGTAGTTTGTAGAGAAAATTCAGTTTCCATTCAACTTGATCATAGTTCAGTTGAAGTACTAGACAGTGAAAAGAAGTTGTAGTAATGGTGGTCTTAGGAGTCCCTCCTCTCCTATCAAAGTCTCTGTTGTCTTGGAGATTTTTCCTGAGCAAAACCTGAGGTGAGAACCAAAAAAGGACTTGAAATTCACTTACATGAACGTATTTAAGATTTTTATATGAAGGGACCAAATGTAAATACTTTTTCAATGTAAAGCCTAAGGATACAAGGTTACCATAGAAATACATCATGATTACTTCAGGAGTTAGTTATAGTTCAAACTACATAACAATCTACTACACATCCACATCAGCAGTAACCACATCATTGCTCATTCCCAGACATATACCAGCTCCAGCTCGCCCAGGTCCTTACCACTTCCAGAATTTAAACGAACACCTCCTAGAAAGACGTTGCTGGAAAAGGCCTCTTTGTCCCAGATGGTGAGTTCTAGGCAAGCATTCTTTATATCCTGAGGATACAGGCCACTGAATATGAACGTATGGTTCCACTCAGGATTGACACTCTTTTTTACAACAGCAGTTTTGTGCTTGGTGGCTTTGTTATCATCAGGAAGCAGGTAGCTGGAGAGGGAAACAGTCAGTGGAAAAGTAGGCAAAAAAAAAAAAATTTGCTACCTTTGAGCTGTCGTTTGAATTTCTCCCAATTCTTTGGAACTGCATGTGAATGCAATATGCATACTTGATGTCCTCTTCCTGGTTTTTATAAACTTAAATAATATTTTATTTGGAGAGATGACTAGTGCCATAACAGTAAAATGCTCTCCTTTCATTTCTGAATGCAGTTTCTGTCTTTCCAAACCGTTTCAAGTATTTGGCTCCCAGTGGTAGCCACTATTGAAAGCTTCATTTTGCATCTTCTGGGTCATCTGTTAGCTAATTTGCAGCCACAATAGACAGTGTTGGCATGTTTTCAGTTTTCTGCCTCAAATGCTGGGTTATCAGGTTATCTTGTTCTAGGTGAGTTTGCTCCCTTATGTTCAGAGCACCTAAAAGTTACTGAACACTAAATGCTTGAGGGTCAATTCTCAATTGGTGGGTTTTTCAAAAGGGTTGGTGAGTTCCCCAGTTCTTTGAGGGATTCTCCTAAGGACTGCTATATGGAGTTCTTGTTGCTTTTCCAGTTGAACTGAACCCTAGTGGTTACAGTAATAACCTTCCCATTAATATATCTTTTTAATCCACTTCCCGGTCTCTTTTGCGTCATGGTCTACATTCTTTCACTGGTGTTTCCTGCAAGCTCTTCTTAGGTAGACTACCGGCATTCTAGGTCCCCTCCATTGTGTTCAAACTCTAAATCACAAATCTCTTTGTGCCTTCTGGAAACATGGTTTAGGAAAGAAAATGAGTGTGCATATGGAATCAGTACATGAGACAATTACAAAAACTACAAGTGAATGTCCAGGAATAAAGAAGGTAACTGTCATGTGGCATTCCATATTCCCTTATGCTCTCTTGCAACTCATAGAACCACAGAACTAGGTTCTGACCAATGGGCTACTAGAAGTATCTCTATGAAAAGGTTATGGGAAGCTTCCTACCAGCCCAGATTTGCATAGGACAGCTGAACTTTGCACAGCTAGCTGTCCTGATCCATAGGGAAGATAACCTAAAAAAAAAAAAAACCAACCACTTTTTGGGATACCCCCCACTCCAGTTGTTCAGGACCTACATGAAGATCAAGCTGTACATCTGCTACATAAGTTTGTGGAAGCCTAGGTCCAGCCCATGTATGGTCTTTGGTTGGTGGTTCAGATTCTGAGAGCCCCAAGCGTCCAGGTTAGCTTACTCCATTGGTCTTTCTGTGGAGTTTCTATCCCCCTTGGGGCTACAATCCTTCCTCCTATTCTTCCATGAGAGTCCCCAAGCTCTATCCACTGCTTGACTGTGGGTGTTTGCATCTGTCTGAGTCTGCTGGGTGGAGCCTCTCACATGGGATGTGTTCTAGTTGAACTGCCTTGTCTGACCTCAGTAAGAGAGGAAGGAACTAGCTTCACAGAGACTTCAAGTACCAGGGTGGGGCAATACCCAGGAGGCCCTAGCCCACTCAGAGGAAAAGGGGAATGAGGATGGGGGAACGATTGTGGGAGGGAGTAATTGGGAGGGAGCAGTGAGTAGAACATGAAGTAAATAAGTAAAAAATAAAATAAAATTTGAAAAAATCTACCACTTTTGTCCCTGATAATCAGGATGCTTCCATATCTGCTTTAGATAAATAATCTTTAGTTGTTGTTTATATATGAAAAAATACATTTATTTAAATTTTTAATATTTATTTTTTATTCTATATATGTATGTAGGGGGTGGCAATGCCAATGGCATATATGTAGAGGCCAGAGGACAATGTGCAAGAGTCAGATCTCAGTTTTTACCAGGGGGTTCTAGTTATCAAAATTGGTCCATGAGGTTTGGTGGCAAGCCTATTTCTCTTTACTTGCAGTCATGTGTACCCAGATGTCTTTATTAAGCCTCAAATATTTAATTTCACAAGTAGATCATATGCAATCATGTAATTTACATACTTTATAACATTACTTACGAATCTGTTCTTGTGTGCTCGTTGGCTCCTTGAAAATATAGCTCCGTTCATTTTTAAGGGTATTTATTTATTTATTTATGTTTGTTTATGTCTTTATTTATGTTTGTTTATTTCTTTATTTGCATGTTGCAGTGGTTTGTATATGCTTGGTTCAGGGAGTGGCACTATTTGAAAGTGTGGCCTTGTTGGAGTAGGTGTGGTCTTGTTGGAGTAGGTGTGTCACTGTGGGTATGGACTTTAAGATCCCATCCTAGCTGCCGGGAAGTGAGTACTCCACTCGTAGCTTTCAGATGAAGATGTAGAACTCTCAGTTCCTCCTGCATCATGCATGTCCACTGCTATGCACACACTTTGATGACACTAAACTGAACCTCTTGAACCTGTAAGCCAGCCCCAATTAAATGATATCCTTATGAGAGTTCCCTTGGTCATGGTGTCTGTTCACAGCAGTAAAACCCTAACTAAGACACATGTGTATGGGCGTTTTTCCTACATGTATGTCTATGCACCATATAGTGGCTGTGGGGACCAAAAGAAGGTATCAGATCTCCTGAGACATAGTTATTGATGGTTGTAAGTGCCATATGGGTGTTGGAAATTGAACTTGGGTCTCTCTGCAAGAGGTCTCTCCAACTTCTTGTAACATTTTTAAGTTAACTTAATATTTAAGTATCAATAAGAGAATCTACTAGAATGTTAGTTTAAAAATAGAATGAAATACTGTTCTTTATTATTCTTGTTGGTATCAGGGCCTCCGAAACCGGTGACATTATATAGGTGGGACCTGCAGACCTGTTGCCAAGGCAACAGCCACAATATTTCCAGAATCCATTTGGCTTACCTCCCATCTTTACCTGTGATTACATCATCATCCACATATAAAGAAAGGCCCCCCTAATCTCTCTCTCTCTCTCTCTCTCTCTCTCTCTCTCTCTCTCTCTCTCTCTCTCTCTCTCTCTCTCTCTCTCTTCCCCCCTTCTCTTTCCCCTGCCACCTTGCTCCTCTCTCTCCCAATAAACCTCACATGGAACTGTTTGGCCTGGTGTGGTCCTTCTGAAGCCTTACGATCAAGATCATAACAATTCTTGCTGATAAATTCTCAGGAAGAGAATATAAAAACTATTCAAACAACATTAAGTTATCCCTAGAAGGCTATCATAGGTGGAACAATATGCTTTCCATAAAAGACAATAAGGAATAGAGTCCTAAACTGGGTGCTGGGGTTCCTGAGGCAAATTGCAACAGCATGATCTAAAGAAAGTGTTTCTTTTATGCTAAAGAACTTAACCCACCAATGGGGAGACCCTAGTCATCTTTTTCTCCTTGTAATGGCATGGCATTATACAAACTTGCTTTAACTCCTATGTTTCATGGTGCTCTGTGAGATCAGCTATTACATCTGATTTATTTTTCAAAGTGCAGCATCTAATACTTAGTATATATACATTTGACTGTTTGCTCAAATGAATGAAAACATATGCTTTTAGCCCAGGTTCCTCTAATTGCATGAGAAGAATTCTCTAAAAGTCAGAAACAAGGGATATTTGCTATTTGGATTGCCTAGAATGGGCAAGAATATCCATTTAAAGGGCAGTACTCTTTAAAAGAAACTGCCATTTGCTGTATATGGCCTAACTATATATATCTATATATCTATATATCTATATATCTACATATCTAATCAATCTATCTATCTATCTATCTATCTATCTATCTGTCTATGTGTGTGTATAACACATATATAATTACGTATGTATAATATGCAATATATAATATATACCTGGTAGTCCTTAAGCCTCTCTCACATACTCTCGGGCAGATACTGCAATTTTTCTGCATTTTACAATGTTCCCCAAGAGAGCAAAACATCAAGTATTTAATATTTTGTTTGTTGTACCAAATGATAACAGAGCAAAAATAAAAGTCTAATTATACATAGAAAACAATGCTGTTTTTTTTCTAAGTAATGAGT
Organism: Mus musculus; assembly: GCF_000001635.26. NCBI lineage: Eukaryota > Metazoa > Chordata > Mammalia > Rodentia > Muridae > Mus > Mus musculus. The sequence goes on along the minus strand of NC_000086.7, from coordinate 9,988,941 downwards.
CTCCTGGGAAAGTCTTCCAAACTTCAGAGTAGTGGGACCTCAAAAAAATGTGCTAGAAGCACAGCAAAACCTGGAACACAAACTCTCATCCATACTGACATTGCTTTAGGTATAAAAGCAAGGACTTAAGGATAGTTCTTCCAAAGTACAACCAATAAGGAGAGTGTGGACCTCTCACAATTATCATTGTCTAGTGGCTCATAGTTCCTCTCCACACCAGTGAGTCTTATCCGAAATGAGCTAAAACAAAATTACCCCTTGACGAAGCTGTCAGAAGTGCCTCCTGATTTTACTGCTGTCAGATTCTTTGCTTTTTTGATGAACACTTCAAGTATTCCCCCAGAAATGGAAGATGACTCTTTCTTCTTTCCCCTTTTAAAGATCTTCTTTTCTGCACAAACCAATGAAAGAAGAGGTGGAGGAGGTTAGAGAGTCTACTTCACAGTTTCCAAAGGGCATCTACAAATAATTACTTTCTTTTCTGACAATCAAGCTTTCTTGTTATTATATATAAACAATATATATATATATAAATAATATATAAATATTTATGAAGATTTCTATCCTAATAGACTTCTGCATAAGTCTTTCATTTTTGTCTATACTGAAAAATAAAGACATACATAAATTAAAACAAGTAAATAATTTTATTTTAAACTTAAACTTAATTTAAATATAAATTAAATAAATAAATAAAAATTTAAAGTTTGAAAACTTCATACATGTGTAGATTACTTCTTGGTTATATCCACCAGTACTCTCCTTCTCCAGTTCCTTCCAGTACTCCCATAATATATTTCACTCATAAAGTCATTACCTCTCTTTAATTTTTATTTATTTTCTTTTTAAAATTTTAACCACAGCCCTGTAAAGCTTCTAAAGGAATGGAATGGAAAATATCCTTCTTAGTCTACCATCCCATTCTTACTAAGAGTTATGGTGAAAGCCAGATACAGAGAGACATTTCTATGACTTTGATATATTAAACTAACTTAACAAACCTATAACTTCCATTTTATAAATTGTCAGCTTCAGGCAAGGTCAGCTCTTGATTCAGTTAAATTTTTTGTTTGGGAGAAAACTTTTTCACTTCCCATACTTATTGTGATGTAATGGGTTCAACATGAGCAATAACCACTATGTGACTACCACCTTTATTTAATACTCTTTGAAATACCTTATATGTACCAATTTAATCTTCACAACATTATTTTGAATACTTTTCTTTTATTTCTAAAATTATATCATTTCATCCTGCCCTTTCCTCCATCCAAACTCTCCCATACATCCCTTCTTGCTCTCTTTCAAATTCATGGTCTCCTTTTTCATTGAGTGTTATTGCATGCATATGTGTATATACGCATACATATATTCCTTTCTATAACCTGATCAGTCTGATTAATATTACTTGCCTGTTTTCAAGGCTGACCTCCCAGCATTGCCAAAATGGATGGGGTAAAGACCATAAAGCTTCATTCAACCAAACACAAAGAACTACAGACACTGCTCATTTGACATAGGAAAACTCAGGCCGTGAGATGAGTTACTTTCACAGGGAAAGACTGAGGAAAGTGGCCATGAATAGCAAGATAAAGGTAGCTGCCTAAGATGTTAATGGAAGGAGGAAAAAAACCAGAAAACATTCAAATTGATCTCACCTGGATTTTCCCTTTGTTTTTTTGTGTTTTATGCCAGATATTTTTCTTTACTTTAGACTCTCCGAGTATCTGTAAATGAGTCCATAGAGCAGCTTCCTAGAAACCCCTTCCCTCACATAAGAGATCTTTCCTACTTTGGGAAAGATTGTATATCTTTTGAACTGATGAGTAATGAGTCTCCCCATCAGGGTTGGTTTCTAAGTATGGGTTTTCTTCATGTATTCCTGTTCTCTAAAAATATTATAGTATGTACTTAACTCTCAAAAGACAGTTACTCCAACTTTATTTCATTGTTGTATTGGGAAAGTATCGCTAAAGTCTACTTACGCAGTTGTATAAACAGAATATTACTGATCAAGGATATTGATTTTTACGCTACCTTGACGCTGTCCTGCTGGGAATATTAGGTTCTCCTCTGGAGGAATATAACGCAAAACAATGGTTAGCTCTCCTTTGTATTGAAGGCTAATATCAGGAGCCAACTCCACCTTACCAAGAAGAGATAAGTAAAAGTAAGTTAAAATACTGCATATCATCTTGTTAAAAGACAACTCAAGAATGCCTGTCTAGTGGTGGAACTGTTCGTTATGTGTTCCTCACCCATAAAAATCATTATTCAACAAAATTCCCTCTTTTCAGATGACCCTAGCTTGTTGACAAAAAACCCACCACCACCAACAACGACAGTGCATTTTGTAACATAATAATATATGAAAAATAGTTAAAGTGTAGAGAATCCTTTTGAAGTCTGAACATATATATTGGGGGTATTTCCACAGCATCATTTTTATTATCCAGTTAATTTCTGCTCAGAAAAGCATAGTAGAATTTAACTCAGGTTTTGTTTTGTTTTGGTTTTGGTTTTGGTTTTGGTTTTTGAGACAGGGTTTCTCTGTGTAGCCCTGGCTGTCCTGAAACTCACTCTATAGACCAGGCTGGCCTCGAACTCAGAAATTCACCTGCCTCTGCCTCCCAAGTGCTGGGATTAAAGGCGTGCGCCACCATTGCCCAGCGTAACTCAGTTTTAAGTAATCCTGCTATAAACATCCAAACTGCTTACTTTTTCCATAGGCCACCTTTATAAGACTTTGGGGATGCAAAGCCATTTAAGACCCTGCTCAAATGGAGTTTGGAAGCTGTGTTAAACTACACACATTTCAAACTCACTAGATTAATGAGCAGAATCACCTCTACAAAGAAAATGTATTTTCCTCTGATAAAGCCATGCTCACAAAGAGTTAGCTATATAAATCTCTAAGGTGGTTAATGGCAGGCACATTTGCGGTGGTAAGTATATAAACCAATAAGTATATAATAAAATATTAGGGAAACAAGTATTTGAATGCAAAGTCATTTCTGGTTTATGTGGCCATGATTGGCCCAAATACAACTCTTCATTTAAATACAATGCTTACATCCGAGAGTGATTAAATGGAGAATACTATGACTGGTACATACAGAGTCCTTCATTTGCATTGTAAGGCTATTGTGACTTGGCTACAAGTAAGTGAGTTAATTGGTTTAAACTTAAACCTTCGTTTGCATAAGATATTTGCTTTTAACTGGTGCAAAACATTCTTTGGATTGGTCTAAACACAAACCTTCATTTGAATAACATACTTACGTCATTAATAAAGGTAAACAATTTTGTTATTGGTGCATACACAATCCTTCATTTGCATAGTAAGGCTATCATGACTGATATAAAAGTGAATAGTGTGATTGGTCCATACACAAGCCTTCATTTGCATAATATGCTTACTTCTGACACTAGAAGGAGAATGCTCTGATTGGTGAAAACACAGTCCTTCATTTTTGTAGAAATGTTATTGTGACTTGGCTAAAAATAAGTGATTTGATTGGCTTAAACATAAGCAATCATTTACATAAGAAGTTTGGTTTTAACTATAACAATCAATTTTTATTGGTCTAATACAAGCTGACATAGGTATAAGATGCTGTTGGTAGCAATAAAAGTAAACAATGTTGTGATTCATGCAAACAAAGTCCTCCATTTGCATAGTAAGGCTAAATAAATGTGTTGATTGGTTTAAGCATAAGCCTTCATTTGCATAACAGGCAAGGTTTTAAACACTTGTTCCATTGGTTCCAAGACAAACCTTCATTTAATAAGATGCCTACATCATCTTTAAAAGTAAACATCATTGTGATTGGCAAAAATATGATCACTCATTTGCAAAGAAGGCATTTTATGATTGGTCCAAACACAAGCCTTCCTTTGCATAAAATACACATATCAGATAGTAATAAAGAGAATAGTGTTATTTGGGCAAACACAACTCTTCTTTGCCATAATAGGGCTCTCATGTGTGGTTTAAAAGTGAGGACTATGACTGGTTCAAATATAAGTCTTTATTTGCATAAGATACTTACTTCAGATACTGGTAAAAAAGTGAATACTGTGATTGGTGAAGGCGCATTCCTTTATTTGCCTAAAGTGAAGTACTCATAGTACTGCACTTATGAGTGGTTTAAAAGTGAGTGCTATTATTGGTTCAAATGTAAGCCTTCATTTGCATAAAACAGTATCTTCTGACAGTGATAAAATCAAGAATTCTGTGATTAGTGCAAACACAGTAAGACTATTATTACTTGGCTAAAAATAAGTACATTGATTTAAATAGCCTTCATTTGCATAAGAGGCTTGGTTTTAACTGGTACAAAACACTCTTTGGATTGGTCTTGCATTTGCATTGAATGATTACTTCTGTATGTGATCAAATGAAGAATGTTGGGATTGGTACATACAGAGGCAACCTTTTGCATAAAAAAGCCATTGTAATTACTTTAAAGTGACTGTTGTGATTGGCCCAAATAGGGGCCTTTGTTTGCAATGAATGCTTCCCTCTGTGTGTGATCAAATGGAGAATGCTGTGATTAGTGCATTCACAAACATTAATTTATAAAGCAAGGCCATTGTTTCTGGATTAATGTGAGGGTTGTGATTGGTCCAAATAGAAGCCATCATTGCATTGAATACTTACTTCTTTGTGTGATGGTATGCACAATGCTGTGATTGATGCATACACAGACATTCATCTGCATAGCAAGGCCATTGTGACAGTTTTAAAGTGACTGTTCTGATTGGTCCAAAATAAAGTCTTCATTTGCATTGAATGATTACTTCTGTATGTGATCAAATGGAGTATGCTGTGATTGGTGCATATAGAGACCGTCATTTGCATAGCAAGTCCATTCTGCCTGTATTCATGTGAGTGTTGTGATTGGTTCAAATAGAAGCCTTCATTTGCATTGAATGCTTACTTCTGTATGTGATCAAACGCAGAATGCTGTAATTGGTGCATATACAGACAATCATTTGCATAGCAAGGCCATTGTGTTGTGATTAATGTGAGTGTTCTGATTGGTCTAAATAGAATACATCACTTGCATTGAATGATTAGTTCTAACAATAATCAAATGAAGATCCCTGTGATTGGTGCATACACAGATATTCATTTGCATATAAAGGCCATAGTGAAAGATATAAAATAAGTGCTGTGATTGGTCCAAATACAAGCCTTTATTTGCATTGAATGCTTACTTCTGTATGTTATCAAATGAAGAATGCTCTGAATGGCACATATATAGACATTCATTTGCATAGCAAGGCCATTGTGACAGGTTTACAGTGAGTGTTTTGATTGTTGCAAAAACAGTCCCTCATTTGCATTGACTGATTACTTCTGTATGTGATCAAATGTAAAATGTTCTAATTGGTGCATTTGCAGACCTTCATTTACATACCAAGTCCATTGTGACTGGTTTAAACTGAGTGTTGTGATTGGTCCAACTACAAGCCTTCATTTGCATTGAATGATTATTTATGTAGTGATCAAATGGAGAATGCTGTGATTGGTGCATACTTAGATCATAATTGCATAACAAGGGTCTGGTTTAAACTGTGTGTTGTGATTGGTGAAAAAACAAGCCTTCATTTGCATTGACCAGTGAAGGATATGTGAGACCTGGGCTAGGTCAGGTAAAGCTGATTGATAAATTATTTAATTGGATCAGGGAAAAGTTCATTCCAAACTTGATCTAGAGTGAGGTCAAAGGGAGTTTATAAAAGAAGAGAGTTCATGGCCACACATCTGGGACTGATATTATGGGTTTGAACATGTTTTATGGTTGGCATGATGGTGGTAAAGGGAAGAACTAAAATTCCTAGGAAAGGTGGCTTGTATGTGGCTTAGTCATTAAATTTTCTAAACAAATTTTTTTTTTCAAAAATTGTAAAGGTGTAGGTGAGCTAAAGAGAACAGTAAATCAATGTGCTTGAATAACATAAAATTATATAGTTTATAAGCAACTGATAAGATTTGGTTGACAAAATTCAAACATGTACATAATTCTATGGCCATGTTTTTAAGAGGAAAGAAACATAGGAGGCACTGACCATACTCACTGTAATAAGGCTAGTTGAGTCATGGTTCAGTGACATAGAAAAACCATGCTTATTTAATGGTTATTTTGAAATCTGTAAGTAGTTTAAGTGACTCTATTGGTAAAGATTTGATCTTCAAAGCTAATGAAATTTAAAACTCATTGTCTAACGTGTATAGAGTTCCATAACTATGTCTTCTCAGAAACAAACAAACAAACAAACAGAATCAGAGTCGACACTGGCCATATTCTCTGTGGTAAAACTAGTAAGGGCAGGTTGACTCGTGCTGTGGTTGTTTTTAAACAATTTTATCCTTCCATTTCAGGTAAGCCCTCCAAACACAAAGGAAGAAAAGGTGCAAGGCACTGGAACATCAATGAATAACTTAGGAAGGCAGTTCAGATCTTATTTCTGGTATGAGAAGTAGGTTACATTTGGTTACATATCTCTAAGTCTGTTCACATGGTGGCAGGTATAAATACTTTAAGTGTCCAGAAGAAATGGGGAATCATATAAGTCCTAATTAGCATTCTCTAATACAGTTATTTTGAAATGGAAATTATCTGGTAAGTAATCTACATAGAATTAACCATGTTATACCTAACTACATGGAATCTAACTTTTATTTGTTATTCTGGTTGTTTGTTTTCTATACTTTCATAAGTGAACTATAAATGAAGGCTCTAATCATGCCAAACACATGGACTACAAAGAACTTGTATAAGTTTTACCTCAGCTTATGTATTTCTCCATTAATGTACTTTGGAAAGTAATCTTACTTTCAGAAAACAAACTGCATTTTATTTGGTTTAAAATGGCCTCTTATTGCTCTTTGTTATGTAAACACTGAAGATAAGACCTGCTACATCCACTCCAGTATAGTCTGCTTGGTAGCACTAAAGCCTGAAAACAGTCATGAGGAAAAGAGTTTCAAGGAAACTTTGCCTCCTGGAACCTTGGCATTCCCATAGCACGTATACTCAAACCCTGTCTCCGAGTTAGTCTGATGTATGGATCTGTGTGCTTTCTTGTACTATAGGTGCTTCCAAGAAATGATTTTTACAAGTACTTAATCAGGTTAAATTTTACTCCCACCCTCTACTTTCTTGATTATTTTGTTCCCCTTTCTAAGTAGGACTGAAGAAACCACTCTTTGGTCTTTCTTCCTCTTGAGCTTCATGTGGTCCATGAGTTGTATCTTGGGTATTCCACACTCTTTTCCTAATACGCACGTATCAGTGAGTACATATTATATGTGTTTTTTTTTTTTTTTGTGAATGAGTTACCTCACTCAGGATGATATTTTCTAGATCCATCCATTTGCTTGTGAATTTCATGAAGTCATTGATTTTAATAGTTGAGTAGTACTCCATTGTGTAAATGTATCACATTTTCTATATTTATTTCTCTGTTGAGAAACATGTGGGTTCTTTCCAGCTTCTGGCTATTATAAATATAGTTGCTATGAACATAGTAGAGCATGTGTCCTTATTACATGTTGGAGCATCTTCTGGGTATATGCCCAGGAGAGGTATAGCTGGATCCTCAGGTAGTACTATGTCCAATTTTCTGAGGAACTGCCAGACTGATTTCCAGAGTGTTTTCAGTAGCTTGCAATCCCACCAGCAATGGAGGAGTGTTCCTCTTTCTCCATATCCTCGCCAGCATCTGCTATTACCTGAGTTTTTGATCTTGGCCATTCTGACTGGTGTGAGGTGGAATCTCAGTGTATTTTTGATTTGCATTTCCCTGATGACTAAGGGTGTTGAACATTTCTTTAGGTACTTCTTGGCCGTTCGACTTTCTTCAATTGAGAATTCTCTGTTTAGCCCTGCTCCTCAATTTTTAATAGGGTTATTTGTTTCTCTGGAGTCTAACTTCTTGAGATTTTGTATATATTAGATATTATCCCTCTATTAGATGTAGGATGGGCAAAGATCTTTTCCCAATCTGTTGATTGCCATTTTGTCCTATTGACAGTGTCCTTTGCCTTACAGAAGCTTAGGAATTTTATGAGGTCCCATTTGTCCATTCTTAATCTTAGAACATGAGACATTGGTGTTCTGTTCAGGAAAATTTCCCCTATGTACATGCGTTCAAGATTTTGCCCCACTTTCTTTCATATTACATTCAGTTTATCTGATTTTATGTGGAGGTCCTTGATTCACTGGGAGATGAGCTTTGTACAGAGAGATAAGAATGGATCAATTTGCATTCTTCTACATGCTGATTGCCATTTGAACTAGCACCATTTGTTGACAATACTGTCTTTTTTCCCACTGGATGGTTTTAGTTCCTTTGTCAAAGATCAAGTGACCATAGGTGTATAGGTTCATTTCTGGGTCTTCAGTTCTATTCCATTGATTAGCCTGCCTCTCACTGTACCAATGCCATGCAGTTTTAATCATGATTGCTCTATAGTACAACTTGAGGTCAGGGATAGTGATTCCCCCAGATGATTTTTTCATTGTTGAGAAAAGTTTTTGTTGTCCTGGGTTTTTTGTTATTCCAAGTGAATTTAAGAATTGCTCTTTCTAACTCTATGTAGAATTAGATGGAATTTTAATGGGTATTGCATTGAATCAGTAGATTGCTTTCATCATCTTGATGAAAGCCATTTTGACTATGTTATTCCCGCTAATCCACGAGAATGGGAGATCTTTCCATGTTCTGAGGGTTTTTTTGTTGTTGTTGTTGTTTTTAATTAATTAATTTATTTCTTCAAAGACTTGGAGATCTTGTCATATAGATCTTTCTTTGGTTTGATTAGGGTCACACAAAGATACTTTATATTTATGACTATTATGAAGTGTGTTGTTTTCCTAATTTCTATCTCAACCCAATTATTCTTTGAATAGAAGAAGGCTACTGATTTGTTTGAGTTAATTTTATATCCAGTGACTTTGCTGAAGATGATTATCAGGTTTAGGAATTCTCTGGTGGAATTTTTGGGGTCACTTAAGTATAGTATTATATCATTTGCAAATAGTGATATTTTGATTTTTACCTTTCCAATTTGTATCCCTTTGACCCTTTGTTCTCTAAATGCTCTAACTAGAACTTTGAGTACTATATTGAATAGGTAGGGAGAGAGTGGGCAGCCTTGTCTAGTCCCTGATTTTAGTGGGATTGCTTAAGTTTCTCTCCATTTAGTTCAATGTTGGCTACTGGTTATATGTATATTGCTTTTGCTATGTTTTGCTATGTTTATGGGATTTGAATTCCTGATCTTTCCAAGACTTTTAACATGAAGGTATGTTGAATTTTGTCAAATGATTTCTCTGCATCTAATGAAATGACCCTGTATATTTTTTTCTTTGAGTTTTGTTATGTAGTAGATTATGTTGGTGGATTTCTGTATTGAACTATCTCTGCATCCCTGGAATGAAGCCTACTTAATCATGATGAATGATCATTTTGATGTGTTCCTGGATTCAGTTTGTGAGAATTTTATTGAGTAGTTTTGCATCAATACTCATAACGGAAATTAGTCTGAAGTACAATTACTTTGTGGTGTCTTTGTGTGGTTTTGGTATCAGCATAACAGTGAACAATTGGGTAGTGTTCTTTCTGTATGTATTTTGTGGAATAGTTTGAGGAGTATTGGTATTAGGTTTTCTTTGAAGGTCTGATAGAATTCTGCACTAAACCCATCTGCTCGTGGGATTTTTTGATTGGGCGATTTTTTAATGACTGCTTCTATTTCTTTAAGGGTCATGGGACTATTTAGATGGCTCATCTGATTCTGGTTTAACATTGGTATTTGGTATCTCTCTAGAAAATTGTTCATTTCATCAACATTTTCCAGTTTTGTTGAGTATAGATTTTTGTAGTAGGATCTGATGATTTTTAAAATTTCCTCCATTCTGTTGTTATCTCTCCCTTTTCATTTAGGATTTTGATAGTTTGGATACTGTCCCTGTGCCCTCTGGTTAGTCTGACTAAGGGTTTATCTATCTTGTTAATTTTCTCAAAGAACCAGCTTCTGGTTTTGTTGATTCTTTGTATAGTGTTTGTTTGTTTGTTTCTACTTGGTTGATTTCAGCCCTGAGTTTGATTATTTCCTGTTGTCTATTCTTCTTGGGTGAATTTGCTTTTTTTGTTCTGGAGCCTTCAGACACGCTGTTAAGTTGCTAATTTATGTTTTCTTCAGTTTATTTTTAGAGGCATTCAGAGCTGTTAGTTTGGCTCTTAGTATTGCTTTCATTGTATTCCATAAGTTTGGATATGTTGTGTCTTCATTTCCATAAAATTCTAAAAAGTCTTTAATTTCTTTCTTTATTTCTTCCTTGACCATATTATAATTGAGTAGGGCATTGTTCAGCTTCCTTATGTATGTGGGCTTTCTGTTGTTTTTCTTGCTACTGACACCAGCCTTAGTCTGTGGTGATCTTATAGGATACATGGGATTATGTCAATCATTTTGTATTTGTTGAGGCCTGTTTTGTGACTGATTATATGGTTAATTTTTGAGAAGGTACCATGAGGTACTGATGAAATATCCTATAGATATTTGTTAAATCCATTTGATTCATAACTTCTGCTAGTTTCACTGTGTCTCTGTTTAGTTCCTGTTTCCATGATCTGTCCATTAATGAGAGTGGGGCATTGAAGTTGCCCACTATTATTGCATGAGGTGCAATGTGTGCTTTGAGCTTTAGCAAAGTTTCTGTTATGAGTGTGGGTGTCCTTGCATTTGGAGCATAGATGTTCACAATTGAGTTTTCATCTTGGTGGCTTTTTCCTTTGATGTATATGCAGTGTCCTTCCTCATGTGTTTTGATAATTTTTAGTTGAAAGTAGATTTTATTTGATATTAGAATGGCTACACCAGCTTGTTTCTTGGGACCATTTGCTTAGAAAATTTTTTCCAGCCCTTTACCCTGTGGTAGTGTCTATCTTTGTCACTGAGGTGTGTTTCCTCTATGCAGCAAAATGTTGGGTCCTGTTTACATATCCAGTATGTTAGTCTATGCCTTTTTATTGGGGAATTGAGTCTATTGATATTAAGAGATATTAAGGAATGGTGATTGTTGCTTCCTGTTACTTTTGTTGTTAGAGGTGGAATTATGTTTATGTGGTTCTCATCTTTTGGGTTTGTTTGACTTTTCTTTCGATGTGTTCTATGGTATCTTCTGTCCCTGAGATTCTCTCCTGTATCTCTTGCATTCTCTTTTTGATGCTTTCATCTATGTCTCCTGATCTTTTTCCTGGGTTTTCTATCTCCAGGGTTATCTCCCTTTGTGATTTCTTTATTGTTTGTATTTTCAATTTTAGATCCTGGATGGTTTTGTTGAATTCCTTCACTTTTGTGTGTGTGTGTGTTTTACTGTAATTTTTAAATGATTTTTTTTGTGTTTCTTCTTTATGGATTTCTTTTACCTGTTTACATGTGTTCTTTTGTATTTCTTTAAGGGAGATATTTATGTCCTTCTTAAAGTCCCCTATCATCATCATGAGATGTGATTTTAAATCAGAGTCCTGTTTTTCAAGTGTCTTGTGGTTTCCAGGTTGCTGTGGTGGGAGAAATGTGTTCTGATGATTTCAATTAGCCTTGGTTTCTTTTTCTTCTGTTCTTGCTCTTCCCTCTTGCCATCTAGTTATCACTGGCATTAGCTGGTATTGCTTTCTCTGTCTGTGACATGTTGCTCTTATAAGCCTGTTGGTTAGCACTCCTGGAAGACCAGTTCTCTCTGGGAGAAATTTGGATAACGAGAGCTGGGCACAGGGTGAGTTCCAGTGTGCAGACAGATGCTGCAGGAAATATTAAAAAAAGAAAGAAAAAACTGGGGCCCTTCTGTCCCTTCTACTTCTTCTGCCAGGACCTTGCTGCTGAGGCAGGCTCCAAGTTGATCTGCTCCAGTGAAGACACCACATTCTGGTACATCCTAGAGGACCTGTTGCACTCAGAGAAGTTGAGGACCCTCTGCACTCAGAGCAGTTGAGGATTTGCTGCACTCAGAGCACTTGAACAATAGCTTGACTGCTCCACTGAAGACCCAACAGTCTGAAGGCCTCCCAGGAGATCTACTGCAGCAAGGGCAACAGATCAGCAGCTTCTCTGCCCCGTGAAGTGCCTCCAGTTGGAACCTTTCACCAGTGGTCTGATACAGCCAGGGCCACAGGCCTACTGGAGACCCAGACCAACAAACACCAGAAATATTCAGATGGCGAAAGGCAAGCACAAGACCATAAGCAACAGAAGCCAAAATACATGGGAATCCCACCACAACATCCCTGAATACACCAACAGACCTGAAAACCAGGAATCTGTCCTAAAATCCTATTTTATGAAGATAATAGAGTCCTTTAAGTCGGATATCAATAATTTACTGATTGAAATACATGAAAACACAGGGGAAAAAGGTGAAGGAAATGAATAAAGCAATCCAAGACCTAAAAGTGGAAGTAGGAACAATAAAGAAAACACAAATGGAGGCAAACCTGGAAATGGAAAACCTAGGAAAGAGGTCAGAAATTCCAGGTGTAACTATTACCAACAGAATACAAGATATTGAACAGAGAATCTCAAGTGTAGAAGGTACAGTTGGAGAGATTGACAAAACTGTCAAAGAAAATTCAAAATATAAAAAATATTCCTGACCCAAACCATCTAAGAAATTCAGGAAACAATGAAAAGACCAATTCTAATGATAATCAGAATGCAGGAGAAGGAAGATTCCTAACTCATTTTCATGTTATGATTACTTCTGTATGTGATCAAATGGAGAATGCTGTGATTGGTTCTTATAGAGACCATCATTTGCAAAGAAAGGCCATTGTGTCTAGAGTAATGTGAGTGTTCTGACTGGTACAAATACTAGCCTTCTTTTGCACTAAATGATTACTTCCTTATGTAATCAAATGGAGAATTCTGTGATGGGTGCATTCACAGACCTTCATTTGTATAGCAAGGCCATTGTGACTGGTTTAAACTATGTGTTGTGAATGGTGGAAAAACAAGCCTTCATTTGAATTGGCTCCTTAGTTCTCTATGTGATGAGATGGAGAATGATTTGATTGGTGCATACAGGTACCTTCATCTGCATAGCAAGAACATTAGTCCAAATACAAGTCTTCATTTGCATTTTATGATTACTTCTGTATGTGCTCAAGTGGAGAATGCTTTGAATAGTACATATATAGACATCCATTCGCATAGTAAGGCCATTGTGACAGGTTTTAACTGAGTGTTGTGATTGGTCCCAATAGAAGCCATCATTTGCATTGACTGCTTACTTCTCTATGTGATAAGATGGAGTATGTTTTGATTGGTGAATACAGAGACCTTTATTTGCATAGCAAGGCCATTGTGACAGGTTTAAAGTGAATGTTCTGATTGGTGCAAAACAAAGCCTTCATTTGCATTTACTGGTTACTAATAAATGCAATAAAATGGGGAATGTTGTGATTGGTACATACAGAGACCATCATTGTGTAACAAAGCCATGTGTCTGGATGTGAGAATTCTAACTGGCACAAATGGAATGATTACTTATGACAGTGATCAAATAAAGATCACTGTTATTGGAGCCAATAAAGACTATCATTTGCATGAAAAGACCATTGTGACTGGTGAGTGCTGTCATTGGTCCAAATACAAGCTTTCATTTGTATTGAATGCTTACTTCTGTACGTGACCAAATGTAGAATGTTGTAATTGGTCCATATATAGACATTCATTTGCATAACAAGGCCATTGTGTTGTGATTAATGGGAGTGTTCTGATTGGTCCAAATAGAAGACATCATTTGCATTGAATGAGTAGTTCTAACACTAGTCAAATGAAGATCTCTGTGATTGGTGCATACACAGACATTCATTTGCATATGAATGCTATAGTTAATGATATAAAATAAGTGTTGTGATTGGTCTAAATACAAGCCTTTGTTTGCATTGAATGCTTATTTCTCTATGTGATCAAATGTAGAATGCTCTGAATGGCACATATATAGACATTTATTCGCATAGCATGGCCATTGTGACAGGTTTACAGTGAGTGTTTTGGTTGTTGCAAAAACAGCCCCTCATTTGCACTGACTGATTTCTTCTTCTTCTTCCTCTTCTTCTTCCTCTTCTTCTTCTTCTTCTTCTTCTTCTTCTTCTTCTTCTTCTTCTTCTTCTTCTTCTTCTTCTTCTTCTTCTTCTTCTTGTTTTTCGAGACAGGTTTTCTCCGTGTAGCCCTGGCTGTCCTGGGACTCACTCTGTAGACCAAGCTGGCCTCGAACAGACAAATCCGCCTGCCTCTGCCTCCCAAGTGCTGGGATTGAAGGCGTGCGTCACCACCGCCCACCGACTGATTACTTCTGATCGTGATCAAATGGAGAATATTGTGATTGGTTCTTAAAGAGACCATCATTTGCAAAGAAAGGCCATTGTGTCTAGATTAATGTGAGTATTCTGACTGGTCCAAATTGAAGCCATCATTAAACTGAATGCTTACTTCTGATAGTGATCAAATGAAGATTCCTATTATTGGAGCATATAAAGGCCATCATTTACATAGAAAGGCCTTTGTGACTGGTTTAAAGTGATTGGTGTGACTGGTCCAAATACATGTCTTCTTTTGCATTGAATGAATGATTACTTCTGTATGTGATCAAATGACGAATGTTGTGATTGGTTCATACAGAGACCATCATTTGCAAAGAAAGGTCATTGTGTCTAGATTAATGTCAGTGTTATGATTGGACTAATAGAAGCCTTCATTTGCAGTGAATGCTTACTTCTGTATGTGATCAAATAGAGAATGGTGTGAAAGGTGCATGTATAGGCCTTCATTTGCATAGCAAGGACACGGTGTCAGGTTAAATTGAGTGTTATGATTAGTGCAACAACAAGCCCTCATTTTCATTGACTGCTTGCTTCTGTATGTGATGAAATGGGAATGTTTTGATTGGTACATATAGAGACTGTCATTTGCACAGCAAGTTAGGGTGAGTGATATGAGTGGTTCAAATATAAGCCTTCATTTGCCATGAATACTTAACTTCTATCATTGAACATGTGGAGAAATTTTAATTGGTGCAAAAATATTTTTTCAATTGTAATGTAGTTTTTTTGTGGCCACTTTTAAAGTGAGTTCTGTGATTGTTCCACATCTAACACTATTGTGACTTGGCTAACAGTGCTTTGATTGATAAACATAAACCTTTATTTCCACTAGAGACTTGGTTTTATCTGGGCATAATGCATAGTAGGGCTTCTATGAATGGTTTAAAAGTAAGTGGTGTGATTAGTTCAAATACAAAACTTCATTTGCCTGAGACGCCTCCAGTCACTTGCAAAAAGCTGGCATTCTCATGATTTTTAAAAACAGTAACCTTCATTTGTCTGAATGATTTTAATTACTGGTATGTATGTTATTATGCCATATTTGTTGTAAGCAGAAATTTATTCACATAGAAGTCTTGCTGTTACTAGTGTAAGACTGATGATGCTTCAGTTGGTTCAACACAACTTTGTATAATAGACTTGCTGTGATTGATACAGAATGAACTGGCAAGAAAGGACAGTGCTATGTTCAGTTCCAACATAAACTTTCATTTGTGTGAAAGTTTTCTTGTCACTTGAGGAAAACATAGTTCTGTGATTAGTATCAAGATATTTATTTGCATGAGACGTTTTTGATTGGTCCAAATGTTCTGTGCCCGTTTTTCCCTATAGAAGCAAACTGTTGTATGCATTAGGTGAGCCAAGTGGTAAATCTCCTTATGTTATCTCCCATGGAGATGCAATATTAAATACAATGAAAATATTCTCTCAATTTGTTCTGTTTTTGCCTACATTTAGTAGAGAGGGCTAAGATGCAAGGAAAGAGGCTGCAGAGCCAGTGGAGTAGCAGTGACTACAGAGGCAGCAGAACATCCTTTGAGAAACCAGCAGAAAGAGCCAGGAAAGTAGACAGCTACTTGGCATCTGAGGAGGCATCGATGAGTGGAACGAAGGGCAAGCAACAAATGTAGCCAAGAGGCTAGCTGTGTAGGTTGCTGCAATACAAGTGACACAGCAAGACCAGTGGCCAGCAGCAGCAGCAGCAGCAGCAGCAACCACAATAACAACGGTGAGACTGTGGCAATAGATGCATCCTGAGCAGTCGCCATACTAATACAAATAGTTGAACAGTTTGAAAGAGGACAAAGGTAATGCCTTTGTATGTAAAATAAAAGAAGCAGAAAGTATAGAGAGCTGCAGTTTAAGAAGAATGGAAGGTCTTAAAGAGCCAGAGAAAGGAAACTGCCATTATTATTCACTCGAAGGGTTCCATAGGAATATCTTTAGCACATAAGCTTCTTACATATCCATACATAGGCATACAGCACAATTGTAAAGCAGTGAGAAATTTTGATATGTAAGTTGTAGTGTTAGTTATTGACAAGGGCAGAAAAGTCTAGAGTCCTTGGGCCCATGTAAGATTTATAACACTTTTGTAACTGAGGATCAGAGATTCTTTTTTTTTTTAATTTTTTTTAATTAGGTATTTAGCTCATTTACATTTCCAATGCTATACCAAAAGTCCCCCATACCCACCCACCCCCACTCCCCTACCCGCCCACTCCCCCTTTTTGGCCCTGGCGTTCCTCTGTTCTGGGGCATATAAAGTTTGCGTGTCCAATGGGCCTCTCTTTCCAGTGATGGCCGACTAGGCCATCTTTTGATACATATGCAGCTAGAGTCAAGAGCTCCGGGGGGGGGGGGGTACTTGTTAGTTCATAATGTTGATCCACCTATAGGGTTGCAGATCCCTTTAGCTCCTTGGCTACTTTCTCTAGCTCCTCCATTGGGAGCCCTGTGATCCATCCATTAGCTGACTGTGAGCATCCACTTCTGTGTTTGCTAGGCCCCGGCATAGTCTCAGAAGAGACAGCTACATCTGGGTCCTTTCGATAAAATCTTGCTAGTGTATGCAATGGTGTCAGCGTTTGGATGCTGATTATGGGGTGGATCCCTGGATATGGCAGTCTCTACATGGTCCATCCTTTCATCTCAGCTCCAAACTTTGTCTCTGTAACTCCTTCCAAGGGTGTTTTGTTCCCACTTCTAAGGAGGGGCATAGTGTCCACACTTCAGTCTTAATTTTTCTTGAGTTTCATGTGTTTAGGAAATTGTATCTTATATCTTGGGTATCCTAGGTTTGGGGCTAATATCCACTTATCGGTGAGTACATATTGTGTGAGTTCCTTTGTGAATGTGTAACCTCACTCAGGATGATGCCCTCCAGGTCCATCCATTTGGCTAGGAATTTCATAAATTCATTCTTTTTAATAGCTGAGTAGTACTCCATTGTGTAGATGTACCACATTTTCTGTATCCATTCCTCTGTTGAGGGGCATCTGGGTTCTTTCCAGCTTCTGGCTATTATAAATAAGGCTGCTATGAACATAGTGGAGCATGTGTCTTTCTTACCAGTTGGGGCATCTTCTGGATATATGCCCAGGAGAGGTATTGCTGAATCCTCCGGTAGTACTATGTCCAATTTTCTGAGGAACCGCCAGACTGATTTCCAGAGTGGTTGTACAAGCCTGCAATCCCACCAACAATGGAGGAGTGTTCCTCTTTCTCCACATCCTCGCCAACATCTGCTGTCACCTGAATTTTTGATCTTAGCCATTCTGACTGGTGTGAGGTGCAATCTCAGGGTTGTTTTGATTTGCATTTCCCTGATGATTAAGGATGTTGAACATTTTTTCAGGTGCTTCTCTGCCATTCGGTATTCCTCAGGTGAGAATTCTTTGTTCAGTTCTGAGCCCCATTTTTTAATGGGGTTATTTGATTTTCTGAAGTCCACCTTCTTGAGTTCTTTATATATGTTGGATATTAGTCCTCTATCTGATTTAGGATAGGTAAAGATCCTTTCCCAATCTGTTGGTGGTCTTTTTGTCTTACTGACGGTGTCTTTTGCCTTGCAGTAACTTTGGAGTTTCATTAGGTCCCATTTGTCAATTCTCGATCTTACAGCACAAGCCATTGCTGTTCTGTTCAGGAATTTTTCCCCTGAGCCCATATCTTCAAGGCTTTTCCCCACTTTCTCCTCTATAAGTTTGAGTGTCTCTGGTTTTATGTGAAGTTCTTTGATCCATTTAGATTTGACCTTAGTACAAGGAGATAAGTATGGATCGATTCGCATTCTTCTACATGATAACAACCAGTTGTGCCAGCACCAATTGTTGAAAATGCTGTCTTTCTTCCACTGGATGGTTTTAGCTCCCTTGTCAAAGATCAAGTGACCATAGGTGTGTGGGTTCATTTCTGGGTCTTCAATTCTATTCCATTGGTCTACTTGTCTGTCTCTATACCAGTACCATGCAGTTTTTACCACAATTGCTCTGTAGTAAAGCTTTAGGTCAGGCATGGTGATTCCACCAGAGGTTCTTTTATCCTTGAGAAGAGTTTTTGCTATCCTAGGTTTTTTGTTATTCCAGATGAATTTGCAAATTGCTCCTTCTAATTCGTTGAAGAATTGAGTTGGAATTTTGATGGGGATTGCATTGAATCTGTAGATTGCTTTTGGCAAGATAGCCATTTTTACAATGTTGATCCTGCCAATCCATGAGCATGGGAGATCTTTCCATCTTCTGAGATCTTCTTTAATTTCTTTCTTCAGAGACTTGAAATTTTTATCATACAGATCTTTCACTTCCTTAGTTAGAGTCACGCCGAGATATTTTATATTATTTGTGACTATTGAGAAGGGTGTTGTTTCCCTAATTTCTTTCTCAGCCTGTTTATTCTTTGTGTAGAGTAAGGCCATTGACTTGTTTGAGTTAATTTTATATCCAGCAATTTACCGAAGCTGTTTATCAGGTTTAGGAGTTCTCTGGTGGAATTTTTAGGGTCACTTATATATACTATCATATCATCTGCAAAAAGTGATATTTTGACTTCCTCTTTTCCAATTTGTATCCCCTTGATCTCCTTTTGTTGTCGAATTGCTCTGGCTAATACTTCAAGTACTATGTTGAAAAGGTAGGGAGAAAGTGGGCAGCCTTGTCTAGTCCCTGATTTTAGTGGGATTGTTTCCAGCTTCTCTCCATTTACTTTGATGTTGGCTCCTGGTTTGCTGTAGATTGCTTTGATCATGTTTAGGTGTGGGCCTTGAATTCCTGATCTTTCCAGAACTTTTATCATGAATGGGTGTTGGATCTTGTCAAATGCTTTTTCTTCATCTAACGAGATGATCATGTGGTTTTTGTCTTTGAGTTTGTTTATATAATGGATTACATTGATGGATTTTCATATATTAAACCATCCCTGCATCCCTGGAATAAAACCTACTTGGTCAGGATGGATGATTGCTTTAATGTGTTCTTGGATTCGGTTAGCGAGAATTTTATTGAGGATTTTTGCATCAATATTCATAAGAGAAATTGGTCTGAAGTTCTCTATCTTTGTTGGATCTTTCTGTGGTTTAGGTATCAGAGTAATAGTGGCTTCATAAAATGAGTTGGGTAGAGCACCTTCTACTTCTATCTTGTGAAAAAGTTTGTGCAGAACTGGAATTAGATCTTCTTTGAAGGTCTGATAGAACTCTGCACTAAACCCGTCTGGTCCTGGGCTTTTTTTGGCTGGGAGACTATTTATAACTGTTTCTATTTCTTTAGGGGATATGGGACTGTTTAGAAGGTCAACTTGATCTTGATTCAACTTTGGTACCTGGTATCTGTCCAGAAATTTGTCCATTTCGTCCAGGTTTTCCAGTTTTGTTGAGTATAGCCTTTTGTAGAAGGATCTGATGGTGTTTTGGATTTCTTCAGGATCTGTTGTTATGTCTCCCTTTTCAGTTCTGATTTTGTTAATTAGGATTTTGTCCCTGTGCCCTTTAGTGAGTCTAGCTAAGGGTTTATCTATCTTGTTGATTTTCTCAAAGAACCAACTCTTCGTTTGGTTAATTCTTTGAATAGTTCTTCTTGTTTCCACTTGGTTAATTTCACCCCTGAGTTTGATTATTTCCTGCCGTCTACTCCTCTTGGGTGAATTTGCTTCCTTTTTTTCTAGAGCTTTTAGATGTGTTGTCAAGCTGCTAGTATGTGCTCTCTCCCGTTTCTTCTTGGAGGCACTCAGAGCTATGAGTTTCCCTCTTAGAAATGCTTTCATTGTGTCCCAAAGGTTTGGGTACGTTGTGGCTTCATTTTCATTAAACTCTAAAAAGTCTTTAATTTCTTTCTTTATTCCTTCCTTGACCAAGGTATCATTGAGAAGAGTGTTGTTCAGTTTCCACGTGAGTGTTGGCTTTCTGTTATTTTTTTTGTTATTGAAGATCAGCCTTAGTGCATGGTGATCTCATAGGATACATGGGACAATTTCAATATTTTTGAATCTGTTGAGGCCTGTTTTGTGACCTATTATGTGGTCAATTTTGGAGAAGGTACCATGAGGTGCTGAGAAGGTATATCCTTTTGTTTTAGGATAAAATGTTCTGTAGATATCTGTCAGATCCATTTGTTTCATCACTTCTGTTAGTTTCAGTGTGTCCCTGTTTAGTTTCTGTTTCCATGATCTGTCCATTGGTGAAAGTGGTGTGTTGAAGTCTCCCACTATTATTGTGTGAGGTGCAATGTGTGCTTTGAGCTTTACTAAAGTTTCTTTAATGAATGTGGCTGCCCTTGTATTTGTAGCATAGATATTCAGAATTGAGAGTTCCTCTTGGAGGATTTTACCTTTGATGAGAACGAAGTGCCCCTCCTTGTCTTTTTTGATGACTTTGGGTTGGAAGTCAATCTTATCAGATATTAGGATGGCTACTCCAGCTTGTTTCTTCATACCATTTGCTTGGAAAATTGTTTTCCAGCCTTTTATTCTGAGGTAGTGTCTATCTTTTTCTCTGAGATGTGTCTCCTGTAAACAGCAAAATGTTGGGTCTTGTTTGTGTAGCCAGTTTGTTAGTCTATGTCTTTTTATTGGGGAGTTGAGACCATTGATGTTAAGAGATATTAAGGAAAAGTAATTGTTGCTTCCTGTTATTTTTGTTGTTAAAGTTGGCATTCTGTTCTTGTGGCTGTCTTCTTTTAGGTTTGTTGAGGGATTACCTTCTTGTTTTTTCTAGGGCATTGTTCCCGTTCTTGTATTGGTTTTTTTCTGTTATTAACCTTTGAAGGGCTGGATTCGTGGAGAGATAATGTGTGAATTTGGTTTTGTCGTGGAATACTTTGGTTTCTCCATCTATGGTAATTGAGAGTTTGGCTGGGTATAGTAGCCTGGGCTGGAATTTGTGTTCTCTTAGTGTCTGTATAACATCTGTCCAGGCTCTTCTGGCTTTCATAGTCTCTGGTGAAAAATCTGGTGTAATTCTGATAGGCTTGCCTTTGTATGTTACTTGACCTTTTTCCCTTACTGCTTTTAGTATTCTATCTTTATTTAGTGCATTTGTTGTTCTGATTATTATGTGTCGGGAGGAATTTCTTTTCTGGTCCAGTCTATTTGGAGTTCTGTAGGCTTCTTGTATGTTCATAGGTATCTCTTTCTTTATATTTGGGAAGTTTTCTTCAATAATTTTGTTGAAGATGTTTGCTGGTCCTTTGAGTTGAAAATCTTCATTCTCATCCACTCCTATTATCCGTAGGTTTGGTCTTCTCATTGTGTCTTGGATTTCCTGGATATTTTGAGTTAGGATCTTTTTGCATTTTCCATTTTCTTTGATTGTTGTGCCGATGTTCTCTATGGAATCTTCTGCACCTGAGATTCTCTCTTCCATCTCTTGTATTCTGTTGCTGATGCTCAAATCTATGGTTCCAGATTTCTTTCCTAGGGTTTCTATCTCTAGTGTTGCCTCACTTTGAGTTTTCTTTATTGTTTCTACTTCCCTTTTTAGGTCTAGTATGGTTTTGTTCATTTCCATCACCTGTTTGTATGTTTTTTCCTCTTTTTCTGTAAGGACTTCTACCTGTTTGATTGTGTTTTCCTGTTTTTCTCTAAGGACTTGTAACTCTTTAGCAGTGTTCTCCTGTATTTCTTTAAGTGATTTATTAAAGTCCTTCTTGATGTCCTCTACCATCATCATGAGATATGCTTTTAAATCTAGGTCTAGGTTTTCGGGTGTGTTGGGGTGCCCTGGACTGGGCGAAGTGGGAGTGCTGGGTTCTGATGATGGTGAGTGGTCTTGGTTCCTGTTAGTAGGATTCCTACGTTTACCTTTCGCCATCTGGTAATCTCTGGAGTTAGTAGTTATAGTTGACTCTGTTTAGAGATTGTTCTTCTGGTGATTCTGTTACCGTCTCTCAGCAGACCTGGGAGACAGATTCTCTCCTCTGAGTTTCAGTGCTCAGAGCACTCTCTGCTGGCAAGCTCTCTTATAGGGAAGGTGCGCAGTTATCTTGTTTTTGGACCTCCTCCTGGTCGAAGAAGAAGGCCCAAAACAGGGCCTCTCTCAGAAGCTGTGTTGCTTTGGCAGTTCCCAGAAGCTGTCAGCTTCTGTGGTGCAGACTCTCACCTGTGCAGACTAAATTCCTAAGCTCCAGGGAGTCCTGGAACCAAGATGGCGACTGCTGCTGCTGAGGCTGAGGCCGCCGCCTCCCGAGCCAGGTGGACACCTGTCCTCTGGTCTGGATGGTGGCCGGCTGTCTGCAGCCTGCAAAGGGTACTGCCTCATCGGCTCTGTGCTTCCGCCTGTCCCAGAAGCTGTCCGGTTCTCTTGTGCACCCTCTAACCTGTTCAGACTAATTTCCTAGGTCCCACGGAGTCCCGGAACCCAGATGGCGACTGCTGCTGCTGAGGCTGAGGCCGCCTCCTAAGCCGGCGGACACCTGTCCTCTGGTCCGGACGGTGGCCGGCTGTCTGCGGCCCGCCAAGGATGCTACCTCAGCGGCTCTGTGCTTCTGCCTGTCCCAGAAGCTGTCCGGTTCTCTGGCACACCCTCTAACCTGTTCAGACTAATTTCCTAAGTTCTCCTTAGTCCAGGAACCAAGATGGCGACTGCTGCTGTTGAGGCTGAGGCCCAGAGATTCTTTAAGTTTGTCTATTTACAAACTACATTTACAGAATAACGGTTGCGATATCCATGGCATACATGAGAGCCATACTAGAGTTACATGCTTCTGCCATTTACTTCTGTTAAACACCAAGTGATACAACAGCTATATAAAATAAATAAATAGATAAATAAATAAATAAATAGATAAATAAATAAATAAATAAAACAGTGCTTGGCTAGTTTCTTCTTGTCTATGATACTGGCAGAGCAAAAGTAACTGAGATTACTTGTAACAATACTATGTAAAAATGATTCAAGCCATTGACAACTGCTAAGACTGCCAATAGTTTTATGCTAAATCTTTGCATTAAGTTACAAATGCTCAATTGTAAATGATCAAATGGTTCCCATATATAAAAATATCAGAACAACTTTATGATGTCTTCCTTCTCTATCACATTCATTTCAGCCATGTGCTTACTATCATGTAATATTTTAAAAATTTTAAACTTTAGTTCATACAGGCCAAATATAACCCCTAAGATGTTTATAATGTATTTTCACCAACTTTAAGGCTAGTAGTTTAACTCAAAAAGTAAGTTGAATTTAATTTCTAAGTCTCGGCTTCTTCATATATAAAATGAGGAGATCTCACCGCATGGAGTTGTGATGACTAAGTATTAGTACTGACTGCTACCACTGATGGTGATATGGGGAACTTCATTTGAGTATTTTCTCTAGTGTTGTTTACTTTTCCATTAGTACTATTTATTGGGTCTGATTTCTTTTGTGGCAATCTTACCATTAGGACCAGAATATGTGGTAAATGTTTTTGTCCTAACCAATGCATGTTATCTCACTGGTGAGTCTAATGACCAGTTAGGGAAAAGGATAATATAATTAGAATTAAAAGATCCAGGCAGGCCAAAGGTATTGTTTTGACTGTTGGAAGAGGGAAAAAATGGTCTCTTTTTGGACTGCATATACACAGTAGAGAGCTATCACCTACTTATAGCTAATAATGTACAGGTTCAGCTAGGGAAGGAGGTCAACAATATGTGAACCCTGAAATTAAAATCAAAGAATAGAAAGTCAAGGGACTCCAAGGTCTAGTTAAGATGTGCCAATCTGGACCAAGCTACTCATCAATGCAAGTACTCCCAAGCTTTTTATTGCCAACTTCCAGTGTGCCCAATAGAATGCTGACAGACTTACAGAAAATGCTTATTCAAACATGTCAGCTCTCTGAGAGGGAAAAACACTTCAGAGACTCCAGATCTCTGAGCTGGAGCAACAGCTACCATACTAGTGGCTATGTTACAAATTAGAACACCAATGTTTAGGAAATAACTTCCCCAAGATCACATAGGCATTTTGAAGCTATAAGCAAACCAATGCTAATTTCAGTTCAGTTTTTATCAAATGTTTTTTCTTTTTCTTTTTCTTTTCTCTTCTTTTTTCTTTCTTTCTTTCTTTCTTTCTTTCTTTCTTTCTTTCTTTCTTTCTTTCTTTCTTTCTTTCTTCCTTCCTTCCTTCCTTCCTTCCTTCCTTTCTTTCTTTCTTTCTTTCTTTCTTTCTTTCTTTTCTTTCTTTCTTGTCACTACATATAAGGAATAATAACAGGCAGCACAAATATAACTTTTGCATTTTCCTTCTCACTTAGAAATTGACTGTAAATGTGAAGAAAATTTAGTTGTTTGTAATGAATCCAAGCCATTGTTTTTTCTAGGGTTGAGCATGCTATTCTATATTGACATTTTATGAATGCCCAAACTAAAATTATTTTATATAGTGATCACTTTCTCATGTGAGTCAAGGAAACTATTCCTGTTTATGCTGTAAATTGTAAAGAATGAGAAAGAGAGATAATATTTTGAGATTGGTCATGCTCTACAAATTTGTTTTTGATGGCATAAAGACAAAGACTTTCTTGTTCTAATAGGATCATATAGTGTGGTCCTTTTAGCAATTTGTGAATTCTCCAGTGGATAAATGAACTTCAGTAGTAAAACTTCCTCATGTATGATTACATGTCTTCTTACATTATACAGCATGTATCTATGAAGAGCTTCTAAAATGATGGATTTATAACATCTACCCAAATTTTAATAATCTTTTTATATTATTACTCAAAATTTAGAAGCTTCAGCTTCTTCAGGCCTGGAATATTAGTTTGGCTCAAATTTGTCTAATTGTATAGCTGGAAGTATTTCCTACCTTCGGCTGAAGCACAAACCACTCATCACATGGATTTTCAAAGTTCCATGAGTCAAAAGCAATCTCCACCTCTCCCAGGAAACTGTTGCGTCCAAACCGATCATAGTGCCAGACTGAGAGCTGCAGAGTTCTTGTTTCCAGCTGGGTGTGGCTGATGGTATACTACGAATAAGATTGAGAACATCACACTCTGCAAGGAGGGGTCTAATTGTAGAGCAGGTTGAAATTTGCTTCAATAATTTTCAGACCACAGGCATCAGCTATATGAATAAAAAGCCATTCTATTTTTCCTACAATTGAAGTTAGGCTGCAAAAAACTAGGTTATACCTAGTTAATAATTATGTATGTATAAATATATTTATATATTATTATATATTGTTATTTCTATTTATTTATGTGATTTATTGTAGGGGTCAGCAAACTTCAGAGAAAATATGAAAGTGTTAGGTGATAAAGAAACCTCTTTCCAATTTTACCTGTTTGTTTTTGTTTTTCTCTTGTCTACCTTGTAGCTCTAAGTTTAATATAACAATACTCCAACTTTCTTATTCATAATAAAAATCCTTAACTCTGGAAAAGTATTGACATGAGAAATTTGTAGCCTAAGCTTCATAAAGCCCATTGTAAATTCAGAAGTTTAAAAAAATATATCCATAGGTTGAGCAGAAAGTAGGTATTATGGGCTTGCTGTTTCCCCCCAGAAGAATACTAACCAGGGACATGAGCACTATCGTCTCATCTGTTCTTCTGTATATCCATCTGGGTCATACTTCAGACTGACTGATTTCTGAGCTTGGCTTCGTATGTATTCCTGTCCCATCAGTTACTAGCAGATTGACTTTGATGCTTTGCTCCCTGAATTTCTCTGTCACTGTGTTTATATATTCTGCTTGGGCTCATCTTTGCTATCCTATTATGACCACTGGTTTCACACTCAGCCTGTGCTTGTTCATCTTCATTTGATTTGTTTTAATATTGACCCCTGCTTCTGCACATGTTTCTACTGATGCCTGTAGACTACAGGCTTTCTTCTATAACTAACCCATACTGCGATAGACTCTAAAGCCTTTATTCTGTGTATAAGTGCATACATTTTTCCTTGATTAGCAACACATTTTAACATTCCTTTGTCTGTCTCACCAGGCAAGATAAATTCAGAGTGAGAATTGGTTGTTTGTGGCTACCCATAAGAAATAAGAATTTCTTTAGAATTTTGAACCTAAGGTCTTTAACCAAAATACAAACAAGCATTTTCTGAGACTTCTAAAATCTGACCTTACATTGCTAATGTTGTTCATTGACCACACACTTCTATTTAGCCACACTCAGAGATCCTTGTCAGGAACAGTACATAACCCTTGTTAGCAGTGCAATGAATACACACAAAGTGACAGTGTCCCTTCAAGACACCAGGAAAGCAGATTTCTTAAATGTGCAACTTATTTTGTTATAAGATATACTGCTTAGATGTAATTTGTAATTTTAATGGATCATTTCAACTTAAGGTATGACCACAGCCACAGCAGAGGGTGAACCAAGCGGGAATAGTTTACCTTTTCTTTTTCAAAAACTTCTAGGAAATCTAATACCATTCAAATTCTAGTTTTCTAAAACCCTCACACACACACACACACACACACACACACACACACACATACACACACACACACACACGCATGCGTTTTGAAATGGTACATTTAGTTGTTCTTTTCTTTTTGGCTTGTTTGTATTTTGATATAAGGGATGGTCTCAGTCTGGGATGGTCTCATTTTATAGGCCAGCCTTGCTTGGATGTTACTATGCTATCTCAGGCTAGCCTTGAACTCTTAACAATATTCCTGTCCCAACCTTCTTGAGTGTAGTTAATTCTAAATCAATGAAGTTCTACTTAACATGTTCCTATGTTAGCATTTATTTACCTTTAATGTTTCGTTGAATTCTGGATTGGTACCCGTTCTGATTTTGGTCTTACGCTTGTTGTTTCGGGACTTGTCTGGAAGAAGGTATGACTTGACATAACTGTAAATAACAAAAGATAAAAATCATCATTTTTGCAAATATACTCTGCTAGAAATATCCCAGGATTTCAGTTAGAAAAGGGAATGGGTTAGTGGAGAAAAGAGATGGAAATGAAGAGACTTTAGTTTGTACAATCGAATATCATAAATATAATGCTGAGCTTTCTATAAGGAAGGAACAGTGATGAATATTGTTTGAGAACAGGCTTTGTGGGACCACCCAGGCATCATTCCTTTTGATAGTCTTTGGTTTTTACACTGCTGTGTATTTGTTTTGTCAAGTGTAAAAAGTGGCATGGTAACAATACTTAACCCACAAAACACAAGAGGAGCTGTAGTATTGTCCTCCTCCATAAGTGGAAGCTGCTAGCATCGATAGTCTCACAACCTTTTCTAGGGGATATATGTCTCTTCGTTGCCAGTTCTATCTTCTAATGTCAGGGCATAGACTACCGGGGTGAGTGAATGACAGGAAACAATTAAAAGGAAGAAAGGGAAAAATGACAAATTTACAGTTCAACCCAGTACCTTGGCTTGTGCTAGCTAGCTCTTTTAGAAGCCTCTTGGGACAGGGACATCAGAGTAGACAGAGACATGCACAAGATTGAAACATATTTTACCAGAGTTCTAAGGCACATGTGTTAGAATTTCAGATGGTTCCTTTCCATGCTGGACAAATATTTGTCACTGAGCCATTTAAAATCTAGACACTAGGAGGTGAACAAAGTAGTCACACCACTAACTGAGAAGCTATTCGTAATTGATAGATTCAGGGAGAGAGAAAATGGCTTTCTTTGATGCAGTGACACTGGGTATAACCAAATATATTCCAATGGAGGCCTCATGCTCAGGAGTAGTAGACCAACTCCATGTTTTTTGTTTGTGTTTGTGTGTGTTTGTGTGTGTGTGTGTGTGCGTGCGACACTATCTTTTTTCTGAGAGAGAATAAGAACATGAAGTTCATAGGGGTGATCTGGGAATTTTAAGAGGGGAAAGAATGTAATTAAATTATGCAACATTTTTAAACAATCAGCTTGCCTTCACCACGAGTGGCCTCTGTGCAAGCTACAAGTTTGTTACTCCTGAATCATGTCATGGCTTCTTTCTTTCTTTTTTTTTTTTTTCCATTTTTTATTAGGTATTTAACTCATTTACATTTCCAATGCTATACCAAAAGTCCCCCATATCCACCCACCCCCACTCCCCTGCCCACCCACTCCCCCTTTTTGGCCCTGGTATTCCCCTGTACTGGGGCATATAAAGTTTGCAAGTCCAATGGGCCTCTCTTTCCAGTGATGGCCGACTAGGCCATCTTTTGATATATATGCAGCTAGAGTCAAGAGCTCCGGGGTACTGGTTAGCTCATAATGTTGTTCCATCATGGCTTCTTTCAAATCAAGTAACCAAAGATACAAACACTATCTTTAGACTTCAGACGAGCTCTTAATTGAAGGAATCTTTAACCTCTGCTGACAAGGAAGTGTGCATGCAGACAGAGAAGGCAGTTGTGGAGACAGTAGAGGGGCATCCTCCGTGCTTACGCATCTGTCCTCTGTTTCTTTTCATCTCCTGTGGCCAGGTTTCTGCAGCTCTTGACAAAAATGTATAGCCCGCCGGTTTTGTAGCAGTAGCTGATGTGGAGAAGGATCTCACCGGTGACTTTCACGTTGCCATAGTCTCCCGTTTCACTGTAAACACTCATCATGCTGTTAAGGCTAGTCTGGGAAAAAAAAGATGGTAGACATGGCTCAGTGCTATTCTAAAGCTCTAGTCACAGAATCCACCCCCATTAATCAATTCTCATTGCTGTTCTATGTAACTAGCAGGGGAGTCCAAAGCCAGAGAAGAAAGCAAGTCACTAGCTTTGCTTGTTTTGCTTCTGGTACATACAATTCTAACCCGAGAAGAATACCCCATGTAGATCCATTAGGAAAGGAGGCAGGACGTTTGCTGAAAGAGGAAGCATCTCCTTTGGGTTAGCTGAAATCTTTTATGTCTTGTAGTGAGTATGGAGTCATTTAGTGATTTCTAATATAATCTTGTTTCTTTATCCCTGTCACTATCTGCCTTTTGCTGCTAGACTTGAGTGCAATGTGTTTAAACATCTAGAATTTAATGATCAGGAAAAAGAAGAGTTCACTCATTATTATGAGTTAACATAAAAGTGTGTTTCTCTACACTCAAATGGTGAATGTTGTCACTCCTGGAGGAACCACAGCTGCAGCCTTAATAAAGGTATGGCAGGACATTCAATACTCACAAGGCTAACTTTGTAGCTGTGTGGCTACATAGATAGTCCATGACTTATAGCTTTGATATTCCATGGAATAGTAATGAGCAAAATATAGCACCAAAAAATTAAAGTGCCTCAACCAAAAACATAAAAAATTCTATAAGGATGAGTAAAGATTTTTGTCAAGATATTTGTAACCTGAGATGCATATTTTAAGTCAATACAGCATTATTATTCAGTGCTAGAAACAAAGACTATCGTAGTAACATGATGGACACAAAAGACCAGTAACATTTGTGAATGGTGCAGTAGTTTCATAACTTCTTTTTCACCACAGAGAAGCAAGGACCATAGCAGTACAAATAGCTGAGATTTGGGATTTGTTTTAAAAGATAGGTATGTAGGCATGAAAGCTATATATGGAACATCTATCTGTCATATATCATATCTGGATATATGAATTTATAAATCATGTGTGGATATATGAACATATCTATGTATCTTTCTATCTATTTATCTTACTATATGTCTGTCTACCTGTCTATGAATGGATTTTATTGTTATTGTTTTATGAAGGACTTTGTATTTTAAATATGATGTATTTCTTCAAGGAACAGGGTCTATCTGGCTTAGCTCATAATCTCTTTTAAGCTGAAGTCAAAGGTAACAATAATCCAAGAACTCTAAAATTGCATACAAGCTATTTCTTAGAAAGCCAATAAGTAACTGAATTTGTTTTTCCTATTCTTAAAATAATGCAACATGAATTTTAAGCTTTAATTACATAATAAATTACCTGAGGATCATTTTTAAATGAAGATTAAGTCTGGAATAGTCTGACATTTTAATATTTTGACAGATATCTAAAACTTAAGGACCCAAATTATGTGTGCTTATATCCCAGGGTACCATTGTAAATTCATGTGTATATCATTGAAGATTTGAAAGGGAAACACAGCATCCATCAGACACTACACAGAAGAGGCAAGGTACTAACTAGCAGTTTGTTGTGTCATTATTAATATTATTTTTTATATTTCCAATGGATTCCCATTTGTGATATGTTGAGCTTTTAACAATTTCTTCAATCTAAAGCAAATTATATATACATATATATACATATATAAATTATATATATGTATGTATATATGTGTATATATGTGTATATATATATATATATATATATACACACACACACACACACATATGTGTGTGTGTGTGTGTGTGTGTGTGTGTGTGTGTGTGTGTGTGTGTATTCATTCCAGGACTGGTGGAACATGTCCATCATCTGTGAGCTTAGGAGACAGAGCCAAAAGGTTGTTGAGTTTTCTCAAACACAATGAATCAAGCTCAAAATGGAGAAACAAAATATTAATGTTGAATGGCAAGTAGACATGGCAATAGCTCTTGAGATTCTAAGATCTGGCATACTATACAGTACTCAGCAGGTACACTGATCCTATGAGTAGTAAGTAGCAGAACAACTTAAGAACAGAATAAAATGTTTACCTGAATTATTGTTTTCAAATAGTTATTAAGTTCAAAATAGATTATTAAGTTTTTGGGAAATGAGACCTTATTTTAACCTAGGAGTTACATGAGAGAATAACAGAAACATTAGGAGCTCTATAAATTGAGAAAGTTTGGTGTCTAAGCTTTTATAGTAGTGTTGATCCATGGACCATGCCATGTTTCAAGTCTTGATAGTGTTATGAATTACCCTCATCCATATTACATAAGGAGAAACTCTGGCTCACTAATTTGTTAGGAATAGCATGCTATGGAGGAAAGCTCTGGTTTTCTAGTGAAATGTACTATAGATCACAGCTTAATGTCTCCTCTTACAAATGACTTTCTCAATACAGCCCATCCCTCTGTAGCTACATGATCAAAGATAGATGTGGGGTCCCTAGGATTAGAAGAAAATTTAAGAACTTACAAAATCTGAGACTCAGGAGGATGTAAACTAGTTATGACAATTTTACTACTAACAACCCCCCCTTTTTTTAATCAAGATATGGTTGTGACTTTAAATGGGAATGCTTATTGCCTTTTAGGACATGTCTTTTGCCCAGTACTCAGATCATGACATTTAACAAACTGGAATCCTGCAGACATGTTAGCTCATGAATCCCTTCCAAAGGGTACAAGTCAGAAAACAGATGAAACTTCTCATCCAACCATATTTGCCAAATCACGGAACGTGTGCAATACAGTTGGGAAGACGGAAATGACAAAGGTGAAAACTCACAGTGTCTGAATCGGCATCAGGCACATTTAGGTAGCTCCTCTTCCTATCAGATCCTGCTTGGGAGTTCTTTAAGGATGCCATCCAATGAGCAAAAGAAAAAGCGTATTAGCGCACAGAAATCAGAGCAGCAAAGGGATGCACAGTTAAAGAGGTAGATACAATGACAAGGTAAGTACAGAGTTTTCTCTGCAGACAGTGAAATGCTCTGGAGGGGTGTTTGTTTGTTTGTTTGTTTGCTTGCTTGTTTTGTTTTTTGAATAGGATAGAAAGCTGAGTAGACATGTATTGTAGTAATATAGTTGACAGTATTGTAGACAGAGTTGCAGTGCCGAGAGAATGGTAGGAGGGAAGCTTATCAACAGAACTGGAAAAATCTATAGACTTGAGATGACTGGATATTACATTTAAAAAAATGAAGAGATTTAAGAATTTCTTTGGGTATTTATGAAACAATTGAGTATGTTTATTGGAGTACCCAAATGGCTCATGCAACTATCAATGGTCATATCATGGTAATTCATTTTTCTATTTCTTACACCATTTAATTCTTTGAGCTGGGAGTCTTCAAACTCCTCTTATCCAGTTCTTTATAAAATGGGAATTAAGCCAGTTCCAAAGCTGTGTGAAGATCATGGAAAAAGAAGGAAGAATTCAGGAGTCAAAATAGAGTGTAAGTTGGTGTGAGGGCACAGGGCAAGCTGGAATCTAAAATAGATTGGACATACAATCACACCTTACCATCTCTTTTGAAAAGGTGCTGGGAATGAATAAGAGAAAAAAAGATTCTGTGAGAATGCTTACAGTTGACAATCCACTTGCCAGACTGTGGGTATTTGCAGAAAACCTGGAGGACACTAAGTCAACACCGTCTTCAGTGTCTTCTAAGGAGTTCTAGGAAAGGATGGAAAAGATAACACCTTAGTTTATTTCTATCATAGGAAGCTTTCTTTTACATGAAAAAAGACAGAGATTTATTTCACAGATACTCAGAAAATCAAGGAAAACCAGAGAAATCACCTCTCAGGTTTAGGCTTTTGTTCATCTTAATTACCAAATCAAAGGAGTAGACAGGGTTAGGGCATTGCTGGTAGTCTTTTCCTTGTAACGCTTGCTTGATGGAAAGAACATAAAATTTGGAATGCCATAGACATGGGTTTAATTCCTGCCTCCTTGGTCTCTAAAGTGATCCAATTTGGACAATATGCTTAAGGTATTTTAAATAATACTCACCCTTCCCTACACACTTTCCCTCACATAAACTCTCCCCGTCTCTCCAGTCTCTCTCTACCACCATCTCTTTGTTATCATTTCTTCCTTATGTGAATAATTGCTTAGTAGAATATTTTTACCATGAAAATTTATGAATTATTTAACTTAATTTTTTGATGTTTAACATAACTTCTATAAGATCAGTGATCTTCACTGGTATGCTTTTTTAAAAAAAGAATTTTAAGACTTGTTTAATGTATATATGTATTTTTTTTTGCTTCTTTGATCTTAACACCATTAGTACAGCTTTACCAGTTTATATAATAACATTTGTTTTTAAAATGTTTTGCAACCATTCCAAGATTTCTTTCTTTTCATAAGTATATTTAACTTTAAACTGTTTTCAATGTGGGCTTTTGTTTGATAAGTCTTAGAGGCCATGTTATCTTTAAATAGGATTTTTTTTTAAAGTTCTAGGTTTAAAATAGTTTTCTTTCAATACTTTCACAATATTACTGTTTTCATCTTGAACTCAGTATTACCATAGAAAATTGTCATCAATTGATTCTTGTTTATTTGTATAAAATAACATTAATTTCTATGCATTTAAAAGAAATTTCTCTTATATCTGATACTCTTTGATTTTAATGTTTCTAGGTGTGAATTATTATTTATTTCTCATCTTGGACACTTTCAAACTATATATTTCTTTAAAGTGTGGCAGAAACATCCTTACTATTGTATCAGCTAATGTTTTCTTATGCTTCCTATTTTGACTGTGCAATTGTGTAGCAGTTATAACACAGCGTTTGAGTCTTCATGATTCTTTACTTTCTTGTGAAAATAGATTATGAAAAATTTCAAGCATCCATATGACATGGGGTGTGTTCAGAAATGCGTCCATGAATGCAGGAACATAGAAAGATTAATATAATGAACTAATCATTTAGCCTTAGAGCCTTTTACACACAAGAGTAACTACTTTTGTTCTGGGCTAATGACATGTTAATATGAATTTCAGAATTCTCATGTCTAGTTTTACAAAATATCTTAGTTGAGTTTTGATTGGTATTGAATTCATAGATTAACCTGGAAGGAGTTTTTAACCTAAAAAACATGAAATTTCCTAAACTATAAACAGAGTACCTCGCCATTTATTCAGGCCTCTAATTTAGCTCAATATTTTTTAAGTCACAAAGTACACCTTATATATTCAAAACTACACTCATTTCCTACATTTTTCAAGTACTTTTCATGTTACTGTTAGGATTACATTCACAACTTGATTTTCCAGCTGTTTACTAATAGTGTGTACCATATAATTGGATTGTTAAATAATCCTATATCTTAAAACCTTGACGAATTGACTATAGTCATATCATAGTTTTATATCATTTAGGATTTATTACATATAGGATCTCATCATCTGAAAATAAATGAACTGCTGATTCTACCTTAAACCCATCTGAATGGCTAAGATCAAACACTCAAGTGACAGCATATGCTGGCAAGGATGTGGAACAAGGGAAACACTCCTCCATTGCTGGTGGGAGGGCAAACTTGTATAACCACTCTGGAAAGCAATCTGGCACTGTCTCAGAAAACTGGAACTAGTTCTACCTGAAGACCCAGCTATACCGCTCCTGGACATATACCAAACAATACTACACCATACAACAAGGATACATGCTCCACTATGTTCACAGAGCTTTACTTGCAATAGCCAGAAACAAGAAACAACCTAGATGTACCTCAATCAAATAGATACAGAAAATGTGGTACATCTACACAATGGAATACTATTCAGCTATTAAAATTAGGATATTTTGAATTTTAGAGGCAAATTGATGGAACTAGAAAATATCATCCCGAGTGAGGTAACCCAGACCCTGAAGGACATGCATAGTATGTACCTATTGATAAGTGGATATTAGCTATAAGGTACAGGATATCCATAATATCCCACAGACCCAAAGAAGCTAAACAAGAAGGAAGGCCCATGTGAGGATGCTTGAATCTCATTTACAAGGGGAAATAAAACAGTCATAGGAGACAAAGGAAGGAAGGGACCTGAGCGGGAGAAGGGATGGAGAAGGTAATGGGGGTTCAGGATCAGGTGTGGGGAGAAAGGGCCAGAAGGCCAGGAGAACAATTAGAAATCTGTAGCTGCCAGGGGTCAGGGGGTGGGGAGAATCTAGTGTCAGAGATCTGGGATCTGGGAGGTTCCCAGCAGTCAGTGCTGGTAACCTTAGCCAAGATGTATAACAGTGGGGATATGGCGTCTGAAGTGGCTACCTCCTGTAGTCAGGCAGGACTCCCAGTGAAGAGATAAGGACATCAAGTCACCCACAAAATTTTTAATCTAAAATTTGTCCTGTTTAGAAGAAATGCAGAGACAAAAATGGAGCAGAGACTGAGGGAATGGTCAACCAATAACCAGCCCAATTTGAGACCCATTCATTCCATGGATAAGCACCAATCCCTGGCACTAGTAATGATACTTGTGTGCTTGCAGTAAAGAGATTAGCATATCTGTCATCTGAGAGGCTCCACCCAGCAGCTGATTGAAACAGATGCAGAGACCCACAGCCAAACAGTGGAATGAGTTCAGGGACCCCTATGGAAGAATAGGAGGAAGGACTGAAGGGCCTGAAGGGGATAGGAACTCTACAGGAAGACCAACAGAGTCAACTACCTGGACCCTTGGGGGCTCTCAGAGACTAAGCCACCAACCGAAGAGCACACACATGCTGGAATGAGGCCCCTGGCACATATGTAGCAGATGTACAGCTCAGTCTCCATGCGGGCCTCCAACAGCTGGCACAACAGAGCTGCTTCATCTGGCCTCAGTGGGATAGTATGCGCCTAACCCTCCAGACTTGATGTTCCAGGGTGGAGGATATCCAGGGAGGTCCTACACTCTCAGAGGAGGAGGAGGGCCCCCAGGGGGGAGGGACTCTGTGAAGGGGGTACTTGAGGGCAGGGCAACATTTAGGATATTAAAAACTTAATTAATTAATTCATTCATTAAAAATCACAACCTAGAGAGAAAAGCTACAATTTCATTTTCAGTGTTATTTCCTTTATAATGCCCATTATTCTGGTTATTTCTCTGGCAACTTGACACATGCTAGGATTATCTGGGTAAAGAGAATCAGAAGAGAGAATGTCCCTAATAGATTGTCCTGTGGGGGCACTTCCTTGATTTATATTAATGTGGAAGGGCCCAATTCACCGTGGGCCTGACGTGTATAAGAGAGCAGGTTGAGAAAGCCATTGGATACAATCCAGTAAGTAGATTCTATTGTCAATTCTAGTAGATTTTATTACTAAATTATCCAGGTGTTTCTGAGCATACAAGTATTATTTCATATTTTTGCAAAATTTAATACTTATAAAAACATTTCTATTTTGTCTTACATATGTTTCAAACCTCAAGAATATTATTAACTAATAATGGCAGTGAGAATCCACGTTGTCTACTAAGTTGTAATTGAAATAGATTAATACTATCAACATTTAAAATGGCATATACTGAGAATTTTAATATTTAATATTTGAAATCATATTTAAATGGCTTTCATCAGTTTCAAAGTAGAATTTTATAGGCATGACTAGAATTTTATCCAAAGTTTTTGGCTTTTTTAAACACAGTTTTAGAATTTTTTAAAGTATATTGTTGTAATATAATATTACTTTATTTCATGTATTTATTTTTTTTTCTTGAGGCAGGAGTCTTCTGTATAAGAGCTCTAGAACTCATTCACTCAGTAGACCAGGCTGGCCTCAAACTTACAGTGATTTGCCTGCCTCTGCCTCCTAAGTGCTGAGATTAAAGGCATGTGCCACCACCACCAACCTTAGCTAAGGTTACCAACATATGTATATGTATTATACAATTATTAATTTTGTATAGTTTATGTTATATGTTTAGATTATAGATTATGGATTATAGATTGTAGAATATGGGTTATAGATTATAGTTAATATAACATATAGCAATCATATATCATATACCATATATCATATATTATATAATACATATTATATATTATATTAAATTTTATTTATTTTATTTACTTCATTCATTTAATGCATTTTAACACATTGCCAAGTGACTATATTATTTTAAGTTATATGTATATATTCATAAAGTAATTTTACTTGCAGTATTGTTTTTAGTTTTGTAAGTATACTGTTTTAGTTTCTCTTACAGTTGACAGTGAAAACTACCAGGAAGATACACTGTATGTTTTTATTTTACTCTAAACTTATTACCTAACAGTGTAAGTGCTTGAAGCGAGATCATGCTCTCCTTTCCATGTGTTATTGAACTTTCTTCTACATCCAACTTACCAAGTCTTTGTCTAAAGCCCCAGGGACAGATCTGCTTCTTATGCTTGAAGTGTCCTCTAAGTCTTCCGCAAATGACTCACTCAAATCTACCTCAGATCGACTCCGCTCTGGAGGGAGAAATACGAAATGCAGATGTGAATCAGCTTACTTCATCATCCTTCTGCATTTCCATTGAAAATGTTTCAATATTACAATATGCAGACAGATACACACGCACACACACACACACACACACACACACACACACACACAGAGAGAGAGAGAGAGAGAGAGAGAGAGAGAGAGAGAGAGAGAGGGAGAGAGAGAGAGAGAATACAAATACAGTGTCATGGAAACCACATCCAGGCTCATAAACTTCATGCTGTTTTACATTAACATAGTTAAATTTTTATAGTGTTTTGAAAATTGCCTTGGTATGAAGACGAACACATCTGTGTTCATTTGGCCTTTGATCACAGGGGTTAAGTGCTCTGTTATAAAATCCAAGGGTAGCTTTAAGCTGTTTAAAGATTCTGATTTACTCCTTCCTAAATAATAAAATTGTGCATAGATTGGACCTTTAAGCTTCATGAGAAAAATTATCACTTTTGAATATTTACTGTGCTTGCACATTTGACATAAAAATGAAGTCAACCAATCATGGATCTCCATTTTAAATGATATGACTTCCTTTCCTGCAAAAGGGAAGGGCTATAGAAAGAGGTTCTGATTTCATTAGTTACTTGAACATTCCTTTGTCAATAGAACATCTTGATACTAGTCTTTAAAGTATCAGTCAATAAATGATGTGCTTCTCAACAATGCTGTAGACAGCTTACCAAGTCAGGGCAGTTTACTTGCACAGAATACTTCTGTTCTAAAGTCCTGCTGAGACGAATATTGCTGCTTATAGAGGAGAGAGACTGGAAAGAGCAATCAAATACTTAAGTTTGTAATGGCAAATGCAGTGATGAAGTGCTTAGCGTGGTGCCTGACAGAGTGCACACCGAATGATCAGTTCTGGAAGATATGCAGTAGAAATTGACCTTATGATGTTAGTTTCTAGGTTGCACTAATATATTTTCATTGAATAGGTGAAGTTCTTTACAGTCTTTTTCTTTTGAAACTATATCTATCTACTTATTTAGGGTACGTTTGCAACCATGTGTGCCATGACACAAGGTGGAAATCACCGGACAGCTTTTGGGAGTTGGTTCTTTCCTTTTGTCACATGAGCCCCAGGGAACTGAACACACAGGTTGTCAGGTTTGTCAGCAGGTGCTTTTACTCACTACATCATCTTGCTGGGCTACTTTCCTGTTTTTGAGAACATGCATTTTTGAGGGCTCTGTTCCCCAGTGCCACACAAGTGGGTACACCCACAAACATGCAAAACCATGCACACAAAAAACCATTTGGGAGCCTGCGGCCTAGAAGCAGCTTCCTTGAAATTCAAGTTACAAGCTAGAATCTAGCCTTGGGCTACAGGAAGATAATGTCGTTGAGCAACACATAATGGTTTAATATTGAAGGTTTAATTATGAATTTAGCTTAATATATGACACATAAACATTACAATGATGATATATTTCTCTGAAGAATTTTCTTATAGGTAATAAACTGTAATGTAAGTAATATTCATATGAATAAAATTCTTACTAATATTTTTAATATGTGTGCTGCTAGTTTTTTTCTTTAAGGTATCATAGAATTCCTTTTATTGAGATGATATTTGTCAGGCATTGGTGGTGTACACCTTTAATCACAGCACTTGGGAGGCAGATTTCTGAGTTTGAGGCCAGCCTGGTTCTACAGAGTGAGTTCCAGGACAGCCAAGGCTACATAGAGAAACCCTGTCTTGAAAAACATAACAAAACAAAAACAAATAAAAATGAGATGATATTGTACTTAGTTATGTTTGTAATAATGTATTTAATAATTCATATATTGGAATTAGAGTATAATTACATAATTTTCCCCTTCCCTCTGCTCCCTTCAAACCCTCCCATGTATACCCCACCCACTCCCTTTCTGCTGTTACTGTCAATTGAGAAAATGCTTCCATCAGATTGGCCTGTCAGTAAGCCCGTGAGACATGGATCACTGTGGACAGTACCACTCTTGTGCAACTGGTGCTGGGGTATATGAAAGCAAATTGAGCACACCATGAGGAGCAAGTGAGTAAGGCAGCCACACTTCTCCATGGTCTGTGCTTTAGTTTCAGCTTTCCCTTCATGAGAGACTATGAGCTATGTAAGGAAATAAACCCTTTCTTCTCCAAACTGCTGTTGTTCATTGGGTTTATTCCAGCAATAAAAAGCAGAGTGGGCTAAGCTTCTTACAAGTAATTCTAGTTTAAAGGATGAAAAAAATGTGTCTGGGTACATGGACTATCCAACCATTCTATAGACTGAACTATTCCCTTGATCCTTGAGAGTTATTACCTGTCAAATCAAATGCACCCTAGAACTATTTGTATTTTCTGTATTTCTGTACTGATAATCTGGTATAGCTTTGAACCTTCACAATGACTTATGACAAAGCTATATACTCAACAAGTAAAGTTTTTATAAATGGAGTGGCCCAAGGCATTCCTTGGGACCACCTTCAGAAAATGATTTTGTATTGGCCTATTACTACCATGGATGATTGTTTTCTCAAGTCTAAAACATCCACTCAATACCATATAACACAGGAAATTCAACCTGGTCTAGTCTTTTTTTTTAAGTACATTTAGTATGATGCATGTATTATAACTACCCACCTGAGGAGAGTGAGGTGCCAGACACCGCTATGGAGGGTGTACCGGATGTGTTTCTGCGGTGACTCTTTGTGAGCTCTTCACAGGTGTTTTCAATGGTAGCCAAAGCCATGGAATTTTCAAAACCATGTTCCTTCCCACAAAAAAAAACAAAGAAAAAAGAAAAAAAAGGACCATTATACTGATTGATTTCTCTTAAAAACATTTTCATATAAGTATGCTTTAGTATAAAATTATTTATGTGTATTATTTGGGGGAAGGAATGAAATAATATTTAAAGGACCTTTATCAGAAGCCTATATATCAAAAGTTACCACATAAAATTGACCCATGAAGGTTTCAATTTAAATGAAACATATTTGATTTTTCTGATTCATAAAACTAGTGAAATTAGATTAGCAAGAAAGATTGTATAGGCACTTCCAATCTTACATGGAGTAGCAATGAGCCCTCAGATTCCTTGGTCTTATATTGGTCTTCTGTCAGCATCCCTTCTACTTAACTACCCTGGTGTGGTTTTTGTAAAGACT
This sequence comes from Mus musculus, assembly GCF_000001635.26. Taxonomy (NCBI): domain Eukaryota; kingdom Metazoa; phylum Chordata; class Mammalia; order Rodentia; family Muridae; genus Mus; species Mus musculus. Next base: position 9,948,414 of record NC_000086.7, on the reverse strand, counting down.
ATTTCCCCAAGGTCCAAACAATAGGTTCTTTGATCCTTAGGTTGGTCATACTGGATTATGAGAGAATGCTTTAGGGGTGTGTCAAGTAGGTGTGAGCAGCTTTCTCTGCAATGCATTGCCTGCCAGATTCTGTTTTATTAGATGCCACAAAGGAAGGTATTTTCCTTTTCTTGTTTTTTCCACTTTTGTTTCTTTCTCTTTTGTCCGTTCTTATTTTTTTTTCCAACATGAAACCTCAAGAACTGTAGGCTAAAGCAAAATTCTACTTTTAATTTGTTGTATCTCAGGCATTGTTGCAATGATGGAAAACCAAACATGTAGAGTCTTTTTATTCATTTTGTGTCTAGCTAGAGCAGTGGTTCTCAACCTTCCTATTGCTGTGACTCTTTAATACAGTTCCTCGTGTTGTGGTGACCTCCAACCATAACAGTGTTTTCGTTGCTACTTCATAAGTGTCCTTTGCTATGGTTGTAAGCTGTAATGTAAACCTCTGTGTTTTCTGATGGTCTTAGGAGCCCCACGTAAAAGTGTTGTTCGATCCCCAAAGAGGTCCGCGACCCACAGTTTGAGACCCTCTGAGCTAGACCCTAGAAAGCTGACTCACATACATGTTACCTTCTCTATCAACATTTAAACTAAGACCTTGTCACCTTTTCCATGTAGAAGGCTAGGTGATGAAAATATAGTCAGTCACATGTATGTTGAAAGAAAACTGCCATGCATAATGTCTAGCAATGTTTGTAAGAATGGAGACTTGTAAGGAGTAGGTGAAGTGCTGAGTGAATGTATTGTTTGCCATGGCAAGAACATGTCTCATTCCTCCGTGTGTGTGTATGTGTGTGTTTGTGAGTGTGTATATATATGTGTGTGTGTGTTTGTGAGTGTGTTTGTGTGTGTATTTGTGAGTGTGTGTGTGTGTATGTATGTGTGTGTTTATGAGTGTGTATATATGTGTGTGTGTTTGTGTGTGTATTTGTGAGTGAGAGTGTGTGTGTGTGTGTGTGTGTGTGTGTGTGTGTGTGTGTCTGTAACTTACTGAGTCCATTTAGCATTGTTCAGGTATACACGTATCCAGTGCTAACCACTGGCATTCAAAAAGCTATGCAGGAGCATTGCCTTAGAGGAATCTGATTATCTTGCTCAGCAGCCATGTTGTTGAGATTACACAGGAACATTTTCTCTGTCATGTCTAGTGGCCACTATCTAGCTAAGCTTTATTTAATGTTAAAAAAAGAAACCTGTGGGCAGTTTGAGAACTAGGCTAAGGTTAAATGCCCATGAAAATGACACCATGATGTAATAATTGTTAAAACCAAGAGAGATTTTACCATTTTTCTTTATAGACAGTTAAATAGTGCCCTACAGGCTGTGTTCACTCCTGGTTCCCTGACATCTTAAGACCTTCAGGAATATTTTAATAAAGCCTCCACAGATAGACTTGCCTCTTACTTGCTTAGCATGTTAATCAATTCAGCTCCAGTAGACTCTATTCATTATTTCATCATTTTCAACATGTAAGACCTATAGAAAAAGTATATTTTTTCTAATCTCTCTAATTAGCGTAGGCTAGCAGAGTTTATCCAAAGTGTAGCAGAGGTCAAATAGATGAATTAGTTTAGGTCGTTTTTAACAGCTCATCAGAAAATTCTTAACACATAGAAGACCTCTAATGAAGCAAGACTAAGCTCCTTATTAGCATTTAGGATGATGGAAAACTTTCCCATAGGTGATCTGGTGGTACCATTAATATTGAACATTAATAGGTCACTTAACATTGTATAGTCATTAACGTATAACACATGTTCTAGAGAGCAGTTCTCTGCCTGTGGGTTGCGACCTCTGGGGAGCTGAACAACTCTTTCACAGGGGTTGCCTTAGACTATCAGAAAACACAGATATGTACAATTCATAACACTAGCAAAATGGCAGTTATGAGGTAACGATGAAACAATGAAAATAATTTTATGGTTGGGGGTCACCACAACATAAGGGTACAACATTAGGAAGGTCGAGAACCACTGTTCTACATGTTCAGGTGAGGCATAAAATTAGCAGTTTATACTATAGCACAGAGATATTCATTCTCTAAAAGTTTTTCATTTATAGGAGAAATTGTCACCTTTGCCACAGATCCATACACATACACACACTTGTACTCACATGCACACACACACACACACACACACACATACAACATATTTGCACCCACATGCACATGTACACACACACACACGCACACACACTTTCACCCACATGCACACACACACACAATTCAACACACTTGCACCCACATGTACATGTACACACACACTTGCACCCACATGCACACACACACACACCACACACACACACACACTTGTACCCACATGCACACACACTTTCACCCGAATACACACACACACACACACACACACACACACACAACAATTGCACCCACATGCACATGTACACACACACACACACTTGCACCCACATGCACACACCACACACACACACACACACACACACACATACACACATGCACACACCACACACACACACACATACACACATACACACACACACTTGTACCCATACACACACACACACAACAATTGCACCCACATGCACATGTACACACACACACACACTTGCACCCACATGCACACACCACACACACACACACACACAGATACACACATAAACACACACACTTGTACCCATACACACACACACACAAACAACATACTTATACCCACGTGCACATGTACAGACATACACACACTTGCACCCACATGAACATGTACACACACACACATGCACAAACTTTCACCCATATGCACACACACACACACACCAATTGTATCCACATGCACATGTACACACACACTTGCACCCACAAGTACACACACACACTTGCACCCACATGCACACACATGCACACACACACACACACACACACACACATACTTGCACCCATGCATCTATGACTCTCATCAGGAAAACAGTGTGATTTATGAATTGTGTTTCGGTCTTACAACAAGGAAATATTTTCTTCTTTCTGTTTTGAAAGCACCTGCTTAGACCAGCTAGACTAGAAAAGCAAGCAAGCTCCACACCATCACTGTCTACTCAGAGTAAACCTTCCCGACTTCATTGTAGGAGATGCATCTGGACAAAATTGTTCTTTCTCCTCAAATCATACGTGGGAAGATAGATCGCCCTTGCTTTGAGATGGACCAATCTGGATTAACTTATGACAACTGGACTGAGTGTTGGCTGCTACTCACTGCACAGGTGCAGTAGTTGATAACTTGTTTGAACACTTTAATAGCATAGTAGTTGGAAAACATTATCATTATTTCCAGCCCCCCTTCCTCATACTTTCTCTCAGCCACAGGTTTCTTTACAAGGCATGCAAGGTCCCTGAGCCTTGTACAAGTATCTTCTCAGGGTCTCCTCACTACCAGCTCATAAATACATTAAATATCATTCCTTGTTAGGTGACCAAAGAAGGAAATCTAGTCATCAACAATCTATGCACTTTTCTGACTGCTAAACAAAATCCACTTGCTGAGAGCTTGGTATAAATACATATAGAATTCAAAATCTGCCTTTTATCTAGGGAGGTACAATTTAGGCTTTATTGAAACAGATCAATCACTGATATTCAATCTGTCCAAATGTCTTTTGATTCTTCCTCCAAAATACTGAAACAGTCTGATTGTTCGCTCCTCTGGCTGCTGCTGCTGCCTCCCTGTTCCCCAGCTCCTTCTAATGGCTGCAGCATGGTGAAGGCTTTCCAAATGGTCTCTGGGTTTCCCTTACTTCCCTCAGCTGTCCCTCAGCAGCCCCATCTCAAGATCCTGCCGACATCAGGTGGTAAACCATATTGCTGTGCTACTTGAACCAGACAGTCTTTCCTATCCTAATCAGACTAAATACTGCAGCACCTTTCAAGGGCCTCGCTGACTTATGTCTCCTCTGAACCCACACATGAGGACTCTTTCCCCCATTCCCTAACCTAAGTTCTCTGGCCTTTACTGTTTTCCTTTAGCAAATCAGGCGTGCTTTCACCTCAGGTTCTTTGTGCTGGCAATAGCAGCCAACTACCAGTCCAGTAACCACGAGTTAATCAATCCAGTTTGATCTATTTCAAAACAAGGATGATCCTTCTCCCCACATATTTAAGGGGAATACAATATAAGGAGAATTCCAAATGAATACAACAAACTCGGGACGTGGAGCTTGTTTGCTCTTAAACTCTAGCTGGTCTAAGCAGGTGCCTTCAAAGAGGGAAAAAGGAAATATTTTCTTGTTAATAAGACAGAAAAGTAATTCATAAATCACATTATTTTCCTTATGAAGGGCATATATGTGTTCAGATATTTTACAAGCTATTTAAGCCAGGGCCCTGATGTTCAAAGATGGAGCAGCAGTCTTCTTGTTTGTACGTCTCCAACATTGTCCTTGTCTATCTGGAGGACACTTTGCCCAGACATTTGCATTGCATGGCTAATTCTTTTCACTTATTTTCAATCTTTCTTTGTCCAGGGCCTTTCAGGAGGTTTCACTTCACCAAATTATGGCTAAATCAAAGTATTGAAGTTCATATATTAAGATTTCTTAACATAGATGCCACCAATATTGAATTTCTTGCTTAATAAAAAGTCTAATAGATGGTAACTTAATTCCAAGAATGACTTCCAATAGAATAGTTGATAAAAGAAATATTATTGCCAAATTCTTGGTGATTTTTCTTCCTTAAAAAATGTGATGCAAGATCATTTTTCATATATGCGGATGTGTGTGTACAAACACACATATATAATAATTTAAGACTTAATTATGTGTCTGACCTCTCATTTTAACATATGTAAAGAAAGGAAAATTATAAAATGACTTTAAGGTTCTACTTTTTCTGTAGACTATCAATCAGCTTAGAAAAAATAGTATAGCTAACCTATAAATGTGTCCTCTGAGAAGCAACATGAGGGATGGAAGTCAGAACTTCCCATCAACTTTTTATACGTGTTTAAATCACACAGGCATTTAAATTACTGTCATACGACACTACCTTTAAAACCTGGTTTGCCCTTTCTTTTTGATTTTGGGTTTCTGGGCCAATGCTAAGGATATTCCATTCAACAGCATAAGCAACATGCTCTGACATACAGAGAATTTAAACTCAGTCATGGGTGGTAGTAAAGCCAAGTCCCAGAGACTGGGTATCTCTTTATAGTTGTTTACTTACTCTGCTGTTGATGGAGGTCACACTATGAGCACTTGGGACTGGTGACCTCTGAGTAACTGGGATTCCACCGTTGCTGTAGCTGCTTTTTGATGTTCTTCGTCCAGCCTCCTGGTCAATGAGATCTGATGAAGTGGTACTTCCCCTAAATGAAAAGACAAAGCACATTCCGACTTTGACATCAACCAAAGACACAGCCTAGGAAATGCCTAGGAGAAAAATGATGACGGATGCAAACCACACCAGTTCACTAGGACCATACTGGAGCTGCTCAGAAGTTTCAGGGTACCTTCCTCAAACACCTGCAGGACTTCACCAGGTCCCATGCCCCACATCCTGACTTATATAACTCCACTGTATTTTATTAGCTTCACCTTACCTTTCAGATTTTATTTCCCACTTTTCATGAGCACTCTGAGACATTACATATCTCTAAACTGACCAAATTTACATGCACATCTAAGTCATTTGCTTTCTTTGTCCGCACCTCTTTTTCATTCCTTATCGATATATCTATGTGTCTTGTTTGCCATCCTAATTCCTGTGCAATATGTCAGTCTTGAAGGTATTGTTATTAACTGTAGGCTGTTATCTCCAGCATTCTCCTTGCTACAAAGTCACTCAGTTATACTTAATCAATGGTTAGAAATTAGAGTTCGGTTCTTAGTCTGACTCATGCTATAAAATAGTGACACTGGATAAATGGACTCAAATTGCCTTCATGCCTGAGAAAGTGATGCGAATCTATTCAGTGAGGAGAAATGCAATTCCTGCTCAGGAGGAAATCACAGGGCTCTTCTTCTTCAGTGGAGTATCACCAGTACATCGAGAATTCAGACAAATTAGAATTTATAAGAAAGATTTGTCCCTGGGAGTCCTGCTCTTTTCTGAAGAGAAATGGAGGAGGAGTGGATCTGGGAGACAGGGTTAGGTTTGAGATGGTAGCTGGCAGGTAAACATAGGAGACACTGCAGTTGGGATACAATGTATGAGAGGAGAATAGACTTTTAAAAGAATCATTCTTCTTTTATTTCTTATCCACAGTGAGTCCAAAATAGGCTAGTAAATAAAATTATAACATTTGTGTTTTCAATTACTATTTTTGTAAGTTATAATAGTAAGCATATAATTGATAATGTATACCAACAAGTAACAGTGAACAGGGTTTAAAGCTGAGTCAACTAGAGGGAAAAACAAGTGGAATAAAGAAAGAATTTCATTTTCTGTTTTGTTCTTTGAGATGGGGATCTCACGATTCTGTTGTGGTTGGTGGAGAATTCACACAGCTCTGTCTGCCTCTGCCTCCTGAGGGCTGGCATTGAAGCTGTATACTAGAATACCAGGCAAAGAAAGAACCTACTACCAGAAAAATAAATCTAGCAAAAGAAGAAACAGGCAATGAGCATCATAGATGTCAACCATAACTCCTGAGTATTTTTTCTGCCTGGGTACTAGAGAAGCCACCAAAGCAAATTATTCCCTGATTGACATCATCAGCCCCCATGCACACAGCAGTATTTACTATATTTTAGGTCTTCATCAGTTTCCATGTCCTCAAAATAACATTTCTATCTTAATGATGAGAAAAGTGAGTCTCACAGACATTAAATATGAGCATGGCATGATGTTCTCAACCATTACTGTCAGTATTCCAGGGGCCAAGGCAGGGAAATCATGAGTTCGAGGCTTGCTTGGGCTAGTTAAGTGGGATCTTATCATAAAACAAAGAATGAGGGAGAGGGAACAATCACTCCTGCCCTTTCTGCCCACGTGGTTTTTCCTTCTTGTCTGAGGACCAGCAAAAAGGAGGAAGGGAATGGGGACTGGGAAGCAAATAAAGATAATGTATGGTGATATAGATGAATAAAAATTTCACAGTGAATTCTGCTAACTAAAAGATATTAATAAAAGAGCTACTGTATCCACATACACACTACTGTATCACCTTATTGTCACTAAGTTAATACCCAAAGAAGACATTAAAAACAATATTGTACATCCACCCAAAGGCTGAGCTGATTTCTTCTGTTTTTTTCATACTGACCTCATTTCATCTCACTCATATCAAGTCATCCTAACCAGGAGAATTCTTTGATGTCAAGTCCTTTTGTTAGCAGGTAGCATCTCTGGCCTCCTTTTTCTAGTGATAACTCCAAATTACAGTGCTCTGGACATATCTCAGAGTGACTTATGGCTGTGTTTGTTGGGTTTGATTTAATCATTTGATGCAATTTAAAAGTCTATGTTTTAGAGATAATTTTCCTAGACCCTCCTCCAGCAGGCATTGCATTGTGACAGCAGTTAGCCACATTTATGCTTCTGCTCATCTTAGACAACCTACTTAGTTTAGGAGATTAGCCACCTACCCAGTAATGCGTCATGACTACAGGTTGGTGATTCTTAGAAGAATATTATTCTAGAAACACCTACCCCTACGATTTTAGGAAGAAAACAAATCCTCCTTTAAAATATGTCTAATGGTGAATCTTGTAAAAAGAGTTCAATAAATTTCAACCAAAGGGATTTGTGTGAATATTTCTGCTTCTATCTGTGTTGAAGGTCGCCCCAAATATAAGCAGTTTTTCCATCATGGTTTCAATAAGTCTGACAGGGAAAGTCCCATCACTGCAGAGGCTCTGGTAGCAGTTGGTTAATCAGAGTGATGACATTTAACAGGCTACCCTGTAATAAGGAAGCAATTCCTGTGATCCTAAGTCAGCTACTGGAAATTATTGTTGCCAACAGCATTAGCTCAGAAATGACATACACTTTCACATTTGTCCTTGACATTTACTGTGAGTGTCTCAAAATATTTCCTTTTGGTTGATTAGACTAAGGAGAGGATTAGTCTAGAGAGGCACAGAATTTTAAATATGTAGGTGTCAAGTGTTTTCAATATGACAAATACAGGAACCTTTGCCACTTAAATAGGAAGAGGATGATAGCATCTGTGTCAAATTTAGAGAAGTTGGAAAGCCAACTATGAAAGCTCCATTTTTGATTCAGATATGTTGCTGTGATTTAAATACATTTTAGAAACTAGTGGCAACAAATGGTCAGGCTAACAGAGTTAAGGGGAAATGGCAAGAAAGATACATTTGGCAGGCTCTGTGGGCTCAGTTATATCAGTTTACTGAGAAACACATATTTTCTAGGTTAGACCAGTCTTCTCTACTTTAGTTCATGAAATATACTTAGAGACACAAGCTCTGGGGGTACTGGTTAGTTCATATTGTGGTTCCACCTATAGGGTGGCAGACCCCTTCAGCTCCTTGGGTACTTTCTCTAGCTCCTCCATTGGGGGCCCTGAGTTCCATCCTATAGATGACTGTGAGCATCCACTTCTGTATTTGCCAGGCACTGGCATAGCCTCATACGAGACAGCTATATCAGGGTCCCTTCAGCAAGAGAGGCCCCTAGGTCTTACAAACTTTATATGCCCCAGTACAGGGGAAAGCCAGGGCCAAGAAGTGGGAGTGAGTGGGTAGGGGAGCAAAGAGGGGGGGTATAGGGGACTTTTGGGATAGCATTTGAAATGTAAATGAAGAAAATAGCTAATAAAATAAAATTAAAAAAGAAAAGCCTACGTATTTGCTATCACTAATTCCATGATGTCCCCAAATATTGATGATGCCCTTGAGATGCATACATGTGTTTAGGAGATCCAAGGATAAGAAAAACATACTATAATTTAATGCCTTGTCTTTCTGTTTTATATAGTGATCTTACAGGAGTGGAATCTAGGAAATCATTGTCTGGTACCCTCCCTTTCTAGAATGGCTGACAATTTTGAGCATGCACTACCTGGTTAAATGACTGCGTCTAAAGGACACCTGACAGCTACTAATATTGAGCCTAAGGCATAAGACATGGTACCACACAGAGAATGCAGAGAATTCCTTCTGAGGCTTATAAACTTTTCTAATTTCTTTTAGTTATTTCAAAGATGAAATGAATATATGGGAAGATGGGGGAAAGAAGTTATAGTTGGAAAATGAGGTAAGTCTGATAAATGAGATAGAAATATCAGAAATCTAAAAAGAAAAGAGGGAAAAGTTAAATGCAGTTCTCTCTTCCAGTAGTTGGTGACCTAAAATGCTACAACTTTAATCTTTCTTATGTGAGTTAAGCCTTGACCTCTTGGGGCACATCTGAAACCTCACAGCAGGCACTTTGAGCATGTAATCAAGAAATCAGTATATTTTATATTTTAAAACTGCCTAGCTGCTTCCAATACACAGAAAAATCTGGAAAACACAGTGCTATAAACTCCTTAGTAAGTCCATTTATCTCAGACATGTGTCCATTTGCATGCACCCCTTTCCATGAACCAGCATGCTTCCTATTTACCATAGTGCTCACAGGAAATGTGTTGAGCTGTCCTCATGGCAACTACGATAAATGAAGATATAGTTTCTGGTTTAGTGAGATACTAAGATTCGCCAAAATGATGGATTTAAGTGTGTACATATAATATTTTTGCTGGTTAGCAAGCCAAGAATACTTTCTCATTTTTAGATTGATGATAAAAAACAAAAGTATCTTATAATACATAAATATATGAACTTCACATTTCAATATCAATAAAATAAATGGTGTTAGAAAGCATGCATACCCTTTTATTTATGTATTGTCTGTGCTGCTTTCTACAATCAGAGAATTGAGAAGTTAAGATGGAGAATTTATGGGCTGCAAAGCCAAACATATTAGTTTGAATATATAAGCTATTCACAGAAATATATAAACACACAGATGTGCATGTCTACACTTAAAAAAAAAATCAAACTACTTGGAGAAGCCAACACATTCTGAAAGAATAAGTTATAAGTGTGTTATAAATACTAGCTTCTTGGTAAGGAATATTTGTGGAACTCTAGGCCCCATTTGTCTCCTGCTGATAAATATATGGATAAATCCATATTTCTTTCTGTGCTCTATCATTTTCCTCACTTCTTAAGCCCTCAATTGTCTCATAATGTGCTTTAGGATATTTATGACAGTTTGTAGCTTTGATTGATTGCCCATCCCTTGCTTCCATTAAAGGGGGATCTACCTACTCAAAAGAAGTTAAAATAGAAAAATAAGAATTAGTAGATCTCAATGCTAGAGTAATGGTAGCAGAAAGATTACAGTAATGTTCAAATAATAACTGATTTGATGTAAGGCTCACTCCATAAGATGAAGATAATCCCTGGCACTGCTTGGGTGACCAAGAACCAGAGACTAGACAGCCCAGGAACCCAGGGTAAAACCAAATACTATCAATCTTTTAGAAAATAAAAACAGTGATAAAATAACTCCTAATAATATTCTGGTATGCTCATAGATCAGTGCCTTATTCATTTATCATCAGAGATGCTTCCTCTTGCAGCCAGCTAATCAGAACAAATACAGAGACCCACAGCCAGGCAGTAATGGGGAGGGAGGGAGGGAGGGAGGGAGGTTGGGAGAGAGAGAGAGAGAGAGAGAGAGAGAGAGAGAGAGAGAGAGAGAGAGAGAGAGAGAATGTGCATTGTGGGTGGAGTCTGTGTGTATGGAGGTCAGGAGTTAATCTTGAGGAGGTCAGGAGGTAATCTTGAGTATCATTTTTCAGGTGCCATTTACTGTCTTTTGACACAGAGTGCACTGAACTCACCAAGTATGCTAGCCTGGCTGGCTATGGGGCCTCAGGCATAAACCTAGCTCTCCCCCATGCTGGTATATTACAAACATGTACCACAGTTGCCTGACATATTAAATGCAAAATATTAATATGGAACTCAGTTGCTCTATCCCGAACATGCACGGGTAAATGTATAGATTAAAATTCACATGATTTTAGAGATATAATATACATGAAAACAATTTTAAACTCTGGGTTTAAAAAGAGTTTGCTAAGTAAGTTATAGTGTGTCATCTAAAGAAAAGGTGTGGGGGGGGCAAAGAAACCAGTATTGACTATGTATGTCATCCTTACTCCAAGCTAGAACACTCCCACCTTGCTAGAGAATATTATCATGGAGGAGATGCTGCCTACCAGAAATATTAGTTGCAAAGAAGATAATAAAAATCCTACTAAGGACAGAAAAATAATATTACTTGTAATATTATTATAAGTACAGTCAATGGCTGGAGAGATGGCTCAGCGATTAAGAGCACTGACTGTTCTTCCAGAGGTCCTGAGTTCAATTCTCAGCAACCACATGGTGGTTCACAACCATCTGTAATGGAATCTGATGCCCTCTTCTGGTGTGTCTGAAGACAGCTACAGTATACTTACATACTGTAAGTCTTAAAATAAATAAATAATTCTTTAAAAATTATATGTAAAAAAGAAAGTACAGTCAGTATCACATCATATGATGAATTTAAGAAACTTACTTTCCCCAAATAATATACATATGAAAATATAGTTTTTTTTTAATCATAGAAGTAAAAAAACAATACAGCCTATTTCTAGGATATCATGAAACACAGAAAAGTGGGGCTTAGAATAAAGATGAGGTTAGTGAAGGACTGGATTTAATGGTGTCATATCTGTTTTGGTTGAGCCAAGCAAAGCAGCTTGTAAAACTCCACAGACAGTGTGGCAATCAGTAAGAACAATTAGTAAAAGAATAATTTGTGTGCATGTGCGTGTGCGTGTGTGTGTGTGTGTGTGTGTGTGTGTGTGTGTAGGGGACCAAAGAGGAAGGAAGAACAACAACGTGGATGCTTACCCACAACCTCCAGTAACATGAACATAATGCTGCCCAGAAATACAGCTTCCCCCTCCACTCACTTCTACTCCACAACAGATTTCAAATGTTCTGTGTTTTTCATATGCTGATAAGGAGACACTTCCCTTATATCCTATGCTAATACTCTCCATAGCTTCTAAGGGCCTTTTTGATGCTGCTTTCAACTTTATGCCTTTATGATTTGTCCATTTAGACTGGAGCTGCAGGCCCAGAAATGCCTTGGAATTTTTCTCCTTCTCACCCACATGGTAGAAAACTTAGATAAAATACAAAGCTCTTAAATTTGAATTTCATATAGACAAACTTTATTAAGAATTAAGTCTTCTAATATTTCACTGTGTGTACTTATACTAAAAATGTTATCTCAAGTTCTTATTTCTGAATACCCTTTATCTTTATTTGTTAAGCAAGGAAACCCTGCATGGAAGAATCCATAATCAGTGACTGACTTAGGTCAGAATAAAATGGGCTGGTTCCTCCAAATGCAAAGGGACTTAGTTTGTATTCCTTAGGCAGTGGCTGGGGTCTCAGACTCAGTCTAAACCTGACCTGAATCATTACCTAGCCTTTACATTCCCTCTTCTGCCTTTCTCAATGCTCTTGGGTAAGAGGCTGGAAAGTTGGGAGATGGCTTGAGGGTTAAGAGCACTTCTTGCTCTTCCAGAGGACCTATGTTCAATTCCCAGCATCCATATGAGAGCAGCTCACAATACTTTGTAACTTCAGTTTTATAAGATCTGACGCTCTCTTCTGGCCTCTGTGGGCACCAGGCTCACTTGTGGTGCAGAGAAATACAATCAGACCAAACACCCATACACATAAAATTAAGTCAATTGACTGATTAATCACTTATATGAATCCTTGTCTGGAAGTCTGTTTCTGATAGAGCATAGCAACTACTCACTAGAACCTAGAAAGAATTTGGAATAGCCACTGTGAGTAGTATCCCATTTATTAACGGCAGTGGACAACCTTTTAAAAGCTATCCTTTGTTTCGTATGTCCAGTCCCTAGCAACAAGTGAATAGCCATTTCTTATGCTCTCCTGAAAGGCTATGCCTTTCCCATCCTGATTATATTTCTCCAGCTTTGAAACTACTGAAAAGAAATAAATCAATTAGGCATCTGATAAAACATCATTTCCACTCATATATGATGTGAGTTTTTAAAAGGAATGTCTTAGCCCAGCTGCTCCAGGAAAAGACCAATGAATCATGAAGAAATAACATGCTTTTTCAAGAAAAGAGGAGACTGATTGCTAAGCTGGGTCAGGTCATGGATGAAAGACATGATCATCTCACAATTTCTTTAGATGATAGTTAAGAAAAGATTGCTCCCCCACCTCAACATTTTAAGGAACCACTTGGAACAAGGGAATGAAGCTCATTGTGGCAATACAATAGTATGGCATTACCAAGGTCAATACATGCCCAGGGAAAGGACAGTTTGCTCTTTGGATCTTTTGAGCATCTTCATTTTTCTTAATAGGAAAACATTGCTCTTGGCATGCAAGATCCAAATAACTCTGATGTCAATATTTCAATTTTCTACAAACTATTTTATATATTCACAAGTTAAAAGAAAATTGTGAAGTGATGCAGGGATGTCGCCTTCCACAAAAGATGGCTCCCAGCAAGGATTTAGTTCTATTTAGGAGGCAGGCCACTAAGATTTTGACCATGCCCCAGTGAGTATATACATAACACAAATGAGACTTCTTTTTTCTAGTGGAGAGGTCACAAAGGTGGGGACTAGACAGGCAAGGACTAGTAAGTGAATGTGATAGGGGTTTATGAACCAGTAAAAATTATGTTGGAACAAGAAGATAAAGTCTTCTTTGGGGACATGAAAGCGGTATCTGGGAGAGGTTGGAGGTGGAAGTGGGGAATGAATGTGATGCAAAAAGACTGTATGCATGAAATTTCCAAAGAATAAATACAAAGATTCTAAAAGTCTATTTACAGTCTGTCTTTTAGTTTATAATTACAAGAAAATCTTGTGTCAAAACACCAGTATTTGATGAAACATGCCCATATGGTATTACTGCTTTGTAATTACTCATGCCTAGCAACAGAAAAGAGAAAGGACACAAGCCCAGGCAAAGTGATTCTGGAATAACAGCATCTATTAATACAAAATAATACAAGATGGCTCCAGCAAAGGGTCCGAAAGAGGCTGAGAAGAAGAGACCAATACCTTTGAACACCATCTCTGCTCAGAGCCAGGGAAGTAAAAAGGAAAGATAAAACAGATTTATATTCTCTCTCTCTCTCTCTCTCTCTCTCTCTCTCTCTCTCTCTCATTTTGAATCTTTGAAACAGGCTCTCATCATGAAGCCACAGCTGCCCTTTGACTCATTATGTAGCTCAGACTATTCTGAAACTCTCAGCCATCCTTCTGCTTGCTCATTCTGGAAGCTGATTTGACTGGTATGCAAAAGCATGCCTGATTTGAAGAAAGAAATTTGATGAAGGCAGCATATTTGGGAAGCCAAGTGAAACTATTTCAAGGACAAAGATGCTTTGATTATGTTTTAATCACATGGGGGATATATCTGCATTTTTAAATGTTTGGAAAATTCTGTACACAATACTGATCCTCTGGTAGTGGATAATAAATGATTTTTTTCTTACATATTTTTTTTTCTCTACAGTCTTATACAAAGTGGCATGTAGAAGAATTCTGGAGAAAAAAATAAAACTCATATGAACAGTTACCATAACACTAATAAAAATGTCAATAGTCAAAAGAATGTCTCTTCTCTGGAAAAGTTCCAGACTATATAACATTACAACATGTGAGGTGTTTGTCTCCATACTCAGCACCACAGTGAGAAAATGGGGCAGTGTTACAAGAAAAATGATATTCTGCTTGTAGAACCTAAAGAGAAAACAATGGAAAGACTAGCCTGAGCACCCAAAATCAAACTGGAGCTAACATGTGCACAAAGCAATGTACCATGAGAGCAGATAACGTTTTCTTACCTTTAGCTTTGATAGTAATGAAAATAAGGTCTGACTTATGCTGAAACAAGGCAGACAATCAGAACTGATTAGAAGTGACTATTCTCTTGGCTAGCCTCACTTTTTCTCTTTGCTTCTCCTGACAAGTGATGACATTATGCACAAGACAGCCTCACTTGACCCATCTGGAAATCAGAGGCAGTGGAACAAGAAATAAATGGAATTACAAAAAAAAAATCTCTGGGGCAGCACACATGACAAAATTATTAATGGTTTTTGAAAGCTGCGAGGAGTGGATATGACACTTAGAAGATTTTGTTTTAGAAGTTGAAACAGAAAAAGATTAAGAAATGGATAAAAGAATTACCTGCCATGTACATCTCTGTTTGAACTATAGCCCCTACTTCCCAAATATGAGCTTGTATTACTTCAGATGACACAAATCTTTTTAACAGCTGTAAATTGAGAGGGAAGATTTTCTATAACAACTGAAAATTTTCTTCTTGTCTTTGTGTAGCATATGTTAGATATTCTCTGTGTGCCAAGCTTTTACAGATACTTAGATGCCCTACATGGGTGGAACGTCATCACCTTAATTCCCAGGTTATGTCATTACTCAATTTGCATGTCTCTTACCTGTCTGAACCAGAGGCTGACTTGAAACTCTGAAGATTTTGACTGTCTAAGTCCAAGCTATAGCTCCTTCCGCTTTCAGGTTTTGGAGTTCTGATTTCTCCTCTGGTTGCTGATCTGAACTTGCTAAGAAGAAAACTGGAAATAAACATATGAATTTACGATAAGAAAACTCTTATCATTATACCTGTAGACTAATGCACCTGTCAACCCCCATCAGAGAACCTTCTGTTTGCAGTAGATGGTGATTAATTCAGACACACAACTGGAAAAGGCACAGAAAACATGAGACTGTAGAATGCATAGCTCTAAAAGGGATATAAACACTACACCACCCCTCCCAAAGCATTGCAGAAGAAGGGACGGAAAGAGTGTAAGGGATAGAGGTGGTGGACAACTTCAGGGAAACAGTATCTTCTGTATGAACACAAAGGTTGTGACAACATGCAAAAACATACCAATAAAACAAAGCAAAACGAATAAAAGTCAGACAAATTTCCAGTGTGGAGATGGGAAATAGGCACTAAATCCTACCCCTGCCAGTAGAGCAATTGCCAATCTCTAGAGAGGGAGAGAGAGAGAGAGAGAGAGAGAGAGAGAGAGAGAGAGAGAGAGAGAGGGTTATCTCTAAGGATGTAGCCCCTGGCAAGTCAACTGCATTCAAGTGGAAGGCTACATTTCTAAGAATCTTTAGATTTCACAAATATTTCTTGAGGGGTTAAAAAAAGAAAGAAAGTAAAGGAGGGGCGGCCAGACAGTGTGGCAGGTAAGGTCACTGATTGTTCTTCAGGACGACCAAAGTTCAACTCATGAGGTGGCTCACAACGGTGTGTAACTCAGTTCTGACACTCTCTTCTGGCAACCTTGGGTACCAGGCACACACAGAGAGAGCATTTTTAGCAAGAACAAAGACTAGGATTTCATTCCCCAGTACCAAAGTGAATTATCAAATAAAATTTATATTTCTTTCATCAATAAGTGATTGTTCAATAAAAGAGGAGGGCTGTGGGTTCTTAGGAGTTGGATGTGAGTCCCTCTAGTTCTCCAGCAACTTGTTCTCCATACTACTTTAGATAAGCCAGGTCTCTGTCCCTGCTAAGCAAAAGACTATCTAGTTTGGAAACTCATCAGAGCTAGCTGAGAGAAGCATGTTCTGGGCTGGGACTCTTTGCAAGAATTCTGAATTAGGGAATGACATATAACTTGCACAGAAAGGAAATGATTTTCTGGGATGAACAAAGGCTGCAAGTTAGAGCACAGCCCTGTTAGAGTAGTGACTACCTTTCTCATTAATGGTACCCAAAACAACTCTGGGGAATGAAAGAGTCTGCTATGTACATTTTCTGTTCTTATTAAGCATGCTCTGTATCACTGAGCTGAACTGTAAATAGCATATCTTTTCAATTTATTAGTTCCTGGACACTTTTATACAATGTATTTTGATTATATTCACTCCCCCAACTTGTCACCAATCCACCATCCCTTCTCCTTTGGCCCAAATTTGTGTGTTCTCTCTAATGTGCTCTCTCTCTCTCTCTCTCTCTCTCTCTCTCTCTCTCCTTCTTTCATGTGTGCATTTGCATACACATGCATGTGTGCGTGAATTTGCCCACTCTGTGTGTATGCATGTGTGTGCGCGAGTCTGGGCACACATGCGTGTGGGTGTGCATATGTGTAAATTCTTTGTACATTCTTTGATGGAATCACCTTCATACTTTCCTTGGCATCTCTCCTGTGATAATGGGGTTTACACAATGAAAGCTCTTGTGCTGAGAGAAATCTGATTGCATTACTACTGCATGGAGTTAATTGGAAGTTAAACAAAAATAGCTTTTGAGGTAATGGAGTTCAAGTCCTTGTCCAGGATATTGAGCACACTAAATATGGCTGTTTCTAAATACATTTAAATATGCTTGGCACTAATTGGACTCCAGGGATTATTAATAACAGCAATAATTTTACAAAGAGCACATCAAGTAGAGGAGGAGATGAGTTGATGAGCCCTAGAGGGAGTTGGTGGGAGGTAGTATAGGTAGATAAAATCAAAGTACATTGTATACAGATTTGAAATTTTCAAAGAACGAATAAAAATATTAAAAATAACAACAAAATCTCAGCTATATTCTTTAGCCAAACGATTCTGGGTGCAACTGTTTCATTTATTTTACATTCAACAGTGTTCTATGTGACTAAATGGATTCCAAAGGTACTGTCATAATCTTAATAGAATCTACTAAGTTGTCTCTGCTTCAAAGGACTCTGACAAAATGTCACTGTTAAATTGTCAGAACCTTCATTCTACTGGAAAACTATATTTGGGGTAAAAATGATGCTTATTATAATATCAGTCTTTGCTGCTTGGAGAAGCACCTTGTACATACCCTTGCTTCTACACTTTTAAGGTGTCTCCTCTGCTCAGCATTACCCCTTCTTCCTTTTGATAGCCTGAACCTGACTCATTCATCAAGCCCCTTGTCAAGCTGCTTGTAATCTGATGTGTATGTCTTGATGTCTCTTATAGCACCCTAAAAGCAGCTACTATCTATTTAATTTGTGACATTTATTGCCTATGACATCTCTGTGACTTATTAACATCTCTAATGAACACATCATTGTTTTTAGAGAGAGCTCAATAGCTTGTATTGCCATGTTATATTTTCATATAAGCCTTTAAAACAGTAACTTTTTAGGAGTTAAACTTTTCTCTCCAACTGGATGTTACAACTTTTGAAGGCAGAACCACAGCTGCCAGTTTTGAGACACAGCAGGGCTCAGCCCAGTGCTATGGTGGTTTGGATGAATCAGGATCTATGCAAATCATTTTTGTCAGTTATTGTTTTTCAGCTCCAAAATTCCTTATTTGTGTGACCTCATTCTGTGACAGCTGAAACAAGTTCTGAAAACTATAGCTCTTAATAGAATCAGTAGGCTCTGAGATCCTTATTTAGTCAATCCATTGATTATTTCTAAGGAGTTGGGCACTATGTTAGATGTCTTAACACCAAAGGAAGGAAGGTTCTGGGAAGCACTAAAGGAGATTACCATTAAGTGGATATATTTTGGGCAAGCAGAGTGCATGGTGACAAGAGATGCACGTGCACAAGGCATTGTGGGAACCTCAAAAAAATAAATGAATACAATAGGATGGGGAGGGTAATGCCTAGGATGGGAATTTGAGAAATTCTAGAAATTCTAGAAATTCTAGAACATTGTTTACATTCTCTGCTAATTAATGAATGATGGACTTAGTCACAAGAGTTTGAGTTATTTTATACTTTTATTTAATCTCTGCTCATACCTCAGAACACTGAAAAACAAAAACACTTCTTTTAGAGCTAGCTACAATCTCAGCCATTGTCAGCATTTCATGTTGTTTTCTGTAGGGGAATTTCCTTTAATTATCTGATTGGCTAATAAAGATAACAAATAGCCAATCGCTAGGCAAGAAATGAGGAGGCAGGTTTTCAAGAGGAGATGGGGAGGAGAAGCTGGAGGATACGGTGGGCAGAGGAGGACAGAGGGAGAAAACTTAGAAGGAAGATGGAGCAGAAGAGCATGGCCTGGAGAAACTGCAAGTAGCTAGGATTTCATAGCTGGGGAATAAAGTTATTTAGAGGCATATCTGGCCAATATAGACATGCAGTTTATAAATATATAACTAAGTTGAATTTTCCTTGCATGGGCTTATTGGGGTGGGAGATTTACCACAACTGCTCAGAAAACAATGCAATGCTACCTAGAGCAGAGCCACATGAGACTTGGCATATCTTAGAATCCTTGCTATTCAGTCTTTATTTGGGGTGGGGTGGGGGGGGGTGGTCTGATTCTTTTGTGGCACCTAGCTGCTGGTTCCCAGTGCCTCCTTGTATCTTGTTCTCTAACATATACCCCATTGCTTGTTACAGTACTAAACAGGGATATTTGCCTTCTGAACTAAGTTGAAGTGCTCAACTGTGATCTCGTTTCCCTAAGGAACCTTGTAAGATTAAATAAGGAACAGACTGTTTGAGTAGCTATGTTTTAATTGGAGTTGTTTAATATAGCAGCAGGGAGGTTAGAGGAGAGGGATGCTGGTATTTGAAAGCAAAGGCTCTAGTATGCTCTTTATAGCCATGGCTGACTCTGACCAGAGATATGCCTGAAAGTAATGGGTATCACTTGGCAGCAGTATAAATAATTCTAATAAAATAAGATCTCTTGCATGTTCAGGTCATCCAGGGGATTTATTTATATGAGGTTGAAAGTATTTAAGATTGCATTTCTTCACTCCACATGCCTGTGCCCAGAAACAGCTTGACTTCTAGGAGATCCATCATAACCAGGCTTGAAGATGAGATACCCCCACCCCAATATCTGGCCTAAGTGGGACCCGCACAGGGCCCAGAGGATGCAGGACCTATCTGCCCTGCCAGAGATCCTTCCAGTCCACAACTGTACCCAGAGATGGATCAGGTGCTCTAGCTCCCCCCATGCCCACATCCAGAGATAGCTTGACTCCCATAAGCTCTGCCATTATCAGGCTCACAGATGAGACAACCCCTAGCATCAATACCTGGCCTAACTGGAACCCTCATGGGGCCCAGCAGAGGTAGAACCTATCTACCCTGCTGAAGACACATCTTCCGTCCAGCCTGCAACTCTGCCTGGGGTAAAGCTAGTGCTCCAAATCATCTCCTAAACCCACTCCCAGAGACAGCTTGATTCTAAAGAGGTATATTATAACACAGATCAGGAGCTCCAAACCCCCTCCCATAGCAAGAACAGCCTCATCCAAGGAAGTCCATTATAACCAGGCTCACAAAAGGAGCAGGCTCTAGTCAGAGATAGCAAGGCAAGTTAACACCAGAGATAACAAGATGGCAATAGGCAAGCACAAGAACACAAGCAACAGAAACCAATGCCACTTGGCACCATCAGAACCCAGTTCTCCTACCACAACAAGCCCTGGATACCCTAACACACCTGTAAAGCAAGATTCTGACCTAAACTCCCATCTCACGAAGATGATAGAGGACCATAAGGAGGCTCTTAACTCCCTTAAAGAAATACAGGAGAACACAGGTAAACAGGTTGAAGACCTTAAAGAGGAAACATACAAATCCCTTAAAGAAATACAGGAAAACACAATCAAACAGGTGAAGTAATTGAACAAAAATATCCAGGATCTAAAAATGAAAATAAAAACAATAAAGAAATCACAAAGGGAGGCAACCCTGGAGATGGAAAATCCTAGGAAAGAGATTAGGAGTTACAGATGTAAGCACAAGAGATAGAAGAGAGAATCTTAGGCATAGGAGATACTATAAAACATATTGACACAACAGTCAAAGAAAATAGAATGTGCATAAAGCTCCTAACCCAAAACATCCAAGAAATTCAGAATTCAGTAAAAAGACCAACCTAAGAATAATAGGGATAGAAGAAAGTGAAGATTCCCAATTCAAAGGGCCAGAAAACATCTTCAACAAAATCACAGAAGAAAACTTCCCTATCCTAAAGAAAGAGATGGCTATAAATATATGAAAGGCCTATAGAACTTCAAATAGATTGGGCCAGAAAAGAAATTCCTCCTGTCACATAATAAAAGCACTAAATGCACAGAACAAAGAAAGAATATTAAAAGTTGTAATGGAAAAGGCCAATAACTTATAAAGGTAGACCTATCTGAATTACTCCAGACTTCTCAACAGAGAATCTAAAAGCTTGTGGACAGATGTCAGGCTGACTCTAAGAGAACACAATTGCCAGCCCAGGATACTATAGCTGGCAAAACCCTCAATCACCATAGATGGAGAAAACAAGATATTCCATGACAAAATCAAATATAAGCAATATCTTTCCATTAATCCAGCCCTGCAGAGGAAAATTGAAGGAAAACTCCAGTGCAAGTAGGGAAACTACACCCAAGGAAAGCCAAGAAATTAATCATCTTACAACAAATACAAAAGAAGAGAACCACAGAAACATAATACCACCTCTAACAACAAAAACAACAGGAACCAATAACCATCAGTCTTTAATATATCTCAATATCAATGGACTCAATCCCCCAATAAAAAGACATAGGCTAACAGACTGGATACATAAACAGGACCCAGTATTTTGCTGTATACAGGAAACACACCTCAGTGACAAAGACAGAGACTACCTCAAACGAAAATGATGAAAAATGTTCTAAGCAAATGGTTCCAAGAAACAAGCTGGAGTAGCCATTCTAATATGCAATAAAATAGACTTACAACCAAAAGTTATCAAAAGAGATGGGGAAGGACACTTCATACTCACCAAAGGAAAAATCCACCAAGATGAACTCTCATTTCTGAACATCTATGTTCCAAATTCAAGGGCACCCACATTTGTAAAGAAATGTTAGTGAAGCTCAAAGCAAATATTGAACCTCACACAATAATACTGGGAGGCTTCATCCCCACTCTCACCAATGGACAGATCACGTAAACAGAAACTAAACAGAGACACAGTGAAACTAACAAGTTATGAACCAAATGGGTTTAACAGTTATCTACTGAACATATCTCCCTAAAACAAAAGAATATACCTTCTTCTCAGCACCTCATCATGCTTTCGCCAAAATTGACCATATAACTGGAAACAAAACAAGCCTCAACAGATATAAGAAGATTGAAATAATCTCAAGAATTCTATAAGATCACCATGGACTAAGGCTGGTCTTTAACAACAGCAAAAACAACAGAAAGCACACATAGTCATAGAAACTGAATAACTCTCTACTCAATGATAACTTGGTCAGGGAAGAAATAAAGAAAGAAATTAAATACTTTCTATAATCTAACAAAAATGGAGGCACAGCATACCTAAACTTATGGGATACAATAAAAGCAGTATTAAGATCTGGGTTCTGGGATTCCGCAGGACCTAGGAAATTAGTCTGAACAGGTTAGAGGGTGCGCCAGAGAACCGGACAGCTTCTGGGACAGGTGGAAGCACAGAGCCGCTGAGGCAGCACCCTTGGCGGGCCGCAGACAGCCGGCCACCGTCCTGACCAGAGGACAGGTGTCCGCCTGGCTTGGGAGGCGGCCTCAGCCTCAGCAGCAGCGGTCGCCATCTTGGTTCCGGGACTCAGTAGAACTTAGGAAATTAGTCTGAACAGGTTACAGGGTGCGCCAGAGAACCGGACAGCTTCTGGGACGGGCAGAAGCACAGAGCCGCTGAGGCAGCACCCTTGGCGGGCCGCAGACAGCCGGCCACCATCCGGACAAGAGGACAGGTGTCCCCCTGGCTTGGGAGGCGGCCTCAGCCTCAGCAGCAGCGGTCGCCATCTGGGTTCCGGGACTCCGCGGGACCCAGGAAATTAGTCTGAACAGGTTAGAGGGTGCACCAGAGAACCGGACAGCTTCTGGGACGGGCAGAAGCACAGAGCCGCTGAGGCAGCACCCTTGGCGGGCCGCAGACAGCTGGCCACAATCCGGACAAGAGGACAGGTGTCCCCCTGGCTTGGGAGGCGGCCTCAGCCTCAGCAGCAGCGGTCGCCATCTTGGTTCCAGGACTCAGCAGAACTTAGGAAATTAGTCTGAACAGGTTAGAGGGTGTGCCAGAGAACCGGACAGCTTCTGGGACGGGCAGAAGCACAGAGCCGCTGAGGCAGCACCCTTGGCGGGCCGCAGACAGCTGGCCACAATCCGGACAAGAGGACAGGTGTCCGCCTGGCTTGGGAGGCGGCCTCAGCCTCAGGAGCAGCGGTCGCCATCTTGGTTCCAGGACTCCCTGGAACTTAGGAATTTAGTCTGCACAGGTGAGAGTCTGCACCACAGAAGCTGACAGCTTCTGGGAACTGCCAAAGCAACACAGCTTCTGAGAAAGGCCCTGTTTTGGGCCTTCTTCTTCGACCAGGAGGAGGTCCAAAAACAAGATATCTGCGCACCTTCCCTGTAAGAGAGCTTGCCAGCAGAGAGTGCTCTGAGCACTGAAACTCAGAGGAGAGAATCTGTCTCCCAGGTCTGCTGAGAGACGGTAACAGAATCACCAGAAGAACAATCTCTAAACAGAGTCAACTATAACTACTAACTCCAGAGATTACCAGATGGCGAAAGGTAAACGTAGGAATCCTACTAATAGGAACCAAGACCACTCACCATCATCAGAACCCAGCACTCCCACTTCGCCCAGTCCAGGGCACCCCAACACACCCGAAAACCTAGACCTAGATTTAAAAGCATATCTCATGATGATGGTAGAGGACATCAAGAAGGACTTTAATAAATCACTTAAAGAAATACAGGAAAACACTGCTAAAGAGTTACAATTCCTTAAAGAAAAACAGGAAAACACAATCAAACAGGTAGAAGTCCTTACAGAAAAAGAGGAAAAAACATACAAACAGGTGATGGAAATGAACAAAACCATACTAGACCTAAAAAGGGAAGTAGAAACAATAAAGAAAACTCAAAGTGAGGCAACACTAGAGATAGAAACCCTAGGAAAGAAATCTGGAACCATAGATTTGAGCATCAGCAACAGAATACAAGAGATGGAAGAGAGAATCTCAGGTGCAGAAGATTCCATAGAGAACATCGGCACAACAATCAAAGAAAATGGAAAATGCAAAAAGATCCTAACTCAAAATATCCAGGAAATCCAAGACACAATGAGAAGACCAAACCTACGGATAATAGGAGTGGATGAGAATGAAGATTTTCAACTCAAAGCACCAGCAAACATCTTCAACAAAATTATTGAAGAAAACTTCCCAAATATAAAGAAAGAGATACCTATGAACATACAAGAAGCCTACAGAACTCCAAATAGACTGGACCAGAAAAGAAATTCCTCCCGACACATAATAATCAGAACAACAAATGCACTAAATAAAGATAGAATACTAAAAGCAGTAAGGGAAAAAGGTCAAGTAACATACAAAGGCAAGCCTATCAGAATTACACCAGATTTTTCACCAGAGACTATGAAAGCCAGAAGAGCCTGGACAGATGTTATACAGACACTAAGAGAACACAAATTCCAGCCCAGGCTACTATACCCAGCCAAACTCTCAATTACCATAGATGGAGAAACCAAAGTATTCCACGAC